>NC_140367.1:5217500-5335000 GCF_054491055.1 Hypomesus nipponensis
TGGAGCAGCCAGAAACATCTGGATCATTCCTGGTGCGGCCCTCATAAAAGTGCACAAGAACCTGTTTGTGACACTCAGAAACAAATGTCTAAGGAGCGTTCGCTTTGTAAAACGAAATTTCCTGTGAAAGTGTGTCTTTTTATGGAGCCACGGACATATTGAATCATATATCAACTATCTGGTATGTCAACGCGGAAAGTTATGTTGGTACGCCCCTCCTCCTCCTCTCTCTCTCTCTCTCTCTCTCTCTCTCTCTCTCTCTCTCTCTCTCTCTCTCTCTCTGCCTCCTCCTCGTCCCTCTTCCTCCTCCTCCTCCTATCTATCGCTTCCCCGTCACTGTCCTCTCCTTGAAACTGTCTGCTTCTCTGCAGGCCTGTCTCCTTCTCTCTCTCCTTCCCTCTCAGGCCAACGTTCTCTTCTCACACATCAGTCCAGAGGGGTGGATGAATAGTCCTGCCGTCATAAGGACACACTGACAGAAGCACTTTGTTTGTT
Organism: Hypomesus nipponensis; assembly: GCF_054491055.1. Classification (NCBI taxonomy): domain Eukaryota; kingdom Metazoa; phylum Chordata; class Actinopteri; order Osmeriformes; family Osmeridae; genus Hypomesus; species Hypomesus nipponensis. Next base: position 5,217,996 of record NC_140367.1, read on the forward strand.
CTTCATTTGCAAGGCAGGTAAATGTGCCCCGTCAGTGCTTCATCGACCCTGACCCTGTATTTCTGTTCTTCTGTGTTCTAGAATGCTCCAGAACAACCAGCTGCAGCAGGTTCCTGGAGAGGCCCTGCAGAATCTACGGAACCTCCAGTCCTTGTGAGTACAACCCCACCCTTCCAATGCCGCCCTGCGATATCAAAGAAGCCTCCCCTTTTCAGGTTGACTCACAATTAGAGTGAACTACCTGACTACCATCCCCATTATCCCGTCTCTATCGCTCTCCCTCCCGGTCATTCACTGCTCCATTAGGCAGGCTGCAGTGTATAGTGTGACTGGCTGTATTGGGGCTCTCATACAGAAAGAGAGAGACACAGAGGTATCAGGCCCGCTCCATTAGAGGACAGGGCTTTTAATTACGATGCCAAGCACAGAGGGCGGGGGCTGTAGGGGGGAGGGGGGGGGGGCATAGGAGGATACAGGAGGGAGGTTGGAGGGGGAGGCCTGGGGGGCGGGGGGCGGGTCAGAGTATACAGGAGAGCTGGAATTGAGTCTAAATCAATTTGGGGCCATAGAGGAGCAAGCTTTGATCAACAGGGAAAGAGAAGAGGAGGGAAGATAAGAATGTCTGAATGGACAGCGAGATAGTCTTTCACTCCGGTCTGACTGGAAGAATCTGCCCCTTTCTCTACAGCCTCCTCTCTCCTTTTCTCTCTGCTCTTTGCTTTCCCCCCGAAACACATGTGGAAGATCAGTCTAAGATCACGTTTGTCTTGAGTATTGTCCTCCTTCACTATCCCTCCCCTCTATCCCCCTCTCCTTCCCTTCTCCATCTCTCTCTTTTTCCCTCCCCCTCTCTCTCTTTTCTTTCCACCCCCTGTCCCTCTCTCCTCCTCCATCCCTCCCAGCATTGGGAGAACAGAGCAGCCATTGTAAGAGGGACAGATACTACTGGTTATCTCCACCAGCAGTCTTCTTCAGGAGGAACTAATGGACAGACTCTTTTACTGGCTTTTGTTCTCTAAATGTGGCCTCTGGAGGGAGGGAGACATGGGGAGGCAGGAGAGGGGGAGGAAAGAAAGAGATTGACTGCGTAGAGGGAGAATGAACGGATAGAGGGCTGGGAAAGAGGAACTGAGGGAGGGAGGAGGACTAAGGGGTGGAGGTGAATGGATAAAGGTGATGAGGGAGGGACACAGAGATCGTGACAGAGGGATGCCAGAGGGATGAGTAGGAGGGTGTTTGAAAGAACCTGGGCCCCGAGGCCAAGACACCTACCTGACGGTTCAGATAAGAGCTGGGTGGGCTCGGCTGTGGACACAGGAGGGAAGAGAGCGTCTTCCTGTTTCTCCTCACTCAACCCTCCCTTCTGCCCCGTCACCTCTTCTCTCCTGCTCCCTCCCTCCTTTCCTGTCTTCTCCTCTTACCCCCTTCTTCCCGCCTCCATCCTTTCCTTTCCTCCATAAACATACATGTAGAGCTGCAGGCCACGGAATCATCCGTGAAGGCCGAAACATGATCCATGCCATATTTACTAAACACACTTCTGTCAACAATTCAGAGCAAAAATACACACATAAGCCCCATTGAATCAGGGAGAAGAGAGCTGAATAGTTTGGCTGTGTGTTCTGGTCGGAATGACAACCTCCCCATCCTCCCTTGCCGTGTGTGTGGTCAGAATTCTGCAGCCACGCTCGCATGCTCACACACACAAGCACACACACACTCACTGGTTCAAGGCTAGGTGTGATTCTTCTGTACCGTCAATCACACTCCAAATGAGAACTCAGAGCACACAACTCCTGCCCCCCCCCCCCCAACTCCCCCCCCCCCCCCCCACCACCAAATAATCAACCCTACACACCAACCACCTACCAACCTCCCACCCCACCCTCTCTCCCCCCTCACAGCAGATGTGCAGTTTCGTCCCTGGGGAATGTTGATTGGAGTGTGGAGTTTCCACACCGGACCACCTTGCTAGCTCCAGTCCTAGGAGATGAGAACCAAATGAGAAGCAGGATGCTCCACAGAGACATGATGGAGTGAAGGACAGTGTGTGTGTGGGGGGGAGAGAAAGAGGGAGAGAGGGAGGGAGAGAGAGAGCGCTGAGCAGGGATGACGGCATACAGCTGGTGCAGGCGGCTCTCTCAGTGTCCATGTAAACGTCTGCGCTTTCGATAAGTAGCGCTCTTTTCATTCGAGTGGTCCCCTTGTCCAGCCCCCCCCCCCCCTATCTCTCCCTCCCCCAACCTCCCCACCCCTTCTTCCCCCAGGCTGTTGAGATTGCTGAGCGGTAGAAGGACACACAGGCACACAGGCAGATAAACAGACAGACAGGCAGATAGACAGACAGGCAGATAGACAGACAGGCAGATAGACATGGAAAGGAGGGCAGGAAGATAGGCAGGCAGGCTCTTCAGATGAATTGAGGCGTGAACGGGCCTACTCTGCACTGAGGCTTCTCCTGCCCTGTGGCAGGTTTAGCGCCAGGCCTGTGAAGGAGGCTAGCAGCAGCCCTCATCCAGGCCTTCTTCATGTCTCTCTTTGAAGAGTTGAACCGAGGTTGTGAGAACAGTAGGGAGACAGGGATTTGGCTTGGCTGGATATAATGACACATCCCTATGTTAGCTTTGGAGGGAGAACAGAAGCAGTGGTTATCGCTTGGTCAAAGTTTTTGATTTGTAGGGGATTTGCAGTCCTAAAATCTGACCACAGTTTGGTTTCTTTATCACGTCTTGATATTATCATTATCACCATCATGGTTATTATTACGATGTGTTTATAGTGTGTAGACAACCCAGGACAGGCAAGGCTGGGCTGTGGCCTTACTGACACACTTGAGTTTATTGAAATAACCTTGTCATGTTTGGAGAGGAGGTAACTCTCTCTCTCCCCCCCCCTCTCTCTCTCTCTCTCTCTGTTTGACTCTGCCATCCCCTCATTAAAACACTTTGTAAGGCAAAATGCACCAATGCTCAGATCAACGGCTGTGTTCTGTCTGCGAAGAGAAGGAGAGGAGAAGAAGGAGCATGGTGGAGGGGGAGAAGGAGGGTGGAGTGAAGGAGGAGGAGGAGGAGGAGGGGGGCGAAGGAGGAGAAGGAGGAGTAACTTGTTGGCAGCCTAATAAGGAGGATGAAAAAAAAAGCCTGACTAGAATAGTACGAGCAGTGTTGGTCGGTGTGCGTGTCGGAGGCATGTCGGAGGCGTGTGTGGCGTGTTGGAGGCGTGTGGCGTGTTGGAGGCGTGTGTGTGTTGAGGCGACCAGACGGCTAAGCCTGAGGGCGTCAGCGGGAGAAGGATAAATATACGAAACGTGTCTTTAGAGTTGTGAGTGAGGGCCAGCATCTAGCCTATAGACAGCTTCGTGTCTGTGTTACACTGTCCTCGCTGGCACGCGCGCACACACAAACACACACACACACACACAAGCATGCACATACACACGCCATGCTCACACGTACACCTCGTGCCAAGCCAAACGTTCCTTCCTACTACAGCACAGCCAAACTTGGAATGAGAGAGTCTGTCAGTGTGGCCCTGTAGAGAGGGTTGTGCCATGTTCTGGAGTTCACTAGTGAGTTCACGGCAGGATTGAGAGTACTGGAAAAGGCCTTTTTACAGAACTCTGCACAGTTAAAATGTCATGTTATCCAAGGATTTATTCTTGTACTCTACCTTATTCTCTCTCCCAACTCCCCTTTCTCTCTCTCTCCTTCATTCGTCCCTCCTTTCCCAGGCGTCTGGATGCCAATCACATTTCCAGTGTCCCCCCAGGCTGTTTCTCAGGCCTCGTGTCCTTGCGCCACCTGTGGTTGGATGACAATGCCCTGACGGAGGTGCAAGTCTCTGCCCTGGGCGCCCTGCCGTCCCTGCAGGCCATGACCCTCGCTCTGAACCGCATCACGCACATCCCGGACCGAGCCTTCGCCAACCTCTCCAGCCTGGTGGTCTTGTGAGTACCAGGACCCCTCTCGATCTCTCCATCCTCCATCCCCCTCCACTCTCCCCCCTCTGCACTCACCTCACACCCCCCCCCTTTCCCCACACCATATCCTCCTCTCTCTCCACCCATCCCACCAGTCCAACTCTACACCAAAGCCTTGCCCACCCTCACTTCCTCCCCCCCTGTCCTCCCCTCCTCCTGTCCTCACTCTCCTCCTCTCCCTTCGTCCCCCTCCTCCTGTCCTCACTCTTCTCCTCTCCCTTCCTCCCCCTCCTCCTGTCCTCACGCTCCTCCTCTCCCTCCCTCCCCTTCCTCCTGTCCCCACTCTCCTCCTCTCCCTTCCTCCCCCCCTCCTCTTGTCCTCACTCTCTTCCTCTCCCTTCCTCCCCCTCCTCTTGTCCTCACTCTCCTCCTCTCCCTTCCTCCCCCTCCTACTCCTGTCCCTCCTCCCTGCGTTTATTTATCAACACACAGAGAGCCCATTCACTCCCGCCCTCAGCCGCAGGATGGTATTTATTGACAGACTTTAGAAAGGAGGAAAGAAAGGCAAATGGAATGAAAGAACAGGATGTTCCCCCGTGTTCCCCCTCTCCTGCATGTCCTGAGGGAACTCCAGTTGGTCAGCGTGTTCCCGGCCGTCTGTTCATCTGTCAGCAGTCACACAGTCAGCCTGTCGAACACACATCCAGCCCGTCCAGTGCCAGCCTGTCAGGCAGTGGCTGTTGTTAGTGTTTGAATCGCAACCCCTCTGACAGGAGAAGGCCTGGAATCATCTGGAGGGTGTGTGAGTTTAGAGTTTAGTCAGTTGGTGAGAGATGCGCTGGAAAGCCTGAGAGGTCGAGGCGATGCTATGCCTCCTGTCTCCTCAATGGGTCTCAGTGCTAGCAGAGTACTCTTGGGGTTACTGTGTGTGTGCGTGCGTGTGTGGAAGGAAAAGGAAGCTCAGAAGGCTGCTTCTCGTCGTTCAGCTTCAGATCGAGCAGCTCAGAGGACTGAGGGATGGAGAGGAGTAGGGATGGCGCCGATTGTTTTCCTGGCAAACTTCCGCCCGCCGCAAAGTCCTTCTTGCCCTGGGGGCATCCGCTCTAACCCCGGTCTGGGCTGGAGCGCTGCCCTCCTGACTCCCTCCTCTCCCCTCTCCCCTCCCTACTCTGGCCCTCTCAGGGCCCACCTACCCTCTACTTCCCCCCTAACCACTGCACTCCCCCACCTACAGTACATCCATCCTGCCCCCTCAACCCCTCCACCCCAACCCCTCCACACACACACACACACTCACAGACTTTCTCTCAGCCTATCCCTATTGAGGACCATCCAAAATCCTATACCAGGCCCACTGTCCAACCTCCATATTCTCTAATTTTTTGTCTTTATTTCTCTTTCTCAATTTTTCTCTCTAAGAATATCATAATAAAGGAGGATGAAATATATTATTTGTCTGCCAAATTTTTTGGCTTATAGATTGTGTGAAGTTCTGTTTGTCCTTCAAGATAATAAGTTTTAAGTCGGCTTGAGTCACACAAACACATGCACGCGCACACACACACACACACACACACACACACAGCTAGTGACAACCATGAGTCCCTGTTTGTTTTCGTCTACAGAGAAAGATTTCATACTTGTCAAACGCTCCTAAATCTCTCTCTCTCTCTCTCTCTCTCTCTCTCTCTCTCTCTCTCTCTCTCTCTATGTCTCTCTTTATCTCTTTTTTCTCTCTCTCCTCTAGTTTTCCAGGGGTCACTCGGAGTTAATTGATGGTTGTGTTGTTGTCTTTATTCTCTCTAATCAACCATGTTACCAAGCAACAGTTGCTAGGCTGTTTTCCCTGTAGGCACGTCCATCTCTCCATCCCTCCTTCCGTCCCTTCGTCTCTTCTCTGTCTCTAATGTTATTCTGTTTGAAGTCAGCTTGATGTTCTCATGTCTCGTACACTGATGCTAATTTGCATGTAATGAGCAAAGCTTTAGGAGGCACCAAGGGGACGGAGGGGGGATGGAGATGTACGCCCCCACCACACTCTGTCTCTTTTGTCCTCCCTCCCTCCCCCTGGCCAATGGGGTGTGGGCTGTGGGGCTTTGGGGGGCGTGTGGGTCTAACTGTTCTCTTTGCGTTCCTCTGCAGACATCTGAATAACAACAGGATCTCCTCTCTGGGAACACTGAGCTTTCAGGGCCTCCACAACCTCGAGACGCTGTAAGTTGACCCCTCATTACCATGCAGGACGGGGGCAGAAAAGGGGACATTTGAAGATTCCTTCCCGCCCTGCTCCTCCCCCCCACACACACCTCTCCCTCCTTTTTACTCCTCCTTGGTTTCTTTCCTTTCTTTTCACTCATCTTTCTTTTGATTTCTTTCCTTCCCTCCTACCCACTGCCTTTTATTTTCTTTCCGGACAACTCTCCTTCGCTATCTTTTCTTTCAACCTCTTCCTCTATCCCCACTGTCCCATCTTCCTGTCTCTCGATCCTTTCCTTTTGCTACTCTAACAAACCATACACAAGCACCCCCCCCCCCCTATATCTGCCCCCACCTCTGCCAGTTCTACTTAAGTTGTGGTCCCAGTGGACTGAACCTTCTAAGGCTGGTGGAGTGTATGGTTTGTGTATTTGTGTGTGTATGTGTGCTGTAGACCATATCAACCTCTTCTCTATGGTCCAGCAGATGCTTATCTGTTCCGCTGAAGAGTTCCTTCTTTTTGTCAATCAGTCAAGAGAATCCTTTACCTCACATCACACATTGGCCTGCGGGCTTTTAAACATTTCTGTGATGTTCTGGTCCACATACTTCCAGCTATCTTTCTAGCAAGCACGGTAACTCAGTGACTTGGTATTAGCCAGAGTATAGGCTTGCTCTATCCTTAAACACTGCACTCATCCCCCACCCCCAAATCTGTAACACTAATGGCAGCAGATGCTTAGATACAGCAGGCATATTCTTCTCTGTGAGGGGGCCTCTGTCTTAGCACAGTGGGATACACACGCACAGACACACACGTACACAACGACACACACACACACATTAACTCTCAGTGTGTCAGATGAGATCTATTCAGTGGTGTGGACAGGCAGTGGCTACTCATTAGCCCCCCGCATGCAATGTTTAGAAAAGCCCTTCATCCATTAGTCACTCTCATAATGGACATGCATTCATATGAACACACTAGCCTGAGCAAAAGGTTGAAATATTTCAAATTCTGGCGAATGTTCTCCAGACAAGCTCAATCAAGCACAGCACAGGTATCAAATATGACTCCAATTTCCACTACTCAGGTTTAGTCAGGCACACTGGAGCCACAAGTTCACTGAGACGACAAAGGTAGCCCTATCAAGAGAGGAGGGTACTATAGCAGTTGCTAATGAGCGTATGCTTTAGGCTGCCTGGTATGTGCTGGTGCCAGAAAAGCTTAAGTCGTCCTCGGCTAAATGTATGCAGTCACAGTTCTGGTCCAAAGTGACCTACTTGGTGTGTAGACATGGAAGAAGCAGGTCATGCACCACTGCAAAGGAGACATACCTTGTGGCAGAAAAATGTTGGAGTATAACTGTAAAACTTCTGCTTACTCCACAATGTTTACACTCTGTCTTAGTGCAGGTTTATGCAGCAGTATTAGCTGTATACAGTTTAGCCGGATCATAGGCATGACGTCACCTGTTTAATCAAACAACCTGAAAATATGACATGCCTCTGCATGACAAATGGCCTAGGAAGGAATTAGCTTGTCAAAATGACCATTATATTCTTCCCCTGAACCGCAGAGCCGCTCTCTCTCTCTCTGTGTCTCGCTCTCTCTGTCTCACACACACACACACACACACACACACATACACACACAGACTAATGTTGCTCATTTGGAAACCTTCTAACCTGGTGTAAACTGTCTTGGTGTGTGGCCCCTAGCTCAGTAATAATTATTGTCTGTACATACTCACACATGCACACACACCACACAACGACACATGTTATCCCAGTGTTACTGTAACAGACTACCTTCAAGCAGCTGCAACATGATCTCTCCTCCTCCTCCTCCTCCTCCTACTCATCTTCAACCAGTGGAGTTCCCCCCCCCCCCCACCTTGACCCAAGTGACCTGTCGTGAACACACGGGTGTTGCTAATCAGCAACCTCTAATCACCTGGTGCAGAATAGCTGTGGCTGCAGATTGGACGGTATCACCTGTCCTCATTGACATCATCAGGCAGACCCACCAGTGAGAGGACAGAACAGCTGAAATAGTCCAATCAGTGCTCAGCAATTTGGAAGCCGCAACAGCAGCACTCTCCCCACCTTGAAGCAATTTGAATGTAGTGGTATTTTCACAATCGAAGAGTTTGTTCCAGTGTGTTGACGTTAGGGAAGGGAGAGCATCTGGCTAAACACTTGGTCTAGGACGAACACTGCTGCACTGGCCTCACAAACACACACACAAACACACTCAGCAAACACACACACATGCACACGTACAGACACATAACACAGCCACCTGCACCCCAGAGAAGGATCACAGACTAGCCTGATGAGAACCAGGTGAAGACCTCACCACTGATGACAGGATGACAAGAGGATAAGACAGAAGAAGAGGAAATTAGAGAGGAAAGGAATAAAAAAATATATGATTTCAACAACAAAAAATGGTCACAGGATGTTTCATTGAAGTAGTTGTTATGGAAACGTTACAGCATGTTGCTGTGTTTGCAGGCTACTGGTCAACCACAAGCTTGGTTCAAGCTTGGACCAAGAGACTACAGGACCTCTTTATGGTACAATTTAGAAATGTATGCCTACGTCACAGGCCTATAAGATCCCGATATTTCAATATTTTACATAATTCAAACCACCTCTACTACATAGCGAGGATCAATCCTATGTGCTGGAGCCTGTAGGTTATTTGTGTATTTGTGTCTAAGGTTTGTTTGTTTGACTGTTTGCTTTCCTAACCCTGACAGCAAGACTCCGGTCACCAGCCCAAACATTCTCACACTCGCTTTGTTTAAGGACAGGAAACCCTGCTTACATCATTTCCCGGAATGCTTCTCACCGTTCTGTAAATCAACCATGGAGATATGGCTTCTGAGCAGGAAGTGTGACTTGACTAGACTGAGGGCCCTTTCTGAGGGTCTCCGGCCCATCCCTTCCTTGAGTGACACACAAAGGATCAGCTTGAATACCATGTTGATACACTCATCCTTTATAATGTTTAGTCACTGTTCCAGCATGAATGGATGGGTGACAGCCCGTAAAGGAAAGCAGTCCTTTCACCAGTGCTGTCATGTACTATCAGTGATGTTGTGATTTATGAAGGGGAGGAGGCCAAATAGCGAGGTAGGGAGGAAGAATGGAAGGAACTTTTGAAACACAACCAGAAGTTTACAAACAGGAAGCAGGTCCTGTGAGAACATCAGCAGTGTTTACGTGGCATGTTGAGGAACACCATGATATTATGAGCCTGTTTCTGATAGGCTCCCGTCAACCTGACCCCATGAGAAATAAGGGGGGAGGTAAGGAAGGAAGCAGGGAAGGTGATGATAGTTCCCTCCATTGCTGCACCTCTAGACTCTGGAACACACAGAGGTGTGACTGCGTTGGTGTGGTAAACTCGTAACAATTCCTTGGTAAGAAAACCAGCCAACTATACCACAAAATCATTACGTTCCTTTAGCCCGCTGCTATACTTAATCTGGAAGTGGGTTATTCCTAACATGAAGGCCATATCTGGTAGTTGTCTGTCATCAGTACCATATTGAAAACTGTTTATAAGGAACTAGGGTTCATAACTATATAGTGGCCCCAAGAGTACATAACCACAACAGTAACCTAACCCCTAATTGTTCTCTCTTTCTTTCACCCTCCCTCTTTTTCAGGGATTTGAACTACAACAGTTTGGAGGAGTTCCCTGTTGCTATTCGAGCTCTCAGCCACCTGAAGGAGCTGTGAGTACAGCATGCTAGCATGCTACCTCTCTTCAGCGATGCTAATGCTGCCCTGACCCCTGACCCTCCCTGGTCCTCTCCAACTATGTGTCTAATATTCCCTTTCCAGGGGTTTTCACAGCAACAGCATCCAGTCCATCCCCGAGCATGCCTTCACGGGAAACCCCTCTCTCCTGACAATGTAGGTTACCATGCTAACGTGCTAAGCTAATCACGCTACCTAGTCTACTATCCACTATCCTTGCTGTAGACACGCTATGCTAATCATGCTAGCACCACTACTCTACTCTGCATTTTCCTGTGTGTGTGGGCTAAACTGTATAACCAACAGCTCTCTACTGCATGCCCTGTTGTGTTTACGTGAAGCTGTAGCATGTTTCGCTCTTTGTCAGGGACTCTCACCGTCCTGAGAGACTGTATCCTGAACCAAAACTCACATCTGGCTGCTTTATAAATTGTCCCATAATTGAATGTGGAACCATTCACCGTGATATATAGGAAGAACGTTTTAATGACAACTGCAGCATATGTGGCAATCTGAGTTTGACAACACGATTGAGTTTGATTTAGAATTCATCCAATCAAATTTTAAGGTTGATGGCAGTGCCCCTAAATCTCCAGTTAATGCCTGTGGTCTCGTTCATGATATTCTGACTTTTAAACCAAGTAAAAAACGCTTATAAAGTACATGTTGTTCTCCTTCTATTTACTTGGGCCACATGATGTATTATATTTGTTTGCGATCTGTTTTTGCTTATGGAGGGTTTGGCTTGTCCTTAGAAATTTGTTTAGGGTACCACAGCCAAATCAACTATCTCTCTGCCCTGATTCATCATCTCCAATGGTGGACGAACCTTACATGTGCACTAGACCTGGTCGTTCGATCAGAACTCTTCTTGGGTTCGATTCCAATATCCGTGTCATAAGCAATGATGTATGTCCTAGAGTGGATATTGGAACAGTAGGATCTCTCCACGTCTCTGGTGTTTGAGTAAAGCCCAGTCAGTGTGTGAACTTATGTCTGGTCTTGGGCCCAGGTTAACCCATGCTCCTGCTTCTTACAGATTCTTCTATGACAACCCCATCCAGTTTGTGGGCAGATCAGCGTTCCAGCATTTGCCTGAGCTTCGCACACTGTGAGTCACGTGCAGTAGAGTGCTCCGTTTCATCTGCGGTACTTCTAAAGAGTTAGGCCGTAGATTTCCCTGATGTTGCTGAAATCCATAGGAGTACAGAGTATCCTATTTGTACACACACAGCTTTTCCTTTTAACACCCCAGGGCTCTCCCTCATTCTCTCCTTTCTTGTTTTTTTTTGCTTTTCACCCTCTCTCTCTCTCTCTCTCTTTCTCTCTCTGTCTCTCACCCTCTCTCTCACCCTCTCTCTCTCTTTCTCTCGCCCTCTCTCTCTGTCTATCTGTCTCTCTCTCTGTCTCTTTCTCTCGCCCTCTTTCTCTGTCTCTCTCTCTCTCTCTCTCTCTCTCTCTCTCTCTCTCTCTCTCTCTCTCGCCCTCTCTCTGTCTCTCTGTCTCTCTCTCACCCTCTCTCTCTGTCTTTCTCTCTGTCTCTCTCTTTCTATCTCTCTCTCTGTCTCTCTATCTCTCTCTGTCTCTTTCTCTGTCTCTCTCTCTCCAGGTCTCTGAATGGAGCAGCAGAGATCACAGAGTTCCCAGACCTGACTGGCACCATGAGCCTGGAAAGCTTGTGAGTCCACACACAGGCACGCACACATGCACACACACACACCAACATACACACACACACAGACATAAACAGACAGGAACACACTGACCCCAAGCACTCATAGCTCTGCTTTATTTGCTGTTATAACCAGATGTCAGTAAAATATTTTCACACAGAAAATGACTTTCAAAGACCACAAACACTAATAAACGTGAAGCCGGTAATACAGCCTAACCAAATCAGGGGGAGGGAATTTTTAATATTCATACCATTTGTTTGTTGGTGTAACCTTCATAAGACCGACATGGTTTGCTGTTGTAGCTCACTACCCAGGAGCATGTTGGTGTACCAGAGTGGAATGTGAATCCCAGTTTAATACGGTTATTCTAACCTGGTTTGGTTATTATTGTATGCTTTGCTAGTTTGGTGGTGTGAGGAATAGACTGTGATATTCCCCATCGTAACTTTTCTCTGTGGGTCTAGGGATTTGGAATAAATCAGTGTGAAGTTTGCTGGTTTAAAGGATTATACGTTATCTAGTGTTTCAGCACATTACTTTGAGACAAATATCAGAGCACGTCATCTGTAATAGACAGGTGTTGGATGTGTGCCACAGATCTAATGATGAAGATGCTGGTGATGATGAGAAGGCAATTAAGATGATTATGATGATTCAATTATTTTTCCAACTACAGAACCATCACTGGAGCCAGAATCACCTCTCTGCCTCGCAATGTGTGTGACCAGTTACCTAACCTGCAAGTTCTGTGAGTCCCCCTCATGACCTCCACAGTCCCAAACACACTTCTAATTAATGTTACACTGTTTGGGTAAATCAGGGAGGAAAACCATGACCTTATATTTATTTCACCATACTATAATATACCTCCCACTACACTAATATGCCCTGATTGGCAACCATAAACTCGATCTCTTTGACATGTTCTGTCTTTCCTAACTGAACACGTTCTTCCTCAGAATAAACACGTCTCCCTCTCTTGTTCCCACAGAGACCTATCCTACAACCGGATCCAGTCTCTTCCCAGCCTCAGGGGCTGTGAGAAGATCCAGAAGATGTGAGTCTTCCCACCTCATGCGTGGTCTGTGGATCCATACAGGCGCTAACATGACGTTTAAAAGCCTAACGTGATGATCCTGTCTCCTTACAGTGACCTGCATCACAACGAGATAGAGGAGGTTCATGAGGACACCTTCCAGGGACTGGCGTTGCTACGATCTCTGTGAGTGGTCATTTATGTCGTTGACGAGTCTTGAATAATAGTTGGCTAGGCTAGAATGATGTGAAATCCACATATAAACCCCAGCCAATCCTCGTCCAAAGGATCAATCCCTCTAATACTAGGTGTTTAGCACACCATGACAGAACACTGGCAGAACTCAGAATCCACATAGTCTACATTCTGGTTTCACTCCAGTCTGGTCTTGGTTGATATTGACTTTGTAAAGTTGCTCACATTTTAAATTCTTGTGGTTTTGTTCCAAACTGTTGAATGGAGATGGTTGATCTAATGACCTGACCCTGAAGCCAGCATGTGAGTGGTCTTTGTGTATGTGGGTGGGTGTTTGTGTGTATATGTGTGTGTGTATGTCTGGCATGTAGCTGTGTGTTTACAAACATACGCTCCTCCTGTTTACCCTCCCATCATCTTGTTTCCATCCTCCTGCCACCTTCTTACCCACAATGCCGTGGGTGGCCGTGGCCTTCAAATTTCCCTTCAACCAGCCCCTCGTGTCCTCCCTCACCTCCCTGCTGCCCTTCAGTACAAACATCTTTCTTCTCTACCCTACTCCAACATCTAATGCACATCAGTCATTTTCCATTTAATTGTTACCATACGTGTGACACGGAACAGTAGTCTAATCATATGAGCTTGCCCAGTTAATTGTATACATTTCTTGAGCAGATGCCAAATCCGCTTGTATGCATGCTGGAGTGAGCTGAATAGCCCAGTTGGTTCACAGTTTGTTCCTTTCGGCCTGTCAGTTGTCATGCTAGGCAGCTAGTCCACCTTTTCTAGCTAGCTGACGAGGCAGTAAAAGTCTAGGGTAATGACAGCAGGATGCAGCGTGGCTAATTAGGATCCAGCCCTCTTGCGTTACACACAGCTGTGCACACGCCTGTCTGGGTAACCTGTATAAGTGCCTGTATGCTGATTGCCCCCCCCCCCCTTCTCTCCACCCCTCTTCCCGCAGTACAATTACAGCTGCCTCCAATCCCAACCCGGTCACCTGTAAACGCTTCCAAATGACATCATCAGTGCTGAGAAGCTGAGCGAGGGTTCTAATTGGCCGTTGCGTTCTCGGACACGTCCCTAGCTGAAAGAGAGGAAATATGACTTGGCCCCTGGAAGCCCCCTAGACACACACACACACACACACACACACAGTGCTCCCAGTAAGGCTGTCTCTCGCTCTCTGCTGCGAGGTGACCTGTGGTGAGCAGACTCAGGATAGGAGTGATGATGTCACAGTTGGCGCTGCGTCATGGCAGGCAGGCCAGGCCCAGGGAGCCTGCCGGGGGCCGGCGCCGCTACGTTTGAGGGATCATTTTACCTTCCAGTGGACATGAAACACATATACGTGCTGTTGCCAGGAGCCGTTCTGAATAGGTGGATGGTGGGATGGGGGGGTTAAAGGAGGTGAGGGGTAGTGGTGAGCATGTCTGACTGTCCAAGGATATCCTCATCAAAACGTTTTGAACATTTCAAAGTCTTTTATACTGTGCATGTTTTTTTTCTGTTTTTTTTTTTCTCCTGAGATGGCAAAGCTGCTCATGTGCTAACTCTCCACCTTTTTATGTTTTCCTTGGGAGCTTAGACTCCCCAGCACAGTCACGGCATGGTATAGTGGAGGGACTGGTCGATGGAGAAATGGAGAATGCTTAGTAATAGTAGTAATGGATGGTTAGATTGAAGAGTGGAGGTGTGGAAGGTGAAGGGGTAGAGGGCTACAGGTAGGGGATCTGAAAGGTGAACGAGCGGAGGGATGGAGGTGCTGGAGGCTGCAGACTCTGTGGGCTGCAGAATCATGGGGCTGCAGGGCGTCAGGCCAGCTGATTTTACGGGCCTCCTTAAACCCCTGGCTCCCTCAGAGTGACGAAAGGGGTCAGAAACCTCCAATTAAGCAAGTAATGTGCTCAATGAGGCTTATAGGCACAAAGTCACAGTGGAGAGAGAGAGAGAGAGAGAGAGAGAGAGAGAGAGAGAGAGAGAGAGAGAGAGAGAGAGGGAGAGAGGGAGGGAGGGAGGGAGGGAGGGAGGGAGGGAGGGAGGGAGGGAGGGAGGGAGGGACGGAGGGAGGGAGGGAGGGACGGAGGGAGGGAGGGAGGGAGGGAGGGAGGGAGGGAGGGAGGGAGGGAGGGAGGGAGGGAGGGAGGGAGAGGGGGAGAGGGGGAGAGGGGGAGAGGGGGAGAGAGAGGATTGTGTGTGGAAAAGGGGTCAGAGATAGACAGAGGGGTGCAAAGAGAAAGAGAGATTGAGACCATAGTCCTTCACTTTAGGCCTTTTGTCTCAACCATTCATTTCCAAACCTATGTAGAATTTGCGATTATGGGATCACTGATTCCCTGGGATTAGAATTACACCACATCAAACAAAGGATTCGCTGTTAAAGTAGGTCTCATGATGCTAAGCGCACACGCACACATGCATGCACACATAAAAGACTGTGCCCCCCAATGCCCCCCATAACCAAGGCACCACACAACCCCCATGTCCTCACAACCACCACGTCAACCACATCCAACAACCTGTCAGATATCAAACAGTCCCAGTTGGAAGGACCCCTCTCTCCAAACCACCTCTGCTACAAATGTAGACGCCTCTCAAATGTGTCGGACATGACTGTGAAACGAGCATGAAAGGAAGGGTTCTGTGTTTGAACCCTGGCTCCTGGATCCTGCTCATCTGGTTAAACCATATCACCTTCCTCTTCCTCCTCTCACTCCTCTTCCTCCACCTCTTCACCTCCTGTAGGCTCCCTGATCCCCTACAGATGGTGCTGGGGCTGGGATGGCTGTTGGACCGCTTGTCCTTCCCTATCAGATTGATATCACACATGTATGAGTCAATCTGTCTGGGAGGCAGGGAGGAACTCTCTGTACTCTGGACAGTCTGACTGGAGGATCTCGGCTTGTAAATCAAGTCAGAACATGTCCAGAACAGAGGGTCCAAAAGCATCAGGAGAAACAGCCGAGCGTGATCTGAACAAAACACCGCTCACTTTTATAGAACAATGAATGTTGATAGAACCATGAACGTGACTGAAGGGGGTGATAAAGACAGGTATGGTACAAAAAAAACTGCCCCTGGAACGTGGAGGATGTGATTTGCTCTGTTTTCGTTTGTAGAGACCTGGCATGGAACAAACTGACACTTCTGGATGAGCAATCCTTTACCAGCCTCCCAGCCCTGGCCAAACTGTGAGTTTCTTCTCCTCTCCTCACCTCTTCTCTCCTGTCCTCACCTCACCTCTCCCATCTAGTCCTCTCCTCCCCTTATCTGGGCGTCTATATGAATGCTTTATGTATTCTTAACCATCTCTCTCCAGAGACCTCACATCAAACCAGCTCTCCTATCTGCCCGTGTCCGGTCTTCATGGTCTGACCCAACTCAAACTGGCTGGGAACCCAGCGCTGCACGAGCTTCTGGCTGCGGACAGCATGCCGAAACTTAGGTGAGTAGGAGGAGGGAGATTTAGGATGAGGTTGATAATGCAAACATTGAAGATGAAGGTTGGTAAGGAAGACTGTGGCGAAAGCAGGAGGTATAGCCTTTTCCAAGAGTTTCATAAATTCATGTTTTGAACACAGAGAACACACAAAACATCCCTGTGGTTAGCAACACGCAGAGAGAAACAAGCTAAGTCAAAGACTAAGTCAAACTGCCTCGGCTGGAGTTAAATGCCACATGCTCAAAGTACCCATCCTGCCTCCGTTTTAGGGCATGAAGACAGCGCCGCAGCATCACGCGTGTACACAGACACTCACACGTGATGTATCTCTGAGGGCATTTTTTTTCAAACACATGTGATTGGTTGGGTGAAGCAGGCAGTTCAGGAGCCTCAACTTTAGAAGAGAGTGACATAGGGGCGGACATATTTTTGTTCTACAGGAAACATTATGGCCAAAAGGCCTTATATATAAACATTAAACACTGGCAGATCTCCCAAACTATGATCGGGCCGTTTGGAGAATGATAACATGTCAGATGGAAGTAGATAATATAACAAGTATGGTGGATATTGTCTATAACACACAGCTGTGTGTGTGTGTGTGTGTGTGTGTGTGTGTGTGTGGGTGTGTGTGTGTGTGTGTGTGGATGTGTGTGTGTGTGTGTGTGTATGTGTGTGAAGGGTTATGGAGCTGCCCTATGCGTTCCAGTGCTGTGCATTCGTCTCTTGTGAGAAGCATGCAAATCCCTGGGAAAGAGAAGAAGGCATTGGCAAGGAGGAGTTTGCCAGGAGAGATGCCATCTTGACCAACCAAGGTGGGACCTTACGCACTAGCAGTGAACTAGGAACCAAACACTCTCTACCACTTTGATCATCAATGATCTAACACGGCTGGGGTGTGTGTGCGTGTGTGTTTTGTTTTAAGAAGACCACGACCTAGAAGACTTCTTGCTTGACTTTGATGACGAACCCAAGTCTCACCTCTCTGTTCAGTGCTCCCCAGCACCAGGTACGAACACACACACATACACCGACATACACAAGCACAGCATAAGTGATGTTAAATACTTCTGTCTTCCCCTCGCATTCCTTTCAACCTCCCTCCTTCCCTGCTTGTCTCCCCCCAGGTCCATTCCGTCCGTGTCATCACCTCTTCGGCAGTTGGCTGATCCGTGGAGGGGTGTGGCTCATTGCTGCTCTGTCATTGGTCAGCAACGGCCTGGTGATGGTGTCTATCTTCTTATCGCCCTCCTTCCTGTCCCCCGCCAAACTCCTGATCGGCCTTCTGGCGCTGGTGAACTGCATTATGGGAGTGTGGAGCGGTACTCTAGCCGTGGTCGACGCCCTCACCTATGGAACCTTCGCCCGCTACGGCGCCCAATGGGAGAGCAGCGCCGCCTGCCGCATCACCGGCTTCCTGTCTGTGTTCGCCTCGGAGACCAGCCTCTTCCTGCTGACAGCGGCGGCCCTGGAGCGAGGGCTGTCGGTGCAACGGGGGAAGGGGGCCTCAGCGGGCACCATGCCTGGGGAGGGGAGGGGGTCACTGGGCACCGTAAGGCTGGTGGCTGGGCTGTGTTTCCTCCTGGGGCTGGCCGTCACCCTGCTGCCTCTCCTGGGGGACTACGGCGTGTCGTCGGTCTGCCTGCCTGTGCCCAACACAGAACCCTCCAGCCTGGGCTTCATGGTGGCCCTGGTCCTGGTCAACTCCCTCTGCTACCTCATCATGACTGTCACCTACACCCGTCTGTACTGCCGTCTGGAGAAGGGCGAGCCAGAGGACCTGGGAGACTGCTCCATGATCCGCCATGTGGCCTGGCTCCTCTTCGCCAACTGCCTGCTCTACTTCCCCGTGGCTTTCCTCTCCTTCTCCTCCCTCCTGCGCCTGCCCTCCGTGGGCCCCCTGGTGGTGAAGGCCGTGCTGCTGCTGGTGGTGCCCCTGCCCGCCTGCCTCAACCCCCTGCTCTACCTGCTCTTTAACCCCCACTGCCGCGAGGACCTGGCGCTGCTGGCCAAGAGGACTCGCGGAGCCTTCCGGAAAGCTCGCCGCCTCAGTCGTGTCTCGCTCAGCTCCGAGGATGCAGAGAAGCAGTCATGTGACTCTACGCAGGCACTGGTGACCTTCGGAGGTGGATCAAGGGAGGAGGAGGAGGAGGAAGATCACAGGGGGAAGGTGGGGTCACAGGTGACCAATAGCAACTCCTCTGCCTCTGAGCCACACCCACACCAACCATCTGTTGCCTTTGTGCCTTGTCGCTAGGCAACGCTACAAAACACCAACTGCCCCCCCCCCCCCTCCCCAACCCCTCCCCCTTCTCCCTGTGTCCTTACACCCCCACCATGGGGAGAAAAAGACAGGCACACAGACAGAGACTGCATCCAGGCAGCATATGTAGCCAGAGCCTAGACTCTTCTACATCCATTCATGAGAAAGAATGTCCATAACTTCCTGCTTCTTATGAACATCAGAAGTCCAGCCCTATATCTTGACTCCCTCTAGCTGCTGTGTGTTCTGGTCCATCCTCTCTAGTTGGACAGACCCTACCCAGGAACACTGCTGGGAAGGGAGGCGAAGGGTGGGGAGGGGGTGGGGAGGGGCTGGGAAGGGCGGGGAGGGAGTGGATCAGTGGTGATGGAGTAAAGGGGCAGCTTCCCAGCATATGTACAGGTTTATAGTTCTTCAGCAACCTGGGGAAACACGTAGCACATGAAAGCTCTTATCTTTGTTGTGGTCTCAACTGGTGTGGACACCGTCAGGACTAGACCTGGTCCCTGGAGGGGTGGTTCCCACCTGCACACAGACAGACAGCACACTTGTCTCTGGAACACCCAGACAGATTCCTTCCATTTAACTCCTTCAGTCCCTGGCTACCATCACAAGATGTGCCTCCTTGTTTTAGTCACCCAGGTATGCTGTACGCTCACAGACGGACAGTCTTATAACATGTCGCAACATTGAGGCCATTATAAGCTCATCTACTGCATCTTAGGCGTTTCCCAGTACTCACTCGTCAGAAAGACGTTTTGTAGATTCATATGTACAGACTGTAAAGTAAACTTTACTAGACTGTAAAGTTTTGGTTGTGATTGTGACTGTAAAAGTCATTGTGTTGCGAACCCCAGGTGAAGTGAATGTGTCTGTGTGTGTGTGTCTTGTGTTCGGGTCTCATGTTGTTTGGTGACAGTTTGCTCTTCTTCAGTTTGCACAATCATGTTAAATATGTTTTGACCTTGTGACTTTACACACCTAGCTACAAAGCTAGTGCTGGGTCACAAAATGGCCTTCATCAAAAAGGGCACAAATGGCATTTTTTTTGGTGTTCACCACATTCTGTCCACATACAATGTGTGTTTGTGTGTACACAAGAGAGAAAGAAATGAGAGAGTAAGAATGTTTGCATGCATGTGTGCCTGGTTGCTTGTTCTTTTTATGTACATAAACAAACTGTGACAATCTGGTTTCCCTTGGTAGAAAACACATTCATGTTGTTTTTGGTATGAAACTATCTGTAACTGACTCTAATATCTAGTGTTCACATGTTTCCCCTATTTACCTGTATTTGTACCTCTACTGTCTTACAGTCTCAGTGGGCTCAAGGTGACACTGCTGTACGTTCATCCTCATGTCTAATCATATACAATCATTGTAAACTAAGTATTTGTAAGTATTTGTGCTTGTGGCCTATTTTACTCAGTACAACAGATAAAGCTATTTTAGTATTGACAATATATGTTGTGTCTTGAATTATGTTTAGGAATGAAGCAAGATTTGGAGAGGAGAGAAAGGCAGGAGGAACGGAGAGTAGGGAAAGAGAGCGGAAGAGAGAGCGAGAAGAGGGTTGGATATTCGAAGAGTGCAAAGCAGGTTCAGTGGGAGCTGACTGTGGTGCAAACGTGTGGTCCAGTATGAATGGTGTCTGCTGGTCCCCTCGTGTACTGGGCCATGATAGAGTCGAATTGTGTTCAGGTCTGTGTTCTGCATCCAAACATAACGACAGGGTGTGAACCTGGACAGTTGCATGGCGTGGACGAAGTCTCCGCCCCCCTGGACTGTTCCCACGCCAAACTCCAGAACTCTCGTGAAATGGAATATCCCCACAGCAAGAGGAAAGCCTTGGAGAGGCCCTGGGGGCACGTTCAGCTCTCTTTATCTGTCTCTCTATATCTTTATCTTTCTGTCTCCCCCCCCTCTCTCTTTATCCCTCTCTCTGTTTCTCCTGGTCAGTTCCACTGGTCCACTAATGTGAACCATCTCCTGCCTCTCAGACACAAACATGGAATGCTCTGAGTGGACAGACGTGTATTAGACTCCTGGAAAAAAACAGGAGACCTTCTCTTCATCACAAACAAACACACAGTTACTCTTTTCATATTTCAATCTTTTAATTTCCCTTTATGTCTTTCTTCCTTTCCTGATTCTGTATGCCTTGTCTCCAGCACCATATCATCAGGTCTAGTCTTGTGTTCAGGTTCGTTTTGGCTTTCCCCAGGCCTGACCAGTCAAACCCAGATCAGCTCACAATATTTAGAATGATTGAAACACAATGATGAGAATCTTGGAATGGGAAGGAATCCTGTTCCTGACGAGAGAGAGAGAGAGAGAGAGAGAGAGAGAGAGAGAGAGAGAGAGAGAGAGAGAGAGAGAGAGAGAGAGAGAGAGAGAGAGAGAGAGAGGGAGAGAGACAGAAAGACAGAGAGAGAGAGACAAAGGGAGACAAAGGGAGACAAAGGGAGAGGGAGGGGAAAACAGGCTTCCCTGGGTCTTGGTCCTGGTCTTGGTCCTGGTCCTGGTCCTGGTCCTGGTCCTGGTCCTGGTCCTGGTCCTGGTCCTGGTCCTGGTCCTGGTCCTGGTCCTGACCCTGGATTACATAAAAAGAGTCAGTTTGTGCTGGGCCTTCAGTATTTGTTTTTCTAGCCCTGTGTTAAAGCCATGTAGTGAGTTATAAACAGTTGTCCCAAATCTGCCATGTGCAGTGGGCCCATGTTTGTTATCGCTGACAGGTAATGGATGTTGGAGATGGACTGTGTAGACGTCAAGAAACAGAAAATGCTTTGTGAGGGGGTCTGGGTGCACATGTAAACATTTACAGAAATGTGTATCAGATATGATTTATGACTTATTGATTCATTGGCTATTTAATCTGAGAGCAATCAGGTGATTAAGCTGTCATGATCACCAGAGTGCAGACTCCATCCGTGTTGATGAAGTGGTGTTATTTTAGTCTCTCAGTCAAATATGACTCATACATGAATGAAGACTTGCAGTAATCAGATGACTCTAAAGTGTGGTACAAAGGCTCAGATTGTGGGTGTGAAATGCTGTGTGTATCAACAGAAGCAATGGGCGTGTTTGAGATATGAAGCTGGAGTTAGAGAGGAGCTTTAGCTCTGTGTTGTGCATGTCCTTGTTGTTTTTGCTGCTCTGGCAAGCAAGAAGCTAACTAGTCAATCATCAACCTGAGACAGACCCAAGGCCACACTTGGAACTCAAACATTACACAACTCTTTCTTTCCCTCTCTTTCCCTCTCTTTCCCTCTCCACCCCCCACCTCTCTATCTATCTCTCTCTCTTTCTCTCTCTGTATTTCTTGTTTTCTCTCTTGCTTTTTCTCTCACACACTTTTGTTCTCTTCTTCCCTTCTTCTCCCACCCTGCAGCCAATCCACTGCAGCAAACCCAACAACATGTTAAATGGTGATGTTCTCAACTTGGAAGTCAAGCAGCACCCATCAGACTATGCTCTGACCTTCTCCTTTAGGCCTAAACAACCAAGCATATATTTGCTCATGTCCCATCTTGTATATTACTTTGTGTATTTTTCTTTTCAAGACCTAGTGTAACATATCCATCACACACCAAAGTGCTATGAGTATTATCCTGTTTCGTCACGGAGAGAATTCCTCTCACATGTGCCTAGGGTCCTCGCTGCCCACCATAGCTGTCTGTTTATGTTGCCTGCTGTAAATTGCTGTGATGGCTTTATTTTCTTAGCTAATTAAAGTGTAAGCCTGTGAGGATATAATGCCTTAGGGACTGTTTAAGTACCACCACAGAGAGAGAGAATGTGAGACAGATATGTAGAGAGGGGGGATGGAGGAAGAGACAGAAAAAAAGATGGAATGAAAGAAAGAAAGGAAGAAATGGGAATGGGAGATTAACTACCTGTGTCATTTCAAAATGGTCTCCTCATATCTAGACATCCCAGCCCCTCTGGTGTATACAGAAGATCTAATTCTATCTCTTTCTTTTCTCTTCTGATAGATTACAGTTCCTTTTACGCTTTAGTTTTGCTCGGTCATGATAATGATCATAAGGTTGGGGTATTGATGGTTTTCCAGGCACAGCTGCTCTCATGTTAAACTGTTCCATCTGTTCCCCATGGAAATTTCCAACCAGAACAAACACACTCTCCTCACCTAATTTCCAAGGAGGCATCCGTATCTCAGTTTACCAACTGGAATACCAGAATTCTTCCCTTTTCAGGAGAGAGGGTAGTTTGGAGTTCTCGACAGATTCGTCCAGGCCAAACCCTGTATCCAGAAAAAGAGAGAAGGTAGTGAAGGAAAAATGGAATAGAGATTGATGACCATCCATCATTCCATCCATCCATCCATCCATCCATCCATCCATCCATCCATCCATCCATTCTTTGTATCAGATGAATACAAGCTGTGACTCAACTAAATAATTGTCAATTTTGAAAGCATCCTCCCTGAACATTAATCATACACACACACACACATACACAGACACATACACGCACACAGACATTCTAATGACTCCATGTCTCTTGGCGCAGGGTAAATACACATCAATCAGAAGGAGTGTGACTGATGTGTTTACCCAAACATCCCTATCCAGGACGAGGACGGGAACACAGGGAATAGGGAGCTCAGATTATCCAAAACGTCTAGGTTGGGCCAGGCCAGTAACGCTACCCAAACAAAACAAATCAGTTGCAATTTTCCATGTGATTGGATAGGTGTATTGGAAGAAGGGGAGAGGATGGTGGAGGGGGAGGAAGAGAGACGACTGCAGGGTAAAGGGGAGAAGGAATGATGTGCTCGAGTAAACTGTTAAATATTTGTCAGTTAATTTGATCTGTGGAGCTGTGTCGGTCTGGACGGAACTATGTGTGTGGCGGACTGGAGATAATTGTCGTGATGCGATGCACCTCATTAGCATCCCATAATGACCCCGGTGTCTCTCTGGGAGACCATTCTAACGTCTGGAGACACTCGAGCTTTGCCCTCCCGTAAACACAACGGCCAGGTTAACCAATCACAGAACCGGATGACCCGCGTCTCAATCAGGACTCGTTAAGAGAGAGGAAAGGGGGGAGGGTTGTGTGTGTGTGTGTGTGTGGGGGGGTGGGGACTAATGAGATGCAAGGTCAAGGTTGGAAAGGTAGCAGAGGTGGCTTGGAAAGTAATCAAGGTTTCTCAACCCATGGAGTACTGACATAAAGTCCAGATATTATTCACCTTGCTATGGAGATATGAAATCATGCTGATCCATTGACATGGTCAGGCTCGATAGACACATTTGATTGGGTTTTCTTCTGTGTCAGGTTGATGAGGTCTTAGTAACTGTAGCACCAGTGGGCTGCCAGGTGCCAACAGTGATGTCATATGAACACGCTGCATCTGAATGGCCTAGTCCTAATATTGGAGCATTATCTTTCATAACATAATGGACTCTCATAGGACTGATGCAGACAGACACCCTCACAGCTGGCAAACAGATGCTTTCCCTGACAGGAACTTGAGGTGTGTAGCTGGTTAGAAGACTGCTAGATAACCGATTGATATGGAAGATTAAAGGATTGATAGAACCCTTGTTAGTTTGAGAGTCTAGAGAACAGCTTGGTTTGTGTCTATCTGCGTTTGGCATTATGTCAAGGTAACCTTGACTGACCTGAGATAACACCTAGCCATCACAAGGGAGAGAGATAACAAACACATGCGCACACACACACACAAACACACACTCTTTCTCTCACACACATACACATACAACACATATACGCACATACACACTCTCTCTTCCTTTAAGGTCAAGGTTTTACTTATCAGAATGCTCCAGTTCTGCTACGGCCAAGTTGGCAATTTATCAGCATGCAGCTGTACTGTACACACACACACACACACATTGACAAAATACAATATATTTCACAGCTAGCAAAACAACTCATCAGACATATGACAACACTACTACTGCCCAAGGTGGCATCCCATAATACAATATGCCCTTTGATAGCTTTGATTGTATTAATTTCTACAAAACATTTGTTTATTTTGTCTTTATGAGAAAGTTAGGGCCAGGCCGAGCGAAGAACTAGGTCATGGTGTTCTAGTGAGTCTGTAAGGCCTCTCTCTCCCCTCTCTCTCTCTCTCTCTCTCTCTCTCTCTCTCTCTCTCTCTCTCTCTCTCTCTCTCTCTCTCTCTCTCTCTCTCTCTCTCTCTCTCTCTCTCTCTCTCTCTCTCTCTCTCCCCCCTCTCTCGTAAATGAAACAGAGTTTGTAGCGGTGATTGCTCTTGCCAGATCAATAACGTATGATTCCAAACCCTTTCCTGAATATGCCCACGTTCATCTTGCATCAGCCAACTCTTGACTACCACTTCCTCCCTAGCCTCTCCTTCACCTCCCTCTCCAGCCCCGGCTCTAGCTTCCCTCCCCACCCTCAACCTCTCTCCGGTATAATTTCCAACCTTTCCCCAGACATTTCCAACCTGCCTCCCCAGCATCAGCTCCAACCTGCCCCACCCTCAACCTATACACAACCTCTCCTCCAACCTCCCTCCCGAGTCTTACCTCCCCGACAACCCTATCCACCAGCTCACTACTCCTTAACCTGACATGAAAGAACTCTGTTGACTTTCCAGGAACCAGGAACTCCTCATTCAATCATTGTTATGTGAGGGTGTGTATGTGAGTGTGTGTGTGTGTGACATTGTTATGTGAGGGTGTGTATGTGAGTGTGTGTGTGTGTGTGTGTGTGACATTGTTATGTGAGGGTGTGTATGTGAGTGTGTGTGTGTGTGTGACATTGTTATGTCAGGGTGTGTATGTGAGTGTGTGTGTGTGTGTGACATTGTTATGTGAGGGTGTGTATGTGAGTGTGTGTGTGTGTGTGTGTGTGATAGAGAGTGTGTGTGGACGTCATGCAGTCTCTCTGTGGATATCTGGAAGTGCTTACCTCCAAGCATTCCTCAGTGTGATAGTATTTCTGCCTGCTTATGCTCCGCTCTCCTCTCGTCGTTCAACCCATTAAAACGACGCTGGACTTAAATAAAAGGGAGTTTGGTGTTTCTCTCTTTGCGTGTGTACGTGTGCGTGTGTGTGTGTGTGTGTATGTGCATGTATGTGTTTGTGTCAGATGAAGTGAGCTTGGAGTATTAGGCATGGTGTTGAAAAATGACTTCTGCCCTCAAACGGACACACACACACACACACACAAATAAAGTCCCCAGTTCCACGTGTTCTCTAATCAACAGATAATGAGAATCATACTATTCAGGACCAATATGGGTGGAAGCTTACATGTCCTTAATCTTCTGTGTGCCTGGAGTTATTGCTATGGCGATAGCACTTCAAGTACAGAAATCAGGGTGCTGACAGCCGCTTGTTGTAGATCCAACGAGGCTAGAACCAGGCCCATCCTCCAGGGCTCTGCTACACTGGGTTGTGAGGGGGGTTCAGTGGCTTGTTGGCGGGCAAACTTTTTGGGCAAGCTTCCCTCCAGTCATCCATTGTCGTTCTGCACCCCTACCAAGCTGTCACCAACATTTGAGTTTGGTCTCACCACGAAGCCGTTTGCTCCAATGTAACAAGCACATATGCATCCCCCACGGTTTAAATATATTAACACATAAAAAAATATAGAAAAGAATGTACGGGACAAATAGTCTTTTATAGAACAATAGCATAATTATGTGGCTATTAAAAGAACAGAGACCAGCAAATAAATTGTTTCTAACACAGCAGTCACATTTGATGCTCATACTGATGTGATCATACTCATCTGATCAGACAGAACCTGTGTTGCCCCTGTATGACATCCCTTTTAGAATGGTTCTAGAAGGAACCTTTGTTTACCAACAGGCTGGACAGAGATGCGAGGGGAACACAGAACAGGATGTGAGTGAGTGTATGGTCACTTCTAGAAGTTCCAAGATGGTTCCTCTGCGGTACGGTTGCAGTCTGTTCACTCCTTTCAGGCTGTCTGTACTCCATCAGCCAGTGAAAGTATGGGGTTTTAGAATCACTGGTTCTATTTGATGAAGCCATCAATTAACAGTTCCTCTTGATTGCTGCGAGTTGGTCGGACTGTGAAGCACGCAGTGTTGGTGTAGGCCCCGGGCCAGCCACCACATGAAACACTCTTGTGTGATGAAGAGGAAGGTGGGGGAGGAGGGGGGGAGGTGGGGGAGGAGGGGGGAGGTGGGGGAGGAGGGGGGGAGGTGGGGAAGGAGGTGGGGGAGGAGAGACCCATGGAGAGCCTTGTGTGAGTTCATCTGACGTATCCACCTCTCATTCCATCGTGTCTGTGAGGCGTCCATCATAAACAGGACGTGTCCTTGTGTAACATGCAGGGCTCCACCCCTCAGATATAATTACACACCAGCACAATCCAACACTGATGGGGAGAATCAAGACTCAAGTCTTGATTCCCAGGAATCTGGCGGAAGGAAATATTTATTGAGAAGAAATATGAACTGAACGTTTCTTTTGATGTCTGCTCGTATGAGTTTGAATGACTCTCTTGTTCCAAGAGGTTTAATTAACCCTCTCCAATGATCCAAACCCAGGGAACAAGTGTGTTTGTGTGCGCTCCTGTGTGTGTGTGTGTGTGTGTGTGTGTGTGTGTGTGTGTGTGTCCATGCCAGTCCTTTGTCATCTTATTTAAATTAGACTGGGAATGTAAAAGCCTTTGCCTTGTTTCATGTCTGTTGTAAACTAATCCCTTATTCAGTCTCTTTGCGGTAAGGGTGTAATAAAAAAAATGATGAAATATTTGGCTTAGATTTTTAATAATGTAATGTTATTTTTACAATTGAATAATCCAGAATTGGATATTCTGTAAGGGAGTTTTAACTTGGTCACTCAGTCAGTCACACATTCTAACAGACTCACACATACACACACACACACACAAACACACTGCCTTTTTTCCCCTGAAGTGTCAACTCATAACCCTAAAAAGTCTCTCCCACCTGGTTTACATTATGTGTTTTTATGAAGCTATGGAGCGGTGATGGAGCGTTGATCCTTGATACCAACACATTCTTCAGATGACTCACCATTAGCTCGCTATCTTAGCCATATACTCCTTCTGCTCCATAAGGGTCAAAGGTAACAGCTGAGGCACCTCATTGGCTGGCTGGCCACTCTACAGTCTGGTGTGGGACCAGGGATTGACCCTGTAACCTCCAGCTGGTTTGAATAGGTGGAGGTGGGGCTACATTAGAGACAGTGTGTTGGAGCTTCAAAGCAGCTAATAAATACCCTTCCTGATCTGTGCGTGCCGTGTCTGTAAACAGGCCTATCTCTGGACGACGCAAGATTAGACCAATAATGTCTTCACACTTCACACACAGTCTTGCGCCGGAACACACACACATGCAGACTCACAAACAGACATCAATCACATAAACACCCCCCCACACACACACACACACACTCACTCTCTCTCTCTCTCTCTCTCTCTCACACACACACACACATACACTGCAGAGTCAGGGAACAAGACAAGTCAAAGTATCCAGCCTTTGTTATTGGAGTCAGACACTCCAGTTACTGACAAACACAGGGAGTTTAATTAATTTTCACAGCTTAAAGTTTACAGTCAGCATATAGAACGATATAGAGCACACCTGTCTGAAGTATGCGTCAGACAGCATCTCTTTATCTCTTTATGTGTGTGTGTGTGTCTCTGCATGTGTGTCTGTGTGCTTGCATATCAGGCCTAAAATAATCAAATGAGTCTAATCTGAGCTGGGTGCTTCACTGGGAGTTGAGATCATCTCAGACCTCCTGTCTGAGTCACCCGAGTCATGTTTGTGTCCTAGCATCACCTCTGGAATCCCAGCGGAAGTGACTTCACTTCCAGGGCTTATGGATTCATCAGAGTGACACAGACACAGTCTACACGATTGACCTCATCTCCTAAAACCGTCTGGAAATTGAACCAAGGGAAAAACATTTCAGACACACGCTCATTGGGGTATATTTTTAAGCCAGTGTATTAAGAACAATTTAAACAGTAGTCACAGTGACACTGATCCTAAACTTAAATAGTTCATTTAAATCAAGATTGAAGTAATTGAATTACAGCACCAATGGGCCAGAATGTGTGTGTGTTTAGTGTGTGTGTGAGCGTGTGTTTGGTGTGTGTGTGTGTGCGTGTGTGTGTGCGTGTGTGTATGTGTGTGTTTGGAGTTGCTCCAGGCCTGAGCCTATTCGTTCTGGGAGGTCTGACACACAGCCAACACAGGCTCTTACACACCAAGCTAGGCTGATAATTATTTGTGTATATTATGAGAGAGATTAAATCTCATTTCTCCAGACCAGAGGGCTTGAAAAGGAGAAGAGTATGAAGGGGGGGGGGGGGCAAGGGAGTAGAAAAAGAGAGGAGGAGGAAAGAAAGGAAGGAAGAATGTGCGTTAATCAGGTGGACACTAACTGTTTTCACTTTATTCATATATTTCACTTGTTCTGGTCCAGGTCCTGATTCTGGTTCTGGTTCTGGTTCAGGTCCTAGTTATTGTTTGTCTGTGTTTGTTGCTCCAGATGAATGAAATATCTCATGTAAACCCTGTCAGACATGTGAGTGGCAGGTCTGTTTTCGACAGAGAGCAGGTTTCATTCCTGTCATTCTAGAGAACAAGTTTTGTTGTAGTATTCTCCAGGACATTTGACACACACATAAACACACATACACATTCAAATGCATTCACATACAGAACTACATACTCAGACACACACACACACACACACACACACACACACACATAGGAAAAGTAAAGCGCCAAGCAGTGGTGAAAAAAAGAGGAAATAGGAAAACAAATCTTTCCCAGCAAGAGTCCAAGTCCTCTCCTCCACTCTCATCTCCTTTCCTCTCACTCTTCTCCTCAAACACAATGATTACAATTTTAACCACAACCACATTCAAAGAGGCTTTTCAAACACATAATTGGAACATGTCTATAAATCAATCCTGTCTACAATTTATACCACAACCTGCTTTTGGTGTCTCATCATTGTGTTGTGTTGCAACAACGTGCAAAATGGAAACAAGCTGCTCTTTTAATATCAAATGTTACAAAATACTTCAAACTTCCCCATAAACCCAAAGTTCTTGTTCCTGCTGATGCAGCCACAAATCACTCTGCTTCCAGTCAGCTGAAATCTCAGGATCAAAGACTGCAGTCACAGCTGAGATCGGACAGTAAGCAGGCTGTGTGTGTGTGTGTGTGTGTGTGTGTGTGTGGACGGTGATCAGAATGGAACCAGCTAGGTGGAATGTGAGGTCTCTACTGGGTCCAGACTCCAGATTATCCTGCGCTGAAGGACAGACTCCTGATGCTTGGACAGGAAACCTTCATCATTTTAATAGTCCTCAATATAATCCTCCTTCCCTTGACACAGCACAGAGTAGAGAGAGACGGACAGTCAGAGAGTGACAGATAAAAAAACAGCGATCAAGAGAGACAGACAGAGAAGAAAGGCATAGAGGAGGGAGAGAAAGAGAGAGGGAGGGAGCCAAATATCTAAAGTTCTCATATAGTTTGTAAAGTGACAAGTGCTTCACCTGTCCACATCTTCCCTCACATAGCAAGGATGTCTCTCCACCTTCTCTCAGAGGAGCGTTTGAAGACACCACAGGAGGCTAGGAGCTTGAACACTCTTCCATCGCTCTCCGACCCTCCAACCCTCCACCCCTCCCTTTTCCTCCTGCTACATCCAGCTTATCGGCTCCAGCATCTGGACAACAGATGAGAGAGGGAAGGAGGGAGCACAAGGAAGAAAGGAAGAGAAAGACGAGAGAAAGACTAAGACCGAGACCAATAGTGTATAATTGTCTTGACCGCCCAGACAGAGAGGGATGAGATGAGCCACACTCCAGCACATTTCTGTGGTCAGCGAGGGGTTCATGTGTGTGTGGAATACTGCCTCTCTCTCAACAAACACTCCTGACCCACCATTCCTCTCACACAAGAGCCTATTTGTTACTGGATACAGTCAGGACGATGCAAATAAAATCTTGCTGAATTGAAAGGTGATTGGATTTAACGGTGCAGTTCAGATGTGATTTGGTTCGATTGAGAGTCTTCAGCAGATGAGAGAGAATTAGAGAGATAGAAGAAAAGAGATAGAAAGAGACAAAGAGAGGGAGAGAGAGAAATTGAGAGATAGAGAAAAAGAGATGGCGAGAGAGAGGGATCAGGTGATTGGGTCAGTGTTGTGGCCACAGAAGGGTAGTTCATCAGTATCAGTTTAAAGAAGTGTCTCCTCAGGACATGTCCTTCACTGTCTCGCGCACCTAACACCACTTCAAATAGATACACTCAGTCACACATATACAGATTTTCACACACACACACACAAACACACCGCAAAGCCCCTGGAGTGACAAGAGTTTGAGGGAAGGCACCCTAAGACTGTTCATTTTGAGCCAGGGGAACCTGTCTTCTGGAGAGAGGAGAGATTTCCTGTAAACACACGTGAGACTGACAGAAGATCAAGCCTGCTCTCTCTCAAGCCTGCTCTCTCTCAAGCCTGCTCTCTCTCAATCCTGCTCTCTCTCAAGCCTGCTCTCTCATCCTCACCACAGCACATTTCTCTTGATGCCACCACCCTGGGTTGATACTGCTCTCAAACTGTTAAAGGACTGGCCAAAATACACCTGATGAGTATGCTCAGTGATTCCCCTAATTGGCATGACTAACAAAGATTTTATGTGTAGGTGAGTTTATGTTTCCATGAGTAAAACGTGTGTGTGTGTGTGTGTGTGTGTGTGCGTCAGTGTTTGTGTTCCCTTTGCACCGTGCCACATTCAGTCATCAATACTGGGTTCATTTGGTCAGTGGGCCTCAAGGGCTGAAGTTGCTCATTCGCTGGCAAAGCGGCAATGTTATTGTGCCAATGCATTGCAAACTGTCTCTCTCTCTCTCTCTCTGACACACACACACATGGTTTATTCGTCCCTAGATATCAACAGTCGAAAAGGGTGTGATATAGACTGTCAATGTGTCCTTTGTTCAATGCCAAAGTCAAATTCAGAGGTGGGAACAATTTGACCTGGCCTGGCCTGTGGAGACCGTGGTTGGATTTCTGTGTCTGTGTAGTGGAGGTGGTTTGGGTTCTCCTCTTGTTGGAGGGGTAGCTGGCTGTTTTGCGCACACCACGGGGGGTTGGCTTGCTCTGAAGGTAGATGCTTCAGGTTGGGCAGTGGGAGAACTCCACCTGATTTGTTACAGACAAGTTTGGCTGGATGTTTGAGTGTTCCAACCGCAGACCATAGAGCAGTGTGTTTCTCGAGTTTGAGGTTAAAGAGGCATATTTTTGAGAGCCCACATTAGAGGAAGATAAACAAAGGGTTGTAACTACATCCTGTTTACCTGATGACCTCATGCTATGACCTCACAGGATAGCCCCAAGGTCCACATGGTTGGTCTAGGGATCTGCTTACTGGGTTTTGTGTGACTGTGTGTTTGTGTGTGCATGAGTGTGTATGTGTGACAGTTAAAGTACATTGTTACCGGCTTGATAGATGACTGTGAGATCAGAGGACAGCTAATTGGATCATTTTCAGCCCTGCGGGCAGAGACCTTTTGGGGGGAACACTTCGTTTTTGTTCTTCTCCTCGGATGCACCTCCGGCTGTTGGTGCATGTGTGCTCGTGAGTGGGAATGTATGTGTGTGTGTGTATGTTAACTGTTGAGCCACACAGGGGTTGAGTTGCCTCTCCACAGTCGTCAGTATCCGGGCCCAAGGCCGTTCCTGAACTGGGGTGTGTGTCTGGGGGCCTGAGAGGCTTAGGGGCTTGGGGGTCTGGGGTGGCTGGGCAGGGACCCAGGGTGTGTTTGTGTTGCTCTGCTATGCTGTTCAACTATTGTGGTTTCCTCTGAATAGAGGAGACCAGCAGGACTTAAGTGGTGCCATTTACTCTTCTATCTCTTCCACTTGAGAAGGGATAGAGTTACCTTACTGTAATGGCTCTATTCACAGGTCGAGGCAGCGGCAGGGAATGACTTGGGTGTAAAGTGTGTGTACGTGTGTGTAGCTCCACTGCTGTAACCAACAAGTGCAGCTTGATTTAGAGCTCTCAGTATGTTCCTTAGACACACATAGGCTACACACAGGCACAGTCACACACACAAATACATACACAGTAAGGGTGGGGGGCGGTGATCTTTTTAAAGTGCGCAGACAGACGGGGGGAAGGGGGGGGGGGGTAGATCGGGAGGGAGGGCTGTTGGGAAATCTGAGGTGATTTCAATTGCTCCATCCCTCCTCAGATACCTGCTGCTCTGGCTCACACACACGGCTATTGTTTTTCCTGGGTTGGCTCACAGACAAACTGCACCTTGGCACAAGAACAAAGAGAGTTAACTGCAGTCCTCCCAGAAATGAAACCAAATCAAACAATTTGAGAAACGTTGCTTTTTGATCTGGTCATGGAGGAGATTCTGTTTATAGCCAGGAAGTAGCAATGACAGGTAAAAACATGTTTTATGCCCTATTCCTGCTTGTTCTGCTCTGGAGACACCTGAAGCCAAATCAACAGTAAATGGAGAACCCTGATGAGGCTTTGTGGGCGAACCTTGCAGGTCTCATCTGAACTGAAACCTTGAAACACGCAGAGGAACCCAGGAATTCCATTTCTACGTGCCCTCCTCAAGAAGTTGTGGATGCATCCACAAAGCAATCCAGTAGGCTGGATTGCTCAGCTTGGTTTCGGCCCAGCAGTTGGATCCTATGTTCTGTGCGCTGGGAGATTCTCAGTCCTCTTGTAGAAGCATCATGTCCTGGCAGAGTCAACGCGTGTGGACAGACAGCCACCCAGGGGAAACATTGTGGGCTGTGCATGACAAGAGCCTCTGACACATTTGGTTTAGCATGTGAAAATTATAGTGTTGGGAATGACAGGCTGGCTGGTGAGGGGCTGACAGACGCCGGAGAGAGAGCCAGACCACAAAGACCGATCTCTCTCTCTCTTTCTCTCTCTCCTTCTCTCTCTCTCTCTCTCTCTCTCTCTCTCTCTCTCTCTCTCTCTCTCACTCTCTCTTTCTTTTTTTCACCTGCAATTCCACCTCTCTCTCTCTCTCTCTCTCTCTCTCTCTCTCTCTCTCTCCCTCTCTCTCTTTCACCTTCTCTGTCTTCACACGGCTAGCAGGTGCAATGAGACCACTATTTTAAACAGGAGCATTGTCACATGAAGCACATGACAGACGTCCCTATTCTGTAAAGGCTCTACCAGAACTCTACGAAGGCAGAGCAGGCTGGAGCATATCAGCATGGGACTTTCCATGTCCTAATGGAATATTAAAGTAACTGCTAGAGCTCTACTGACTTACGCAACTCATTTCATGCACACACACACACACACACACACACACACACACACACCCCAACACCCACACATTAGACATCCTCACTCGCCGTTCCCTCTCGTCCCCACACACTCAGGTCCAGACCAGCGTGTACATTAGGGCTTTTGTGATGTGGAATCAAAACGCTGTGCCACGCTTCATCTTGCCGTGATTAATGGCGCTGAGCACGCCATAACTTTCACCGAGCATGTCCGAGAGTGTTGGAAACAACATCTCACTTTCCGCCAGCTCCCTAAGTGCTAAGTGTATCAGCCGTAGTTTATTTAAGGCAGCCATAGCTGACATAACTCAGCCAGACTTGTTCCAACACTGCTATCTGTCTGTCTGTCTGTCTGCACTGTTTGTCTGTCTGTCTGTCTGTCTGCACTGTTTGTCTGTCTGCACTGTTTGTCTGCTCACTCTGTCTGTCTGTCTGTCTGTCTGTCTTTCTGTCTGCACTGTTTGTCTGCTCACTCTGTCTTTCTGTCTGTCTGTCTGTCTGTCTGTCTGTCTGTCTGTCTGTCTGTACTGTTTGTCTGCTCACTCTGTCTGTCTGTCTGTCTGTCTGTCTGTCTGTCTGTCTGTCTGCACTGTTTGTCTGTCTGTCTGTCTGTCTGTCTGTCTGTCTGTCTGTCTGTCTGTCTGTATGTCTGTATGTCTGTATGTCTGTATGTCTGTATGTCTGTATGTCTGCCTGTCTGTCTGTGTATGTGTGTGTGTGTGTTTGTCTGTCTCTTTCTCCCTCTCTATCTAAGACACACACAAAAACAATCCATATTTAAAAGAACTATATCTTTGAGGTTTTTTGAGGATCACCTTACTTTCCTTTATTATATCTTCAAGACAAAGTGCTACACACACACACATAACCACACCCACACACTCTCTAACACACATAGTTTTTTGTCTGGGAACCCCAAGGGAGGGTATTATCAGAGGGGTGGTGCCAGGTTGGTGCAGCACAAAAAGACTCCAGACCATTCTTCTCCCACCCAGACTATAAGGAGCCACGAAGACAACACACACACACACACACACACACACACACACACACACACACACACAATGACATCACCTCTTTCAGGTAGCAGAGTACTACATGTTCTTCCATGCAGACAGAGGTGTTTGATGAAAGCATTCTAATTGGTCACACTCCACCTGTAGTTTACAGTCAGGCCCACGAACACCAGAACCACATCTAGTTATGCCGTGGCTAATCAGTAATCATCACCACTCACCTACAGGCCACTTATTCAGAGCCTGAAACCCAGCTCCACAAACAATTTCAGTCCCAGTTTCAAGTCAACTGTGTTTACAGTACATTTATGCTCCCATGCAACATTTACATACTTGGAGAGAAATGTATTTAGCAGGGGGACCGAGGTGACTGAAGCTGTTTGAAGTCTATGGCAGTGCAAGTCGAGAAAGTTGACATAGGGTGCCCTCTTGTGGCTTTAATATGTAACTGCCAAGGGAGCTCCAGAAAGGGTGGATATCAAGTGACAAACAATTAACATTCTTGAAGGTTGAATTTAAGCAACCTTCAAGTCTAACTCTATCTCCAGACATAATGTATTCATATTGCACATATCTTATACTGTATTCTAAAAACACACAGACACTAGACAATCATCCATCAGTGCTATGACGCAGTAAGCTAAGACTTGTGGTTTCCGTTCATCTGGAAGTTCCAGGGTATTGCCATGCGTTGATAGACAAGGATAACCAAAGAGCATTCAGTAAGATTCCTGGAAGGGGGCACATGCAGTCAGAGAACATGTGCTGAGTAGATCTATGAGACTAGAACATCGCTTTTAAGAGCTCCTTTTCTGTGTTATTGGCTGGTTCTGTGTGTGTGTGTGTGTGTGTGTGTGTCTGAGTGTGTGTGTGTGTGTGTGTGTGTGTGTGTGTCCCACCGTGTCCAATAAGTTATATAAAGCAGTGTTTGTTCATCAGTG
This sequence comes from Hypomesus nipponensis, assembly GCF_054491055.1. Lineage (NCBI taxonomy): Eukaryota > Metazoa > Chordata > Actinopteri > Osmeriformes > Osmeridae > Hypomesus > Hypomesus nipponensis. Next base: position 5,253,789 of record NC_140367.1, read on the forward strand.
TGTCGGGCAGCTGAGATGTGTCTGATATCAGGCCATCAAAAGGCCCTCAGTCTGAGATCCTAAGTCATGTGATGGTTCATCTATTGGACATGCTTTCATTTCGGGTGATGCTTTCCATCTTCTGTGGTGGCTGCTTTAAAAGACTTCACAGATCCAGCTTCCAACATGCTATGCAGAGAACAATCCATCTGGTCCTAACCTCTCATTCACGTTTAGGTAGGTAACAAGGGGTTTCGGTGATAGTGTCATGTGACAAATCATTTCGTTTGTACTTGGGGGTAAAAGTGCATTCATTTATTTTGAACAAGTAAATGTTGTGTTACGTTCTTTAAATTCTAGAAGTACAAAAGTGTTATTTTAAGATGCAATTTAAATGCATTATATTTAGAATCTTTTTTGTAATGTTTTTTTTTATTTTTTTACAGAAACTCTGTGTGAAATGTAGCCTAACATATTTCTCCACATTCAGTCATGAGGTAGAATAAAGTAATTGACAGTTCGGTAATAGTATATTGATTGCAACAGTCAAAACGCTTTTTAAAATAGTTCAGACATTTCGTTGTCAAAACCAACATACTTTCGATACTGTGCCTTTAAATGATCTTCCTCGATTCGACAGCGGAAGTTGGCTTTGACCGTGGTTGGAAGCGGATAATGCTTTCAGCGAGCTAGCCATATTGGTAGCCAGCTAGCGATTCGGGGGACACCCCAAGCTATTGATTTAGAAGTATTTGGTTAGAATTTTGTTATTAGCAGGTGATTTGTTTACAGTATCAGTTTTTTCAAAATGGAAGACACTGGACTCGTCATGGCCCTAAGTCAGGTTTTTGCAGGTGCACAATTGTCTACTTCGTCTCTAACGCTTTATCCAGTTTATACTAGTAGCTAATCTAACTATTGTTGATGACAGAATATGACTGCTTGTTTTGCTTCTCATCATGGCTCTCATGAACTTTAGACTGCATGTCATTGTAATCCACAGGGTCTCGCCATGTCATCTGCTGTGTACCATGAAGATGATCTGCTGATGAAAGAATACTTCAATATGATGACTGATATGATAGTGTTGTGTGGCACACTTGCCCTCTCTCTCTCCTTCTGGGTCATATCCATCGTAGGGAGCACGTATTATGGTGAGGCCTTTCACACAAACACTAATGAAGTTGACCTACCGAGAAACACGGGATTATATCAATAGGACTAATGTTTCTTGATCAACGAGGTTTATTTTAGCTCAATAAATGGGTAAATTGTGTTCGTCGCCCTTACTTTCAAGACCGCTGATCTACCTCACTAAAGCGTGCAGTGTTTAGGCAACCTCAGACGTCAAGCCCTCTGTATCTTCCCCTCTGTTCTGACATTAACAGGCACGTTGCAGCCGGTGTCTCCATGGCGATGGTTGTTCTCCATCCTGATTCCCTTGGGGATCTCCACCAGAGCTCTGAAGAGGAAGAACCTGGACCGCAGTGGATGGCTTGGAGGTATACCCAATATGTGTTCTGTTTGGCACCCTCTCGCTGCCTAGCTCAGACACACTTATTTACCAAGCTTGTTAGTGTAATGCCCAGGATTAGTTAAGAGAGACTTGTTAAATGTCTGTCCGTGATCTGTGGTGTCAGGGTTTCCCTGTGACGGGGAAGGCTTGATCTCATACAGAGACACCATGCACTTGTTGGGATTCCTACAGTTAACAAAATACATTTACTGAGTTCAGTTTCAGGGATCTGTATAGCCAATCCAGTTAATCTGAGGAGGAACCTTGATATGTTTAGGAGAATGACCACCGTTAATAGAGCTAAAACATTGCATGTGATAAAGGTTTGATTAAAAATGAGATAAATCATTTGGGTACTTTCAGTATTTCATCAACTTATTTATGAGCCACAATCGCTGGGCCTATTTTCTGTTGTTTTAAATGTAAACCTACTTCAAATGAATTTTATTAATGTTACCAAATGGGGAACTGACCACTATTGGTTGGAGCCAAATATCTCTCTCCTTATCAAGATCTACTGCCATTTGATATATAAATGTGGAAGGGAGTTGAAATGAACCATACTTGATTCAGTAAATTTGATCATGCAAATTATGTCTCATATTAAAGTCAGAAGCACTGGCAAACAACTCACCCCTTTGATCAAACTTTGGAGCATAACTTTTTCTGACTATCACCAGGCCTGACGTGTTTTGGTACAGTTATCTGACAATGCATTACCTTCATAATACTCCCCCCAAATGTACAACAGCTTCCCTTTGTTCCTTGCCACAGTGAAACGGTTAAGAATATTGGGACATCATGCTAGCCCTGCCGCTAGCTAGATTGAAGATTCCAACTCAGGGGAATTGATTGGTCACCAGCTTTGTTTTGCACCATGTGTCGTGGACAGCATGCAGGATCATGTGCCCTAGGCATGTGGTTGAGGACCAGTTTTCCTACTGAAAGCCTGTCAAAACTGGGCCTTCTAATGAAGCCTATTGTAACCATGGTATTTGAAGCAGTGGACTGTAGTGAAACACCAGATTTTGATTTGAGTGTGGATGTCTGTGCATGTTTATTTTTGTTTTGTTTCAGCCCTGCTGGTTGGCTTTATTCTGACCATGGCCAACTTCAGCTTCTTCTGCACTCTGCTGTGCTTTTTTGTCACCTGCTCCAAGCTGACCCGTTGGAAGGGAGAGGTCAAGAAGAAGATCGACGCCGACTACAAAGAAGGTAGATGGATGAGTGCATTATCAATGAGAATCACTCAAGACAAAGGCTTGGCCAGTGTCGACTCTGTGTCAATGTTTTGAAGTGTGTGTGTGTGTGTGTGTGTGTGTGTGTTTTTCTCCTTCAGGTGGCCAGAGGAACTGGATACAGGTGTTCTGTAACGGGGGGGTTCCCACAGAGCTGGCTCTGCTCTACATGATAGAGGTGGGGCCGGGGGAGATCCCTGTGGACTTTGGGAAGCAGTACACTGCTTCATGGATGTGCCTGTCTCTTCTGGGGGCCCTGGCCTGCAGCACTGGGGACACATGGGCCTCAGAGGTGGGCCCCGTCCTCAGCCAATCACAGCCCAGGCTTATCACTACCTGGAAGGAAGTCCCGGCAGGTAACCAACCAAATGGGCAATCAGTGGCAAGGCTCGGGTGACACTGCAAAATACTAGGTTTTCAGACAGAGTGGGATTTATTTCTCTGTTCCTATCTCTAGGACATACAAGGACGTTTTTTGAAGTGGTTTATTCACGTGTTGTGTCTTCTCCTCTCAGGGACGAACGGGGGCGTTACCACTGTGGGTTTAGTGGCCAGCTTCCTGGGTGGACTGGCAGTGGGAGTCGCTTATTTTATATCTCAGCTTCTATTTGTCAAAGACCTGCACCTGGCAGATCCTCAGTGGCCACTCATTGTGTATGGGGGTGTGGCCGGGTTGATAGGCTCCCTTCTGGACTCTTTCTTGGGGGCCCACATGCAGTATTCAGGTAGGCATGTGGCTATGGGTGTTTGATATAAATACGATGATGTACATGCTTCCATTCATCTCCTTGTGGATTAGTACTGGATCACTATATCTAGACTAGCTTAATTTGAACTTGAAGACTGTTGGAGAACTTACCTGTTACCATGTCTCTCTCTTTCTACACCACCACCCCCCGCACCCCTTATCTGCAGGTATTGATGCAACAACAGGGAAGGTGGTGAATCATGAGTCTGTCACAACTCAAAGGATTTGTGGGAAGCCTATCTTGGACAACAACGGTGTCAACCTGTTCTCCTCCATCCTCATTGCCCTCATGCTACCCAGCCTGGCATGGCCTCTCTGGCCTCGATAGGGGCTTCAGTCTTCAGGACTTTCAGTTTTATACAAGGATGTAGGGGGAAAAGGGTGTTCATTGTTTTGAGCCTTTTGTGAGTATCTTAGGTTTGATCAATGTTTCTGAAACAAATACAACGAAAAGTGAGAGTTAATTTAGCTATACCGACTCCCCAGTTTAAAATCTCAGTGAATTTAACTTCAAGTGAGTTAACGTTTTCTAACTAAAGCAACATATTTACTTTGAGGAGGGATCCAAGAGGCCATGATCTTTAATGCACGTTTTGTACACTTGGAAGACAATCAGGTGCGCTGACTTGTTTTTTAATTATTTTATTTTTTTGTTGCAATGTCAAAAAACATGGGAGAGCATAATGCATCATGCCTTGCTAACTTGACCTTTAGTATGACACGATGATTATGTTTTACATGATGTACATCCTTAAACGTGCTGTTGCTCACCTTCAATGACAAAAACACAGGCGCAAAAGGCATCATGCTTTGTTGCCAGGTTAGTCATCTTTAGAATGGCTTAAATCCTGTATCCCTGAGAGGCTCTACTCACCCATTGTTAATTTGTGTGTGATTGTGACGTTGTCCTGGAGATAGACATGGCAAGTGATTGTTGTGATGTGACACTGCTAGAACCCGTGATCAAATTTACGTATTTGTAATTGAAACTAAGAACTTGAAAGCATTCAGGGTTTGTATGAAGCACAACAGGAATAAAATGCTTCCTAGATTTCGACCTTGTTCCATTATATGAACAGTACCAGTTTTGGGTTCTTGGAAACCAGGGTGCAAGGGTTTGGAGTCAGCATGCAAAGTTAAGCAATAAGCCCCAAGAGGTCGTGGTTTGCGCTGATTTTAGAACAGGTATGGGGAGTTGTTAGGCACGACGCGAAGCGGAGTATAGGCCTATTAATTCTAAACCTGGTTGTTCCCAGCCATCCTTGATTGTGATTGGTTATATCGCGTTCCATGCCGTTGTAAAATCCATCATAACCTTACAGGTTGTCTGATCGTAACATTTTTTAACATTCCATATTACTGCGCATCAAATATTTCAAGTAAAAAACACTGCAAAGGTGTCCAGCGGCGCCGCTTCGCGTCGTGCCTATAACTCCCCTTATCTGTTCTAAAATCAGCGCAAAACACGGACTCGCGGGGCTTATTGCTTTTCTTAAACTGTTACAAATATTTGATAGGGTTTCATAAAAAAACAAAAAAATTAGATACAAATTAGTTTAATAATAAACCATCATTCTTCCGCCACTTCAAAGTATAGTTCCTACATAAATCGTTGCCACGCAACAGCCAGATGGACTCCTTTGCTGTGTTTTTAAATTTGAAATAGGCCTATTCGATGAGCAGTAATATGGAATGTTAAAGAATGTTATGAAGACAATTTATAAGGTTATGCTAGATTTTACAACGGCATGGAACGCGATATAGCCAATCACAATCAAGTATGGGAACAACCAGTTTTAGAATGCTTAAGTTTACCAGCCATCATCATTTGCATACACAGCAGAACCAGACGGCTATGCCAAAGAAACTCAGTGTGTTCTATTCCAGACAGACGTTCCCCCAGTGTGCCTTAAACAGTTGCAGGTAGCCTTTGAGGAGAAATTAGGGATGCATTCGAGGACATTTCTTTCAAGATTGGAATACAGGTGTAAGAAATCCTCAAAAACATCAATTCCTGGCTTGTTAAAAGCAACATTCCATGTGCCTTGAAGCATGAATAGTGTGATCGCCGTCTTAGGCAACAACCTGTTCTTAGAAAAGGTCAGAGTTCACATTCCAAGGAGTTATGAAGTAGCGAGTCAATCAATGGTACGCCCGGCTAGCTCAGTCGGTAGAGCATGAGACTCTTAATCTCAGGGTCGTGGGTTCGAGCCCCACGTTGGGCGACAGTTTTTGTGTTATGGCACCTACGTAAATAGTAAATCCGTGACTAAACAATTGATCATTCACATCGCCAATGTGATCTCCATGACATTTCGCATTGAAAATGTGTTTGTCATGTCGAATATGCAGTAGCCTAGGCCTACTCCTCATTTCGTCCGTTAACCCTATTAATGTTAAACTGATCTAGACTACATGATTAGTTTGGTATGAGTTCAAATGTGGACAAACCAGGGACAACCAGGGAGAATTTGTGGGTGTTCTCTACAGTTCCCGGCAAACATTCATATTATAATAATATATAATATATGATAAAATAGTATCATAATTAATAAAAAAAAGTATAATATATAATTCCACGGAATGATGAAACACACGATTTGAATAATACAGAACCCTTATTGGAAAGATGTGTTATGTGAACGGTTTATTTTTGAAAACTCAGACCACAAAGAATACACATTATGTGGATCCAGTTCGTGGGATTGGGGTTAGAATGTTAGAAATGTAGCCTAGGCGTGTGCCGCAGAAACTACCAATGAAATGCCAGTGTTCGAAATACGTCAAAGAGCGCCACCTTCGAAATATCCAGGTTCATAACATAACAGCTACGCGCTAGTTATTACTGTCAGCAGTCAGACCTGAACGATACATCTGTGAGAATCACTTATCGGGTACGGATACGTGTTTTTAAAGTGAGTATAACAATATATTATTGATTGCTTTGGTGATAAAATAAGATTTGCAACGTGACATAGCTTAACCTACTTATGCATATTCCCCATTTTTGAGCGGACAAAAGTGATACTAACGCAAGACAAAGTTCATCGTTTGCTTCTACATTCTTATCCTTGTTACAGAAAGATGAATACTGGAAAAGTATTGCAGGTTACAGAAGTTAAATGCAACCAACCACCGACCCCGAGCTTGGCCAAAAGGAAGAAGATTCAAGAAAAGTGAGAATATATTTTCTGAGGTTAATTCAGAATACAAAACTGCACAAAGAAACATTACATAAATCATTATTAACATGTAAGCCATCAGTCCTTTTGACCTGTTTCCTCGTTAGTTGACTAAGCCATCAGTCCTTTTGACCTGTTTCCTCGTTAGTTGACTAAATGGTTCTGTCCCCCCCCCCCCCCCGTGGACTAGGTCTGAAATACGGAGCCCCACAGACAGCATGATGTCGCCATGCACCCGGCAGCTGATTAAGAAAGCCACCAAAAGCATGTAAGATCAAATATTTTAATGCTAATAATGTTGATGTGTGTGTGGATAGGAGAGGGTTAAAGGGACAGAGAGCTAGGGAGAGAAACTAAATTAAGCATAAATCACATCATCTTTCCTATCTGTTTGCAGGCAGCCATCATCCCCACTATCCAGACCCACCCTGGACGGAAAAGAAAATTCTAAATAACCTGTGAGATTAATGTGTAGTGGGCCCTGCTGGGCAATCATGTGCAGTTTTCCGTCATTATAAGAGTTTCGGGCTAAAACAAGTGCTTGAACAGGATAACTTAACATTGGTGTCCTCTATAATTCAGGGTGCAGTATTAATTGCACTGACAAGTCTAGGCATGTTGTCATCTGTCAGTTGGTGTTTTATGGGAACCATTTCCATGTGTGCAATCTGCAGAGTCAAATAGTTAGCTATTAATACATCCATGTACTGGGTTTTGCCTTATTCTCGGTTACACACCTTTTCTGCCTTGAGTACAAGAGACACATATTAGTATTGTGTTTTAGGTAAATGTTTGCTGCTATTTTCCCTTTATATGTTGGAGTCTTATACACAGCCTCTGGTCAAGTTGTTGCTCTCTATTCAAGTCTGCGTTCTGTATGCTATTTGCACTGGATCTTATCTAAAATAGGTTGCATTAACCTAAATTATTTTGCTGCTTAAAACTTTTGGTCAATGTTGAATGTTGGTGTCAAAAAAGAATGTAAAGAAAATACATTTGCATGCACACTTTAGCAAGCACTGCTCAGAATAGATGGAACAGACGGGCCAAAATCGGAATTATTAATAAAATATGAGTACCATATGGAAAATTATTATTTGTGATGTATTTTCAACAACGAGTGACAACAGAATATTCAGATATAACATAATATGTTCATGTTCACTTAATCACTAAGCAAGCAAGCAACATGTAATATTGTCGAAATTGTAATAATGTCGTGTCTAACATGGCTAACATTTTTGGAAAGTGAGATCAATGTCACCACATTAAAGCCACTTTCGGATGTGACTGTTTAGCGCTCGGTTCATCATATGATCTTTCCATGGCATGACGTAGAGAGGAAGCACAGAGACGCCATTAGTAGGGTGAGAGAAAAGCGATCGAAGGCTGGGTGAAAGCAGGCTGGCTGTCATTTAGAGTCTTGTCTAGGTTTAGCATTTACCATTAATCGATACACTCCTGAGGTTAATTCCTTTTCTTGATTTTGCTCGGAGACAGTTATCTAATGTGACTGGCGGAAGGCACTTGTACGGGGCTACTTATATTCATATAGGAAGGATTTCTTCGCTACCATGGCGTCTGGTGGAGCTGGAGGAAACAAAACCTACTCTTTCAAGGTGGTTTTGTTGGGAGAGGGCTGCGTCGGCAAGACCTCACTTGTGTTAAGATACTGTGAAAATAAATTCAACGACAAACACATTACCACTCTTCAGGTACGTGTCCTACAGCGTCAGGTCCTGGCTATTTGCCTCATGATCTTCACCGGGCAGTCAATGGTTAATGTGTTGTTTGTGACTGGAATTGATACAGATTTAGCTGGTTGGCTACTAGCTAGCTAACAGCCAGTCAAAATGGCTAGCTAGATACTCGAATCGTCATGCCCACGCAAATTGTCTCACGGTGTGTTCGTGAATGTCAGTCACAATCTGTTCTCTGACATTATTGAGTTATTATTGGTACAGTCAATTCAGCCAGCTAACTAAACAGCCAGTTAGCTAGGCTAGTTAGTTAGCTACAGTACTAGCTTCACACGGTGACCAGCTAGCTAGCTCTAAATCTCATACTGACTGTCTGTACACAGTTTTGTTTCGTTTAATTGCTGCTGTCTCACAGCTTCTTTCGGTGACCTATTTATCCTGACAGCCATATACAACAACCACGATTTACTTCAAGGTTATTGGATACGGTGGAATTGTCTTTAACTGACCAGCCAATTCAGGTCGATGAAGCATCCAACAACGTTAGCCTATACACTGTAAAGCTAGCTAAATCACTTGATACACAACTGTAGCAACACTTCCTTTCATAGCATTCAAGGCAATATAAACAAAAAGCGACCACAGTTAAGTTTTCCTAGCTTGCCATCATATTTGGCATGACGTTTAGGGATCGTGAACAGGGCGGTATGACACAGCATTTATACTTCCCGGGACCAGAGGCGTGTGTGGGAGAGGTTAGGTTCTCCACACGCCGTGTTTTATCAGGTAAAGCGGTCAGTACTCCTATTACCAGGAAACAACGCAACTGTTGTGAGTTTCATAATCTCGTTTGTTTTACCGTGACCGTGTTCAGCGATCCGTCACCTTCACTCTTAATGGACAGATGTTGGAGGCCTAGTCAGTACACTACCAACGTCTACTTTGCCATATTACTAGATTCTTTCCGTTATTGTGAAGATTGCATAATGTTCCACCAACTGGCACACTTGACCTCAAGATTGATAAATCCTGGTCAAAACATGATATAGATTACCATCTGTATGAACTTGGGAAGTGTTGTATGTCAGCTTGTGTTGACTGGGCTAAAGGTTTAGATACCTTTTTAGGTTTCTAAAGGTTGGTGAACAGAATAAAGATACCTATAATACAGCTCCCTGATAGCCTGATCCAGAGAGACTATTTAACCCTATTAACACTATTTTAGGGAGTCGTATGGCTGAGCGGTGAAGGAGTCGGGCTTGTAATCAGAAGGTTGCCGGATCATTCCCTGCTGTGCCAAATGACGTTGTGTCCTTGGGCAAGGCACTTCACCCTACTTGCCTCGGGAGGAATGTCCCTGTACTTACTGTAAGTCGCTCTGGATAAGAGCGTCTGCTAAACGACTAAATGTAAATGTAACCCCCTAAATCACAGTTAGGTGTTTATTGCAAAAGGCAATTATGACATGGCAGATGAATGGCAAGGTTTGGACAGCATAGAAAGGCCTCACCAAGTGTATCTAAAACCTAAGGCCTGTTGAATCAGATCTTTACTCAGTATCAGCAGTAGTGGTATGTTTACTGTTTTGTATCCTTTTGTAAATAGCCGTCAGCCGTCTGATTGCAATTTGGTATTACAGGAGGGTAAAGTCTAGAGCTGTAGTCCTCTAACCTCAGCTGCAAGTCTAAAATTGGAAGTCTAACTGTGGCTGTACCTTGGTCAGTGGTCACTATCTGACATCTAGCCTATGAATGTTTTTGAGTTCAGCAATTTGTGAAGGGCTAGTCCAGGGATGGCAACCAACTTGTTTCCCTCACTGTCCCAGTACCGTCCCAAAGTGCAAAATGAACTGGACCTGTTCCAAAATTGTAAATTCTTTTTTTTTTTTTTTTGCATTTGCAACACAATGATTGCTGTGGCTGTAGTAAAAGTTTCTAAAGGTTGGGGAAAAAACGTTAATTTCGAGCCCTGGGCTAGTCCATTCAGTGATGGAGGGTCTTAGCAGCTAGCTTCTCACACACCCTCTGACCAACACCAGTACAATAATCTTGGAACCGCAGTGCCTAATAGGCTACATGTAGCCTCGATGCCAGTAGTAGCAGTACATCACAGCATATGACTTTAACTCGTCAGCCAACTGTCTAGTAGGCTGCATGCCTAGTTATGGTAAAGCACCTGTAAATCCATGCAACTGCTCTTTATAGTTGGTGTGATTGACAGTCTTCATTTTTCATTTTATTTGTTCTTCATCAAAACAGATGGTTTGATGTGAAACTGAGTTTGGGTAGTGCTTTAGGCGGTGAAATACCACTGTCATCCTGGTTTCATGTTTGTGTCACACACACACATATACTTATGGGGGTTCACCTATCAAGCCTGGTTTTCTCAGAAGCTGCAACAGGTGTTGAATGCAATACTGAAGCAGTATGATGTAAGCCACTATGTGTATGATTGCCTGCTCAAGTTTGTCAGATTACTCGGTTCCACACTAGTTTAGTGATGCCTGTTCAAAGAAGTTGAAATGTATGTCTGAGAAGAACACTTGACTATCACTTTCTAGCCGTTCCTCTCACCTTCTTTGCAGTTTGTTATTGATTGCGATACAGAAAATTCACAAACTTAAGATGACATATTAAGAGATGAATAGTCATAGACTGGAAGCTTGTTAGGAAAGCCATTCTACACAGGTCCACTGCACAGTGTCAGGGAAGGGGGTAAAACAGGCAAGCAGATGGGTTTCTCTCATCGGACAATTGTTAAGTTTGGGTTGAGTTTATGAAGCGCAGCCAAGTGAGTCACAAGTGAAGTCCACCCAGTCATGCTGAAACCCAAGTCAGGGCATGGAACTAGGTTCCCTCGTGTGTCTCTCTCCTACTGCAGCCACGTGTTTTTGCCACACCCATCAGCTGACTGTGACTGAAGCAGAGTGTGGAAGCATTACCTGGTTAGACACACACACACGGCTGTCTGGCATGGAGCGACTATCAGACCTCCTGGAGTTGAAGAAGGATGGTCTGAGCGTGGGGCCTCCGGGTTTATGCCTGTAATCTCATCTCACGTGAGGACGTGGTTGGTTGTGAAAGCTAGGATTCTGTTGCAGGATTCTCGCTGGCATGTTCCACAGCGCGGAATGTTAAGGGGATGCTGTTATGAATCGGGATCAGCGATGGGAATCCAGCGGCAGCCATTCCAAAAAATCATGGGGTTGTTTTCTCACTCACAGATTACACTGATTTCATGCCACCAAGACTGCAGACTGACTTCCTCAGAACGACCCTGTTCAGATGAAGCTCGTTTGTGACTCAGGGAGGTATTCTCCTGTGAATATTGGAGCACAGCTGCAGATCAAGACTCTGTAATTAAGAGACACAGGGCTCCCAGACGACATGGTGTGAAACAAGGCTGGTGAAACACATACCTGCAGTTGCACACTCTTCAAACACAGCTTCACCTTGACTTCAAAACAATACTTCTTGTCAAAGGTGCTATTTCAAATGTCAATATTCAAATGTTTTCGAAACTCCATCTGTAATCAACCAGCATCTTGTGTGTGAGTGTGCTGCCTGGGTAATTGAGTCCCAGTGGTGTCTGTGGAACCCTTCCAGGCCCGGTTCAGTGTAGAGGTGTACTGCTCTGAGGATGAAGGATGACTTGGAACCTATCTAATTACCTCTCCAAATAGGTTTCCTTAGCATAATAGTCACTTGAATGGAAGTGGATGTGTGTTGTTTTGTGTGGTTGCTTGCGCTTGGTTACATGCGGTTGTGTGTGTGAGATTGTGTGAGAGAGGGAGGTTGTGTAGAGTAAAGGCAGAGCTGTTTGGGTTTTGACCCCTCACCTGAGATTACCCAGCTTTCTCCAGCTGTTCTGAGTCTGAGCAGACACCCCAGGCTGGACAGCTGCCATTACGCACACACACACACACACACACACACACACACACACACACACGCGCTACATTCTGATGTCAAGAAGCGCAGTCAGCTCAGCTCTCCCTCATGCGTTTCTCCCCTCATCCACCTCCTCCATTCTCCCTTTCATGACTTTCCATCACAATCCCTTCTGGTGCTCATGCCCCCTCCATGGTGTTCCCCTGATCTCTGCTGCTCACATGAGTCGTGGTCAGGAGTTCCTCCTCCAGCCCGCTGTGCTCTCGTGTAGCCCGGCACCCAGGCCTAGCCACACCCCACACACATCACATGGTCCCCAATGACCAATCACTCCCTAGATGGCTGGAGGGGATACCTACTTGACAGTAGGTGACCTTAGGCCGAATCCCAATACTCCCCCTTCCCCTTACCCCTTCCCCTTAATTTACCCCTAGCCCTTGGCCCTCGAAACTAAGGGGTAAGGGCTACATAGCCCTAAGAAATGGGACACCACTTGGTTACAGGTACGTCATCTAGCACGTATCGATATCTCCAAAGCAAGTAGTGTTATGCACTGATTTAAACGAAATTCGCTGCTAATGGAGTTTACTTTAAACTGTAGACATGCTAGTCAAAGAAATGCGGGACTGTTGTGCAATTCAGCACTGTAATATTAGCGTACCAAACTAGCGATTTTTAGAAACGTTTCAATTAGGAAAATGGTTGCAAATATATATGTTCATGACTGCATATAACACAAAACAAGACTGTCATAATTTTTTTATCAATTAATTAAGCCGAAAATATTATATTTAGCGGACTCTCTGGATGATCTGGCCGCCATTGTTGCCGGTTTTCACATAGCCCTCGGTTTCAAGTAAGCTCCCGACCTCACTTGGTTTTAAGGGGTGTATACCCCTTACAGTGCGTGTCCACTGCAGCGACGCGATGCGAGCGACAACAAGTTTTCCATTCATTTTCTATGGAGTCAGGCGAATCGCTTGCGTGGTGCATTGTGGGTAGCGACGCGACGCGATTCAAGCGATTCGAGTTGAGATTTTCTCAACTTTATGCTAATGAGGAGCGATTTTCGCTAGCGATGGCCAATCGGAGTGTTTTCTTGTTTCTCGTAACGTAGAAACCATGGTAAACATTTCTAGCTTTCTAGGTTTCAAACTGGAGGAGAAACTAATTGTTTGTGTGGCTGCTTACCCAGTCCTGTACGATACATATCTGTATTCGTACAGAGATGTTAATACAAAAAAACGATGCATGGCGCAAGGTTTGCCGAAGTTGTGGGTGCTTGTACTTTCAAATTCAGTTTAGTCACATTACGTAACTTCGTTCTGTCTTAACTAGTTAGCTAGCCGGGCTGAAACTCCCTATCGTATCGGCAGATTAGCAGAGATTGAGGAATATAGAGTAAAACGTTTTTTTTTACATATGTCAACGTGTATGTCTACAGTATTAAACAGTTTTATATTTTGTAAACAAGTTGTATTTTGATCGATGTTGCAACTACGTAAACCCAAGTCTGCACACTTGGCCATGACAACTACAACAGTGACTTTAGAGAACTACATTCTACATTAATCTGTTTGAAACGCCCCCGAGCGTGGTGAACTGTGGGAAGGCAAGCGATGGCAAGCGATTCGCGTCGCTGCAGTGGACACGCACTGTCTTAGCCCTTCCCCTAGCTCAAAAAGAGTATTGGGACACCACTAGCTCTCACGGGAACGCGCAAAACGAAGGGTAAGGGGTAAGGGGAAGGGGTAAGGGGGAGTATTGGGATTCGGCCTTAGTCTAGAAATGACCCTGTCAGTCAGACAAAGCTATTTAGTTAAGGTTTTAATACTGGACGGCTACTGTTTACAAACCCCCTGCAGCTTTGACATTCTAGAAATCTCTGGGTCAGTTGATGTGATGGTGGTTGTCATGTGGTACTGGGCTCCTGGAACATTCATGGCTGGCTGACCAATCTGTCTTGATCTTAATAGCGTAAGCATATGGTTGCAATCTTGTTTTTTTTTTGTTCCACATAGTGATCTCCATCGTTTCCATCGCGTAATGTGAGGCTGTTATAGTTAGACAACATCCTCTCTCTCTGTCTCTCTCTCTCCCCTGATGGCTCTTTATGATCCACATAATGGTGGCGATGCTGCGGGCGTGGCAGCATGCGAAATGAGAGTGGGATAGCATGACGACGACAAGGTGCTTAAAGCCTTAAGGAGATAAAAAGCCCGGCACTTATCAGTCTCCTCTCCTCCTCCTTTCTTCCAGGCATCGTTCCTCACAAAGAAGCTGAACATCACAGGGAAAAGGGTAAACCTGGCCATCTGGGTAAGTCTAGCATGCTCTCCGAAGCTTCATAGTCCAGACAACTCTTCATGGTGATTCAGCGTAAAATTGTAGAGCTACTCCAGCTCTTCATTGATGCCTCTGCCATAACGTTTACAACTGGTGCTGAGGCCTCGTGATAGACGCATGCACGCACACGGGTGCCCACCCTCGGGAGGGAAAATGAGTTATTGACTAATGGGGTGTGTTTTCAGCAGACTTTTCTTGGTGACCTAGATATGCCTCCCTCCCTCTCCTCTCCTCTCCAGGACACTGCCGGTCAGGAGAGGTTCCACGCCTTAGGACCCATCTACTACAGAGACTCCAATGGAGCCATACTAGTCTATGACATCACAGACGAGGATTCCTTCCAGAAGGTAAACCCTGGACTAAAACTAGTCTCAAAACCGTCGTCAAACTCTGTAGGCCCAATCCCAGCAGGCCAGGAATACTGAATACTCCCAAGGCTTTGTCCTACACCAGGACCAGCCCTATAGGATTACCTACAGCCTCGGCCTGCATCCTCATTTGTATTATATAGGGTCATGATGTTATAGCCTAATATCATGTTGTTGATCTTTTTTTGTTGTTGCTTTTTTCAGGTGAAAAACTGGGTCAAAGAGCTAAGGAAAATGTTGGGGAATGAAATTTGTTTATGTATAGTAGGTGAGTTTTTTCCACAATTCTTAAATTATTGCATTACATGTAAATACAATTCAGTCCATTTGGATACATAGATACAGTTTTTTTTTGTAACTTCACAAAGTTGAAAACTAGTGTATAGTTTTACTTATCAAACACTCCATCCCTGATACACACAACATGCAGAGACCAAACACCAGATTACCAGGGTAAATGTGCATCTGAGAATTTGTATTGACATTACCATAGTAGCCATCAGTAACAACATTAGCGCATGGGGTTGTTGATATTTCACCAGTTATGCTAACTGTGTTATCTGCTGTGGATGGCCGGAGGTTTGATGATGCATAAAGAGAGGTTGAGGGGCAGGGATAAACAGACTCCTCTTGTGTCCGTGTGAGCCCTCTGACCTCCTCTGGAGACCCTTCAACCCCGACCATCAGGTCATCAACAGCTGGCCAGATCCATGCGAGGCTGTTGGCTCTGAATGTCGAGGGTGTTACCACTGAACTCAATCTTCCTCCCCCTTTTTTTCTTTTTTTTTTTCTCGTTTGGTTTTAGGAAACAAAATCGACCTGGAGAAGGACAGGCATGTGTCAGTGGAGGAGGCAGAGGGGTGAGTACCGGCAGATCGCCTGTGTCCTAACACTGTTAACTTGGAGTTGTGTAGAGCTAACCCACATGTACCCCTCTTCTCAGGTACGCAGAGTCAGTCGGGGCAAAACACTATCACACGTCAGCCAAACTAAACAAAGGAATCGAAGAGCTATTCCTCGACCTGTGTAAAAGTAAGCTCCTATTCAGTACCCAGAATTTTCAAGTTAATGACACAGATTGGAGAGTTTTGAATGGGATGATGCGTGAGGTTTGAAGACTTCTCCTCATGGTGGAAATATTTGTGTGTGGCTCTCTTCCTCCCCCCCCCCCCCCCCCCTCCATCCTCAGGGATGATGGAGACCGCCCAGGCAGAGGAGAGGGCAAAGGGGAACGGTGCCAGCCACTCCTCCACATCGCGGAGGGGGGTACAGATCGTGGATGACGAGCCCCAGGCCTCCGCTGCAGGGGGTTGCTGCTCCTCCGGTTAACCCACTATAGCCCTCCTGGACCCCCTCCCTTCCCCCCCTTTTCTCTACTAGCTCCGCATCCATGTCCCCAAGACACCCAGGACTGTGACCTCCCCCCAGCCCTCGGCCCCTAGCCCCAGTCCTCTCCGTGTGTCCATAAAGACTGCTGTTCTTCATGTGCGCTCAAGCCTCTGTCCTACTCCTCTCTGTCTGAAAGGGTGCTCAGTACCTCTTCTTCCTGCTCCACACCCCTATACAGTAAGGGACATCTGACTGCTGTCTTGGAAAGTAAAAGAGAAATGGATTTCCTCCTTCTCCCCACCACATGCTACAGGACTTCTTCTAACTCTGGCCTCCCCTGAACATGTCTCCCAGACACACACACACACTTACGATACACACATACTGTACACACAAACACACTATACACCCTCACACTGTCATACGCTGATTTCTATGACATTTCTTGACAAAAATAATGTGCATGTCAGTTTGATTTATGTAAATGCTTCATTTGTTTTACTTTAGAATAAAAATATAAAATCTTTATTATTTAATAACTTAAAGTGCACATGTCGTATGGAAATCTGTACATGTCCAAATCTCCTTTGTACTACTTTTGCAGTAAGCTCTTTTGACAGCTCTGTCTTGGTCTCTCTCTATCTCTCTCTTTCTCTCTCTTTGACCTAAAAAAGGTGTCTTTGATTAATGCAGTTTTGCACTGGCCCGTCACACTCAATGCTTTTGGTATAATACTGTACTTCTCTCTCTTTGCTGAGTCGTTCTGTTAAACGACAAAAAAAAACGACAAAAAAAAGAAAAGAACATTGTGTAAAACATAATATTTGATCTGCTTTCCAGGCTGTGGGGAAACGTGCGCAGGTGTAGACGAGTGTACAGAAGTCTTGTTGATGATTGTAAAATTAAGATAACAGTTGTGAGTGAAAGCACATTTTTTCGGAATTGTAATTTTTTAACTGCTAGTGTCAAGTGTTTTGTAATAGAACAATTATAATAATTTACAACGCATAGGTGTCAAAAACATTGTCATTATTTAAATTTGAAACCAATTTTATTAGTGCAGAATCCTTCAAGAGTTTTGCTGAACGTTCTACCGAAGTGTTCTACAGATTCAAACTATCAGTAACGTTGCAGACAATATCCATTAACTTACAGCAGTTCCTACTTGTTTCATGTTGATTAGCTTGACAGTCTCAGTTTTTCTCTGACTACAGAATATGTTGCTGTCTGGATCTACAGTCAGCGTGCCAAGCTGTCTGCAGTCAGTCCCCTTGTGGATGAGGAAATGATTAGATTCCTATGATGGAGCTGATGCACGATACTATATCTGAAGAGGATTTTCATCCCCGTACATGTATAGTGTCATAGTGTCAGTCATGCCCTCTGCCTGCAATTGATACAGACTGTGAAAATATGTGCTGCTCTGAAGGTTTGTAGTGAAGAGATCTGCCTTTTCAAGGACTGAGCACCGGATTCAGTCAGGGCTGAGGCATTGGTGCAGAATGCTAATGATGCTACATTCACTTGGCAGCCACCGGAAGCTAAGTTTACTGATCGTATTCACACAGAGAGACTGGACACTGGGTCACTGTCCTCTTGGGGATGGGGACAATCAGGTGTTTGGTGCAAGCAAAGCAAATTATGTAGCGGTCTATATCTAGAATCCAGTTCCAGGGTGGATTATAGTAGATATTGTAATATATTTGATATCATCATACATCATATACCCTTATCATACATGGGAGTAGTAAACCAAGCCAGGTGAATAACATATGCACAGCTGCTGGGCTGCACAGCCATACTGACTTCAAAGATGGGGTAGGCAATGTTGAATGTAAAAGGGAAGACATGTATGTGAGTGGAGAACATTTCATGGCAGGCCTTAGTGTCGATTTCCGTGTTTATGTGTTTTGTGGGAGTGGCTTTGAAGGGAGGGGGTTTGGAATAGAAGCTAAAATAGCTAGCTTTGCAAAACTTGTCTGCACCAGCTTCAATGTGGTGTTTGGCCACTGGGTGGCGAGATATCAACCTGAGACCAACATATTTGGGCTTGAGGCATCACTGACCTGTGCGAATAGCTATGCAGTCAGTTTTACAGTGACACATTTGTCTTTCTTTTTTGAATTTAGCAGTTTACACCTTTCTGTTCTTCACTTAACAGGAACCACTTATTTAGGCTTTTAGCACTTTCTACTTGTGAGAATTGAGAACAGATTGTGTCCAGTGAGGCTGAACGCTTTAGAGAGTTATACATCAGACCGCCAGAGCCTCCCACGGTCCCCCTGGAGAAACAAACCGCAGTCATCTCTCACCTCCTAATGGATTCCTAGTCAAAACAAAGATTGTTTCCTGGTTCATGACTTGTCTGTAAATTGAACAATTCCAGCTTTCCTCTGCCATGAAGTGGCAACGAGGTGCTGTACGTACATTCACCTGCTTTGAAACCATGAAGGAAACATTGATTTCTAATAAGTAAATAGCTGCTATTTCTGAAACGGTTAGTCAAAATAATAAATCATACCGAATCAATTCGGAACGTATACTTGTGACCGATCTCTATCGGTAAAATACAAAACTGTCTAGTACTAAGATCAATGGTGGGGGCGATCCCTTTACAAAAAAACTTTAACAAAACATGACCATGTGTCACGTGGTGGGATGTTCAGTGCGCGTCATTGTAAACACAAATTCGACATCAGGTGACATGGCGACTTCAGCGAACTTTAAGGTCGGTAAACTTTGAAAATACTTTTTCAACATACGCTAGTCAACCCCATAGTTTAGAAAAGTGAGACGGTGGCCAAACTTCATGGGAGCGTGTTGTGATCCTGCGATTGTTCGTCAATTGTAGCTAAATGCCAGTTAAAGCTGTTGCATACAATTTAGACTGGTCAAGGAAGTGTCGCTAAAGCCTAACAGTACAGTATGTTTGCTAGCTTGGCCAGGTATTGTGCCCATACAGATCATAGTTACCTACTCAATAGCAAATAGTAATAGCAAATACTATTTGCTATATAGCTAACCTGGCATATTTGACTGTGATTCACACCCTCACCCCCCATTGTTCTCAATCGGGAATGGTTAGAGTTCTACTTCCTTTCCTCAAAATTGCTTTGTGTTCATTAACGTTACCCTCCGCAGGTGGTTTTTGAAAAGGAAGGCGTGTTTATGCACACGGACCCGGAGATAATCGATGGACAGGACTCCCTTACATCTGGGTGTCTGCAAGTCATTGATAAAGTAAGAGGGGGGAGGCAACACATTCACTTGTATAACATCAATCCACATCCAAGCCTAGGAAATACACTTTACAGTCTTAATGCAGTTGATAGGTTCAAATGACAAAAGTCACACAGTTACATCCATAATGGCACACTGGTAGTTGAAGTTAAGATACCTGTAAATCTGTCCCTTCTCTAGAGTGGGGAAGTGGTGGTGGAGTTAAATCCAGAGGAAGACTGTACCCCCTCCAGCAGGAAGCTTGAGACTCAGCTGAGCTGTGAGGCAGAGTGGGATCTGCTCAATGCTGTCCACTATAGGAAGAGCCCAGAGCCCTACAGCACTGAAACAGGTTGGCACTTCCTTGGTCGTTTTTACAGTCGTCTATCCATCCCATTTCCCCCCTCCCTTTATGTGTTCTGTAATCAGTAGACTAACTTGTTCCAGTCCAACATCCTGGCTGCTCTGAATTCCAAATAAGTCCTAGCAAGACAAACAAGGTGAAAAGGGCAACATTCCCCTCTCAATTCTCTCTTTCTCTCTACCCCTCTCTCTCTCTCTCTCTCTCTCTCTCTCTCTCTCTCTCTCTCTCTCTCTCTCTCTCTCTCTCCTTCTCTCTCTCTGTTAGCTCCCTTCTCAGTTTCCCTCCATTGCTCTATAGACAGGGTAGTTGCACGGATTCATTTTGAGACTAGAGAAGATAAATCAAGTCCAGTTCCAGTTTTCCTTAACACGGCTGTGTTCATCCCTCCCTTCAAACAGATGTTTAACATTGGCAACATATGAAACTGTACAATACCAATTCCTTGCAGTCCTTTTCTGTGTATGTGTGTGTTTGTGTGTGCATGCCCACCCCTTGTTTTTTGTCTTCCTCATTTACAATCCAGGTGTCCCAAATCAGATGTATCATAATGCAAGCTCCGTGTTTCATTTTTGTGTATGTGTGTGTTCCCCACCTTTCTCTGTCTTACTCCCCTCCAGGTGTGCCCAAGCAGGCTTTTTGTTTTAGTCTGAGTGTCCTGGACTCTATCAGAGTAAAAGAAGAGGGCTGGTCCTACCTTGAACTCACCCTGAAGGACTACAACAAAACAGCCCTGAAGAACCACAGTTCCCAGACTCATACCCTCCACTTTCACCAAGGAGGATGCCAGGCCTTCCTGGATACCCTGAGGAGATATGTAGCACTCATTCCGTATGTATATGTACAATACTCAGTTGTGCCTCAGAATAGGAAGGCAATGCTTTTTTACCTAACCTTGCCCCAATGTGGACAATCTTTGTAGCAGTTCAAACATCCACCAGCAGATGGAGCTATAGGACCGCAGGAAATTCTGTAGTCTTGCTTTGTGGAATCCTATAGAACAGGATACTTTTTTTTCCCACTTTCCTACTATGTTCACAGAATGGCAACCAAAGATAAACAAAGCAAGAAAGCCTGTGTGGACCACTATCCTACTCATCTCTAGGCCCTATAGGCCTTTTCAACCCTCCCCCTGGTTTACCCAGACACACACCTATTCATGAACTCTCCCCTCCACACACTCACACCCATATCTCTTTACCTTGGCCTCCTTGCCCCCATTTTTCTCTCTCCGTGGATCCTGACCAGCTGTCTCCCTCCTCTGGTAATAGCAGCATGCCAGCCTGTCATAATAGCAGCATGCCAGCCTGTCAGACAGCGGAAGGATCCAAGGCAGGGCTTGCCATCAGGTTCTTCTTTAAGGATATGCCACCTGGTGATGTGACGCGGTTATTAATGACCTGCTCCTTTCTCCTCAGGCTTCACTCATGATTTAAGGCCATTTCTATGCTAATGTTTCATTTCTCCCAGTCATACACGCAGTGTGTCCCTGCCAGTATATGAATGTGGTGGTGAAAATGATGGACTGGACTCATGGTTGATGTATAGCGAGAAAGCCAGGAATGGAAGGAGGGAGAAGAAAAATAAGGTGACTAAGAAAGAGAAATGTGGAGAGAGAGAGAGAGAGAGAGAGAGAGAGAGAGAGAGAGAGACGTAGGTAGAGAGAGAGATAGGGAGACAGCTAAACACATTGGTCTATTTACCCTTATCTCTGACCATTGTAGTGACTTATACCTGGCTGGCTGCCTGGCTGGTTAGTAGCCTCTAACCTCAAATGTTTCTCTGTTCGGTTGACTGACTGACTCGCCGGCTGGCTTTAGCTGACTCTGCCCAACGATTTTGCAGGCTGGCTGACAGCCATATGTGACTTGGATGTCACTCATTTAGAATAATGAGTTGGTCCCAAGCACACCGTCCATCCTAACCATGCATTTTTATTGGCTGATTATAACCCATTAAAGACCCCTTCCCCTGCAATTAACATTTACTTAAATACCAGTTATGACCATGGTATATGGATTATGTGATCTATAGGTGATAGATGTACAGTAGATAGTTCCTTTTTCACTCCATCCTTCTCTCTTTTCTTTTCCTCTTTCTAGCATGGAACTAGGGGCTTATGTTCAGTCATGTTCAGCTTGACTCCATTTGAAACCCCTAAGAATGGAGAGAAGTTCATTTGGAGCAAGATAGGAATATTAAAATTGCTCATACAGCTGCATATTATAGCAGTCAGAGGTTCAATAATAAGCTGCTGCCCCAGAACAACTGCTTTGTTGGTATAAGATGGGAGGCTAGAAGTCTATTCAAACAAGGTTAATTAACTTTGCATGGCAGTCTCTGTTTGAACTTACTTTAAGATATGTTAGAACTTTAATTACACCTACCCAGTGTTACTGAAGTGGAAAAGATCTATATTCCAGTCCAGGCTGACAGTGTTTGACCAAATCCTACGCTACCTCATTGTGCAGACACCAGTACCACTAGTTGGGGTACAGTCCCCTCTATCCTCCTTACAACCCCCCCCCCCCCCCCCCCAGTCTCTGTAATGTGATCTTACCTGAACGCTCTCCCTATCTCTCTTTTTTTCCTGTCTCTGGAGAACAACAGCCAAGGCTGGGTGGATTACTCCATCTTTGTGAATGAGAAGATGCTGTATCTTTACCATGCCCTGCTGTCCTTCTGTGTTTTATCTGTTCCAGTCTCTTTCTTTGGAGCCCCAGAGCCCAATTCAATTTCCAGGCCAAAATTGATTTTTCCTCCTCAATAATTCATGCCCGGCTGGGTACTGGAGGGGGCTAGTCTTACTCACAAACACTGGGCAGCAGTTAGCGGATCACAAACACTAACAACACATAGTTAACTCCTCTGACCTCCACTGCCTGTGAACGCAGCTCAGAGTGCCTCAGCCAACACCTGTCACAACACAGGCCTGGGCTGTAGCAGCGAAGGATAGCGAGGAGGATATGCTACATTATGCACCATATGGCTGCATGACCAATTATCAGAGTGTTTCAGTGTGGCCGTGCACCTCACAGGCCCCCTTTGGTGGAACGTTCCAGATTAGGTGCTAGTTCGGAGATGAGCTGGTTTGTATGTGTAGACACTGGTGGGGGAAATCCCAGAACCACAAAGTTTGACAGCTGTGGAACGGGGGTGGTTTGTGAGTTTTGTTTGTGGGATTGCTCTATTGAATGCTGCATTCATCTGCAGTACCTTGGTGTTGCTGCACAAACGGTACACTGCACGGGTCAAATCTGTAAGAATGTGTCTTCCTATCTGTTTTTTCTCCAATCTCTCACCCTCTTCATTCTTGTGTCTGTCTCCATCTCACGTCATTTCACACACTGCCTTCTTCTCTCTCTGTCTTTCTCTCTTTCTCTGCTCCCCCCCGCCCCCCCCCCCCCCCCCCCCCAGGTGTCCCAGTGATGCGTCTCGTCTCCAGGTCAAGTCCCATGGAGCTGCTATGGCCCAGTCCTTTGAGAACCTGCTGGACGACGCCACTTTGGGACTCCTCCAGGTCTGCTCTGCAACACAAGCATGCACACTGCATGGACACGCACAGTGGACGGTGCACGTATCAGACTGTAAAAGACACACACTCACACACACACACACTGGACCTTTGTGCTGACTCCATAAACATCCTCTGCCATTTCTCAGTGTGCTAGGGGCTCCTGTGTTGTCTGTAATGAGTTTGTTAATGAGAGCAAATTCTGTTGCTGGGTTTTTATGAGGTCTCCCTGAAGGCCTCGCAGTGTCTGGGCAGGGAAGGCAGGGGGAGTGTATCCCATCAACACAGTATATGACTGGGCTGTGTAGGTTTATTTGGGGGGGGGGGGGGGGTGCACGCGTGTGTGTCTGAATATGTGTGGATATGGTTGCGGGTGTCATTTTTGTGTGTAGTACCGCGCTCATGGCACACTGAGACATCAATATTTCACCATTCATTTGTTGTCCGTCTGAGACATTTGACTTTGTAAGTATAAAAGCTTTACGAGTCCAACGAGCTGTAAGCCAACTCTCTATTACTAACTAATTCCTGCATAAATAAACCCACACTTTCCTAATAGCGTCCCCAATGCATTCTGGGCACGATAATAGCCTCCACGTTATTTTGATCTGACTATCGAACATTGTTAGCATTGTTGCTGTACACATGAGCTTTTTAAGCGCTAAAAGTTTACCTCACCCTAGCCTCTCATTAGGGCAACGTGTGGAGGAGACGAGTGCTAAGCTAGCATGCTACTGTAGACAAGGCTAGGCTATTACACTGGCGTTTAGCGTAGCCGTGGATCTGTGGAGAGGTTAATGAGGCCTGACTGGATAATAACGCCGGGTGGCCTTCCCTCCGCCGAGGTCAGCGCCGTTGGAATATTGTTTTCTAATGCGACTTCAGAAATCCAATTGCAGAGATGAATGAGCGCGTCAGACTTCCTGTTAACCAAAGCGAGGAGGAAATAGATTGGCTCTTTGTGTAACGGCTTTGATTTTATGGGTCTGTTGTAGTACGGGGGTAAAAAACGAGGGGGTCTTGGAAGCTAGGGTGTGTGGATGTCGAGGCTCAGTTCATATCAGGAGTTAGGCCTGACTGTGTGCATTTGTTAAGATGGCTGCCCTGAGGACAGGAACGATGGTGCTGTGTTTGTAATGTTGTCTACCATTAAATTCTTGAAAAGTCTTTTTTTCGGACTGTCAGATAAAATCCACACATCCCACCTTCTGTGCTTTCATATTAGCACGGTGTCAACGCCTGGCAGAAGTATTCAGAAGCCTGCACTGCCGTGACTTATTATTTGAGCCAGCGTTGCCTACGTCAGGATAAGACATCTCTAAAGCAGCAGGCTACAGTGCGTGCCAGTGCGCTGGGCACGTTCCCACCATGTGGGCATTTCACACCTGATTATGTGACAGTATGGTGAAGAAACACAGGCTCATGGAGGCCTTCCTCACAGCGTGGCAGAGCAGGCTGGGAGAACAACAGACCAAGACTTATAGACCAAGACTGAACCATGAAAACAGACCAAGACTGGGTCTGCTGTGTGTTTGCTACCATGATGGTTCATGACCAGAACTTCTGTTTTCCTTCTTGATGTGTCTTATTTTCATCTCACCAATAATACTATTCCAGCCATTCATCCCTCTCACCTTGTGTGCTTTACAGAAATTTAAAGACGACCCAATAACTGCAACAATGGGAGGCCTTTCCAAAGTCACCCACTACCTCTTTGATGCCTTCAAAGGCCCAGACATGGAGCTCCACGAAGGGCCTGCTGAGGAACTATTCCAGGGCCTCGATGCAGAGCTGCAGCAGGGGCCTGCCAGAGGGTCATCAGACCTGCTGAGTGATCACCTCCCAGCTCTGGACTTTAACCAACAGGAAGAGCCAGGCTTCGAGGTCATCACCAGGGTTAGTTTGGCTTTGCCCAGAAAATACACAATACAGGTTGGAGCAGAACTGTATCGTGGAGTGGATTTTATGGCCACTCAAAGAATTCCTTTGGGTGAATTGTTTTTGTTAATTGGAGTTGACCCCTGGCACTGAGCGTTGCCTTGGTAACCTTGACAGGGAGCGAGAAAATGGCCACAGTTGTGATATGTGTGATGTGATGATGTGTGAGCAACAACTTGACTAAACATAGACTACTCACTCAGTACACACCTACACACACACACACACACACACACACACACACAAAAACAGCCTTGAAGGTAGCTGTGAAAGAACCATGAGGAGTTGAGAATCACTGCTTGTACCGCTCTCACAGCTCAAGTGCGACGCAGGGCACCAGATCTGTAATTTGATTTCGATTGCATTAACCTCTTGGCTCACAACTTTATTACCGGGTGGAAATCATTAAAAAGGAGAGCTAGAAATGAGATCAATATTGCAAATATCCTACTTTACCTTTACAGAGACCTCTATGAATTAGCTTAAAAAGATGTTACCAGACTTTATAATGGTCTGTTAAAAACAAGTTGGAATCCTGGTTGCAGAATACTGATTGTGAGAGCTCTCTAGGTTCTGGTTCGTGGACAACATCCATGAATGGAAACGTGTACTATTGTGTGCAGAAAGTTAAAAAAAATCTAGGCTACGCTTGTTATTTTGGCGCGTGTGTTGCTACTCCTGCAGTGTGCCCTGGGTTGGCGTCAGTACTTATCACTCTCCTCATGAATTATTGAGTCCTCTTTAGTCCCCGGTTCTCTCCCTTATCAGGCCCAGTCCCCATGGAAACGAATCTCCCAGGGTAACACATTTACACACACACAATCACAAGCACACACTCACAAACACACAGGATCCCATGCTGGTATTCAACACGATACTCATACTGTGCTCATGTTGGTTGCCAGTCTACTGCACCTTCTCACTTCCAGCTTAGCCTTTCACTAGTTTCCTGTTTGGATCTCTAACACACACAAACCTTTTAATCTACAACATGTAATTGCTGTACATTGCTTTTTTAAACCGATGTGGTTGCCCAGAGTGAGATTATGATCTTTACATAGACCTTAAACATCTCTCACAAACACACACTCGCACACATTGCAAGTTTGGCCTAGCTCCTTGACATGTATTCATGCTGCACCATGCATTGCTATTGATGTTTCTCCCTATTCCATCCACTCCCCATGTCTGGTGCGAGCAGCCTTGTGGAAAGCTGAACTTCAATTATCTCCTATAGTCTGTGACAGCATCATGTCTCGTATATCCCTGCATGGTTTCCAAGCACTCTATACAATGTTAAAGCCGGGTAGATATTGTATCCCTGGTGAACCACAATAGCTGTATGTTTTTCTGATGGGACTTGTGTTGGCTTTATGGCTGCCTGTGTTACCAATGCTCTGGACTGCTGTCTTCCTCTGGGTGGTATGTGTTTGCTCCCATGCGGGGTAACTGTGTTGATGCCAGCTGTGCTGCTGTGCCAGGTGGACCTGGGTTCCAGGCCCCGGGTGCTGAGGAGGGACCCGGTGACGGAGGAGGAGTGGAGCGGCTACATGGACCAGCAGGGACGACTCACTGACGTCAACAAACTGAAAC
The DNA here is from genome assembly GCF_054491055.1 of Hypomesus nipponensis. Classification (NCBI taxonomy): domain Eukaryota; kingdom Metazoa; phylum Chordata; class Actinopteri; order Osmeriformes; family Osmeridae; genus Hypomesus; species Hypomesus nipponensis. Next base: position 5,280,710 of record NC_140367.1, read on the forward strand.
ACGCCATCTTCAGAGGGGTAAGAGCTGCGTCCGTGCGTGCGTGCGTGCGTGTTTGCCTGTGTGGTCAAACGTGTAGCGGTGCTGTCTCTCCTTCTTTCCTGGCTCTCAACAAGCTATGCTGGGTATCCTGCAGCCTCCAGCAAACACAGCTTGCCCAAACACACTGATAGTGGAGGGCAGAGGTTTGCAGCAGAGCCCGCTGTGAAGCAAAGCCTCCGGAACACTTCACACTGCACTTCCTGCCTTTGATATCGTTCACACCTCCACTAGATCCTGGTATTACATTGTGTGTGTGTGTGTGTGTGTGTGTTTGTGTACAGGGCCTGAGCCCTGGCATGAGGAAGGAGGGTTGGAGATTTCTGCTGGGGTACTTCCCCTGGGACAGCACTCTGGAGGAGAGAACCAGCTTAACCAGGAGGAAGACGTAAGACTCGCACACAGTTTTCCAACTCAATATTAAAGACAAAGAATCCTGGTTAGAAAGTGCATGGTGCATGTGTGTCTGGCTGGATCAGAGAAGAGACACCTGTGCACAGAAGTGCGGTGTCCCTCTCTCTAGCGGTGCAGGAAGACTGATGAGCCAATAGGAGGAGCGAGCCAGGGGCTAAACATGTCCCTAACTGGGACTGGTGATGAGGCTGCTGCTGTTTCTATCCTGCCCATCTGTCTTTCCCATAAAGGGATCCTTTCCCCTGCTGCTCCCTGTGCACTCCGCCCTGTCTCAGCTCTCTGTAGCTCTCTCTCTGTCTCTCTCTCTCTCTCTCTCTCTGTAGCTCTCTCTCTGTCTCTCTGTTTCTCTATCTCTCTGTCTCTGTGTTACTTTGTTTTTTTTTGTATATCTACCTCTCTTTTATTTTCTGTCTCTTTCTCTGTCTCTCTCCCTCTTTCTCTCTCTCTCACACTTCCATCTCTTGTCCAGAAAAGTTGTTGTGATTGTTATTGGTAAACACACACACAACACACTGAGGAACATTCACTCGCGCACACACACACCAACACAAACAGGCTGGTCCTCCCGCAAACTTCTCCCAACGGCACCAAACCTACAACACCATGAAATGTTAATAACGTTTGTACCTCGCCAGGTTTATTGCCACTGTTAAAATGATTTAATGCATGCAAAGCTCTCCTGGAATGCAGGTCGCAAATATGAGGGAAGTGCATCAGCCATCGGAAATAATCATGGTCTCAACTTCATCATTTCTTAGAGAGAGAGAGAGAGAGAGAGAGAGAGGTGGGGAGGGGGGATGAGTTGAGGCGGAGAGAGAGAAGGGAGGGAAAAGAGTAAAGTGAGTGTGTGAGAAAAGGGAGGAAAAGATGGGTAAAGTGTGTGTGTGTGTGTGTGTGTGTGTGTGAGACACAAGAGAGAGATAGCAGGGTGCAGCTCTGTTCAGTGAGGTTTATGTCCTTGTTCCAGTCCTCTGTGGAGGATTACTGCTACCATTAAATCACACAGCCACTCATTAGCAAGACGCAACAACATGGCACAACTGACATGGTTTACATTACTCACACACACACATTTCCCTCTATTGATATATGTCTCTCTAACCCCCTTTCCATCTCTATATATCTGTCTTTTTCCCTCCCCTGTCCATCTCTCTCCAAACTCAACTGCTATTAACAAGCAGCAGAATTTTACAATTGCAAACAGTTCTACTCCAAAGATTCTGTTGTCCTTTTCTGAACCCTATATCTCTCGTCATCTCTCTCTCTCTTTCCTGCCCTCCCTCCTTCTCTCTCTCAGGGATGAGTACTTTAGGATGAAGCTGCAGTGGAGGTCAGTGAGTAAGGAGCAGCAGAGACGCAACACCAGGCTGAGAGACCATGGAAATCAGATAGGTACATAACACACACCAAAAAAAGGCCTGACTTGAGATGTTGCCCACAGACAAACCAGGTATCAGATACTCAGCACGGGCATGTTATGCCCCTGCCTTGAGATCAGTGTGGCTCAAATGCACCACGTTTTCTCCACCCACTCTCTCCCAGTCCCACCTGTATCTCTTGAAGAATGTTCTAGTTGCCTCGCTCTGAGTCGGCTCTGACATTTTCTCTTGCCCCCCACTCAGAGGGAGCATTAGCCCCTGTAGAGGAGCTGGTCTCTGGGTGTATGTGCTCCCTGACCGCCTCCCCCCCACCACTGGCTTTCTGTAAATGTCATGTGGAATGGGTATGGAGATGCCAGCCGGGCTGGGAGCACCGCAGAGCAGACAGTACCATTGAAGAGCTGTTTGGGTCCATTTAGAGATGACGCTCTGTTCTTTATCCCTGAGACACACACAGCAAAGGGTTCAGGAACCATTTGTCTGGATCTCCCAATTAATTAGACAGCTTTTGGAGTTCAACAGGGTAATGGTTGCACAATGGGGCACTTTAAGGACAAAGCTAGTTAGTGTGGTACGCTGTTGTGTCTAAAGACTGGGTACTTTGTAGGGTTTCTAATTCACACTTGGCGGATAGATATACAAATAGGTAGATTATTCTTATAAAGTAATAATCAAATAATTTCTAAATGTATATGTTTATTCAAATAAATGTTCTATAATGCATGCATTTGTTGCATGTTGTTCCTTTGGGCAGAAAAGGATGTGAACAGAACAGATAGAACTAACCGTTTCTACGAGGGGGACCAGGAGAACCCAGGCCTCATCCTGCTGCACGACATCCTCATGACCCACTGCATGTACGACTTTGACCTGGGTAAGACCCCCACACGCACTCACTGGATCATTCAACTCACACACTCACCTTTTTGACCTGCTACAGCACATGTGAGACACACCCGAACACACGCATACCTGTCACTTACTCATCCTCACATCTCCCCTCCGCACTACACGCACGCACACACGCGCGCACACACACACACACACACACACACTGTTAGGATAATTCCTCAAGTAATGCACAGAGTCGTCGGATTCAAAGAAAGTACAATGGTCTAATGCTTGCCAGCAAGAAGACAAAGTCTGATCGCAAAGATGGTCTCCAGACCTTGCGTCTCCACCTTAGTCCTTGTCACAAAGCATCTCATTAAAACAAACAAACCCCCAACATATTCTAGTCTTTAACAAATGCTCACCCTTTCCAGGGTGATAAGTTAGACTAGAGTCTAGTTTGGGGGCTCTGTTATCTGCTGACAAAGAATGCTAAACATCTGTATTATTCAGTATAAAACATCACATTCTTAATTTCTCCGACACACGCTCACACACGTACAGGTGGTACTGTCTCCTGTGAACCTTTGTGTGTTGTCTGTGTGTGACCAGGGTACGTGCAGGGCATGAGTGACCTGTTATCCCCTATCCTCTACGTGATGGAGAATGAGGTGGAGGCCTTCTGGTGCTTCACCTCCTACATGCAGCAGCTGGTGAGTGAGTGAGGGAGGGAGGGAGGGAGGGAGGGAGGGAGGGAGGGAGGGAGGGAGGGAGGGAGGGAGGGAGGGAGGGAGGGAGGGAGGGAGGGAGGGAGGGAGGGAGGGAGGGAGGGAGGGAGGGAGGGAGGGAGGGAGGGAGGGAGGGAGGGAGGGAGGGAGGGAGGGAGGGAGGGAGGGAGGGAGGGAGGGAGGGAGGGAGATGGATGACACTGTCAGTCTGTTGTAGGATTGAGGAGAGAGAAGGAGGGGGAGGGGAGAGAAGAGAGAGGTGCGTGTCAGGGGTTAACCGTGTGAAGGTCCCTCGAAGATGACGAGATGAGAGAGGGAGAGGTGACCTTCATGTCTCTGTTTGGAAATAGGGATGAGAGAGGTGATTTCATGGTGTTGTGGTAAGTGGAAGGGGAGCAAGGTCTTAACTTTTACTGTGTGTGTTTTTGTGTGTGTGTTTGTGTGTGTCAGCACCACAACTTTGAAGAGCAAATGCACGGCATGAAGACTCAGCTAAGCCAGCTTGGCACGTTGCTACGGTTATTAGACCCCACATTCTGGAACTACCTGGGTAGGTGGAACACCAGTCACCCAATCAGCCTTCAGGCGTCTCAGAACTTAGTCAAGTTAAGGCTTTCATTGTTTTGATTAGTCCTCCTCCAACTGCTACAAGGACCTTGAACATTTAAATGGTAGTTGTTGGGCAGACACTTTTATCCTTAGAAGCTTTTAATAAATAAAGACTTTTTCACATGCATAGTCAGACACACACACACACACACATCGTAACCTTGGCCTCCCACCTTTCAGATAGCATAGCATTCTCAAAGACTGATGCTGTATTTATCTGAATTGTAGCATTAGCATCCAAACATCCATCTCTATCAACGCTGGGGCAGATAAACCCTTAGACACAGCCAAGGAATTATGGCCGTCTTTGGGAGCAGGGAGATGGAAAGAGGGAGAGAGAGAGGGTTGAAGAGAGGGTGGATGAGGAAAATAAGTTATAGAGAATCATCAAGTGTGGAAAACAGTGAGAGAAGATTGGAGCTCTGCGTGACTGAGTGTCACTAATGAAGGACTGAGTATTATGGTCTGTTTCCTGAGAGGGTTTCCATGGTGCAGGTCAGGAGTTCATCTGCATCTCTCTTTGTCTCGCTCTTTCTCAAACCCCCTGCCTTGCAACACTGATAAGACCTGCAAAATTAGGCTGCTCCAAACACAGTCCTCTGATTGGATGACAGTGATTTATTACTGGGCAGTTTAGAGTCATTACTTTTCATGATTAATTTTCCTCCCGGCCCGTTGCTCTCCACGACAAACTTATCTGCATTTGCTGAATAACAACAGCCCAGGAATTTAGAGAGCTTCCTAAGAACAATAAACAAGTAAATCCAATAATATGTAAATGAAAATGCTGTTATTTATGGCTTTAATTTGAGCAGGAAAGGTTAGATGTAGGAGAGGAAGAGAGGAGGATGACGGGCGGAGGAAGAGTTAGTGGAGCTGTCTTGCTCCCGATTGGTCGTTTAATTTATGACCCTTTTCAAATTATTGACCTTCTCTGACCAGGATAAACTCTAACTCTGAGACAAACTCACTCAACTTTTAAGAGTTCAACGCACTAAACACTTAGTTTAAGTTGAAAGAGAGTCTTCTACACACAGCCTCCATGTTGCTCTGTGGTCCCTGTTAGCTAAAGCTTTAGCTCCACAGTATTACTGTTGCCTTTGTCTGTATTCCTATTGGACAGTTTGTCATGCTGATCACCCTGTGTTACGATTGGACAGGGGCAGAGGACTCTGGGTACCTGTACTTCTGTTTCCGCTGGCTGCTGATTCGCTTCAAGAGAGAGTTCATCTTCCAGGACGTGCTGCGACTTTGGGAGGTGAGACCAGGCTTAGCGATCAATCACCGCTATATAACGACTGATCCGCAGACAGTCCAACCAATCAATCGAGCAATCGATCATGTAATCATTCATTGAAACAGACAGACAGCCAATGGGCAGCCCCTGAAAATACTGATCTGAACTATAGATCAGATGAACTTCCGCTCTCCAAACGTGTCTGTGTGGATGTCCTGGTGAGGGCTCCTCCACTCCATCTGCTAGACTGCTACCGCCACTTTAAATCAGATTCTTTCACACGCCTGTCATCTCTTTCTCTGTCTGGCCGTCTCTCTCTTTCTCGCTCTTTGTCTGTCTTTTTCTGTCTGTCTGTTTGATGGAATGGCCAGTAGGATTCATGGCATCAAGGTTTTGTCTAGACGCAACAGACAAACTGTTTGGTTAGGAATAATGACTGATGAGTCTTAAGACAAAACACACACACTCTCTCATGTACAGACAAATTAATATACTGTGTGTGTATATATATATAATATATATATATATATATATATATATATATATATATATATATATATATATATATATATATTATATATATATTATAATTACGATTGTGTGTTTGTGTGTGTCAGGTCATGTGGACAGGCCTGCCTTGCCAGAACTTTCACTTGCTGGTGTGTTGTGCCATACTGGATGCAGAGAAGCACACCATCATGAACGAAGGATATGGCTTCAATGACATCCTCAAGGTAGAAGTGTGTGTGTGTAGGCTGTTACCATGGTTATTGTTCAGGCCTTCTAATTGAGGGATAGATTATGATGGTAGGAAGCATGGGTGAGAAAGAGAAGGAAAAAAGGAGACAAGAGAATATTTTGTAGAAAAAGTGAGACTTCATACTGAGTTGAGCCCAGATAAAAAGTGATGATTAATCATCACTTTGGTGATGTGGCATATGTTCCAAGAACTGAACGTAAGAGCGCTCCCACAATCTCATTCATTCATTTCAGCGGTCTGGTGACTTGTATCAGGAGGAGATGGTCTTAACAGGGTATACAGTATGTTGTTCCCTATATGTACAGTGTAGAATATGACTAGCTTTTTAATGATGTATGTTTGTGTTCAGCACATCAATGACCTGGCAATGAAGCTGGACTTGGAGGTGGTTTTGGCCAGGGCCGAGGTCTTCTATGAGCAGCTCAGCTCCTGTGAGGTATGGAGGATCCAGGAACAACATCCAGGACTTAGACACCTGACCACTGCTGAACGGCTTACAAGCTTTGTTCTTGATTATCTGCACTATTATGTCGTTTGCTAAATGAACATATGTAAATGTTATAGGACATCTCAGTGGTGGAGATCCTGGGTTTGGACAAAGAACCAGAATCAACAGAACAAGTCCAGACACCAAGGCCCCCTGAAGCACAGACACCAGGGACAGGCGGGCAAGAGGTTCCAGAACCTTCTCAGTCCACAGAACTGGGCTTTCCAGAACGATCCACATAGCAACAGGATCCGGTCGCTGACCGCACCCCGGAAAGCAGCACTCCTCTCCGCGAGGCGGGAAGCGACATCTACAAACTAGCCTACATATCATAGCACCGTCCTCCAGCACACCTCCTTACTCTCCCAGACAGAGACTGGTGCCGTGGGTTGCCAAGAAGAGGAATATCTTTTCACTGTTCAGATTTATTATTAGAAGATTCTGATTGGTGGTAATGTCCTGTCAGTCATCCATTCAGCTAGCCATCCAGAGATTCTGTCAGTGGGCAGTTAGACTTCAACTCCCCATTGGTAGAAAAACTTTTTAGTCACGTGTTATGCTCCAAAATGGCCCAAGTGCATGTGTTTGTGTGTGATTTATCTGAAAGGTAAAGGAGAATGTGGGTAATGATTGATTGGTTAGTTGTGTGTGTGTATAGGGGTTTGGTTGTATAGCCTTATGATTACTCTGCTATAATCTCAGGGACTCCTTGTGAAATGATGAGTGCAATTTCTTGAGACTCTGTCTCCTAGGGTTTGAAAAGCGATATGTGACAGGACTGTGTGCTCAGCATTATCGTGTCTTGTCAGTCCGCCTGAGTGGTGTGCTGTCTGTTTTGTCCTTCCCTCTTTCAGTCTTGATTGGAAAAAACATCCCCAACCAATCGAGTGTACTTTTGTCCATGTTCTGTACCTACAGATATTTTTCACATCTGTTTGTGATACACACATCCTTAAGAATGTCGTCACCTAGAATACATTTGTGTGCATGTGTGTATATGCGTGTGTGACTTAAGTCTGAAAAATAATGCTGTTTCATCTCTTTGTATGGAAAAATGCTTTTATATTCACAAATATATTTATATTTCTAGTCTTTGCAAATAATAGGTAGATATATTGTACGGTACGTGGATATATTGTAAATGTTTTATTTTGAGATTCCTAAATTGTTCCCCTCAAAAGAACAGCTGTTCATACCATAGTGTTTTTCTAAAATACAAATGTATTAAATAAGGAATACAATACCTACCATGTCATTGTGTTTGGCCAACCCATTTAGCCTGGGTACATCTAGACTGAATCAATTTTCCGTTTACAAAAAGCATTGCACTGACTAACACACACCCATACACCCACACCAACACATTCAGTGAAGCCCTTGAGCTGTGTCTCAGCCAGCCAGCCAGGCAGGCAGGTGTGTGTAGTGGTGTGTGTAGTGTCCTGAGTGGAACAGCTAGCCGGGGGGGTTCTATTAAGCTGCATTAGGCAGGAGAGGTATTGTAGCATACACAACGGCAGCCTGTAGCTGTTGTTGTCCATGCAGTAATGGCTCATATGCTTCGTGTGTATCCCTCAACTCCAGGTGGAGGAGAGAGGTGGCTACAGTCCCAGCCCTCCAGCCCATACTCCCTCTGGCCCCCTCCCTCCCTCCCTCCCTCCCTCTGAGTCCTCACCCACCTCTGTGCGTCTCTTCCAACCTCCCCAGACATGTCCTTCAGCTCACCCTGTGTGTTTCTGGCTCAGCAGCAACAGATGATGGAAGAGAGTCTGATCTTTGACTGGGGCCAAAACCAAACATACCCTATGGCCAGGTTCCTGTCGAGACCAGACATGGTAATGTGATTTCCCTTCCCAGATTCCATGTGATGGATGATACCTAGGCTGAATATTACCCACCCCATGATAGCCTGGAATGGTACAATCTCTATTAGTTTAATGGCCAGTGTTCTATCTTGGTTCATTGAACAGGTATGTTTTCCTCCTTCGCATAAACACAAGAGGCAGCAGGCAGCAGGCAGACAGCCTTGTTTTAGAAGAACAGAACTGACACCAATCTGTCAAAAGAGATGCCGAGATCAACAGCTAACAACACAGTGAAGCTCAGCGCAATTACATCTACCTCCGTCAGACTCAGTTTCTGTAAACCCTACAGGTCTGTAGAGGGAAACACTTGGTGTGTATCCTGTCTGTACTAATGTCAGAGGTATTTAGAAGATATGAAAGACCATGACACCTGCCAGTCAAGCTGCGTAGGCCTACTTCATACAATAAGCCTTTATATTTTAAATCAGTGGCAAGCACTGGGGCAAACAAAAATATAGAATTGTCAATGGTAATATCTAATATATTTTTATAATATATAAAAAGTATTACGCAATATGCACTGTTTTCCAGTGTGGCAGCTAGTGCTCTATCTATTCAGCAGGTCCCAGCTGGGGAAATCTTTTTCATTTGGTAGCACAAAATAGGCAGTTCGGTCATAAATTCGTTTTTTTGCATCAACAAATATGTGTATTCGCCAATCTGAAATCAACGGGCTGTTTGGTAACATTCGGAATTGATTATGTTTTAAGTAAAATGTAAAAAAAAAAAAAAAGAATGGTTCACAACGTTGAATGAGATGACGAAGGATATTTAAAGCAATTACAAAAATCGACTATTCTTCTCGGATGTTAAAACTAAAACGCTAAACCCGTCTAATCCAAAACGTCAGTGGGGCTTATCTTCCGCTGGGCAGCGGCAGCATGACCTCGAGAAGGGAACAACGTTCTTAGAAACCTTATAATTTGTAGCTTACAGTTTTAATTATAGCCTTCCTTAATTTCATTAATTTCAAAAGTAGTAAGCATACAGTATTTAAACCGGAGCTTCATACAGTCTGGTGTTTTCAGTTTGACAGCACATTGAGGCCCAGCGGAGCGAAGGCATTTTTCCAGACATCTACGAATCTATGATGTGATTGATATGAAATTGGGGAATATACTGTAGACCTAGTTATGTTGCTGTGAGTGAGGGGAGGCTAACTTAAGTATGCGTGTACACTGATGCAAAAATATGCGCTTGGCAAACGTATTTACCGCCACTGAGGAGTGTGTCACAGTTGCCGGGTGTTTTGTGGCGAGTGGCAGGGAATTGAAGACGAGTGATTGGTTGCCATTCAAATGTGTCACATGCTCGTGTGATCTTACCTCGAATATAATGGCTTTCACATGCGGCTGGCTCTAGAGATTGTAATGGGTTCTGTTGTTGACAGTGTTTTACAATGACTAGTGAGAGGAGTTTAAATCTTCATAAATTTAAAAAGGCCTTTGCACCATCCTTTTTTTTCTCTGACACATCCCCATATAGGCCTACTAGAGCACCGTATTGTATGGCTTCCTATTTTTCTGTGCAAGGTAAATTGATTAATATTCCTTGTCGACTTTTTTTTTGTGGTAAGATACTATAACCTCAGCAGGCGAAGGCTGAAGTATTGTAATGGTTCTGTCAGTCTTAGCGGATGGAAGGGAAACGAGGAAGAATAGTATCTTGTTATCGCTCTTCTCAGTGTCAATGCCTAGGTTAATTTTAGCACCGTTTCATCTGACTTTTGAGGGCCTTACATAGACGAAGGCAGGCGTGGATTTAGACGGGCTCACTTGCATGCGCACAGATACACGCACACACACACACACACCCCTTCTGCCATATAGAACCATCTGGTGACACTTTTGACATGTATTAATTATTTATTAGGCTCCTTCGTGCTTTTATTTATTTTGCCTGCGGGAGTTTTTAGATGATTAGGGGTGTAAAAAAAATCATAATTCCTCAAACATATGAAATTCTTTATAGCATTCAACATGTTCTGAGTATGGTATGAAGACATCACATTAAAAGAGAGCGGATAGAACTGACTGCAAAGCTAATTACATATAAAGAATGTTCTATCTGTGAGTCCTCTTAAGTGTGAGGATTGGTGGTATCATAGTGCTGTCTGTCCATGTTTAATACCAGCGGAGGCCAGCCTTGACTGGTGAAGTCCTGTCTTTTCAGGAAACCCAAGTCTTTGAGAGAATCCTCAGCAAGGTTAGTCTGTGTCCATCAAAAACACACAGCAGTGATGTAACATGGCGCAATCATGACGTGCACACACACGCACACAGACATACACACGCACACAGCCATACACACACACACACACACACACACACACACACACACACACACACACAGACACATCAGAGCTGCTAGAGACTGACTGAAGAGAATCACACTCTGCTGGAGGCCTAAGGCATCCCGAAACACATCCCTCTTGCTGGCCTCCTTACACACACACACACACACACACACACACACACACAGTTAACTGTGAATCCTGATCTAGCTGCAGGTATCAGCTCAGCTGGCAGTAGATAGAGGTGCTGTAAGAATGAATGGTCTGGACTGGGTGCTACTGAGAGCTAGAAACAAGGGATCTGATGGCAGAGTCAGATACAGGCTGTTAGACAAGGACATCTTGGCCTCTTATCAAGACTTTCTTTCTGACCACAGATGAGGGGAGACATATCTTCTGGCTTCTCCATAGGTTTGTCTGTATAAGTCTGTATTCTGTGTAGTGGTCTTCTACGTATTTCAGTGCTCCACCAAACTGAGATCAATTTGCGCTTTGTTTGTCTCGTTATACTGTCACTGTTCCAATCGGCAGGCAGCTGTAGTCAGCGAGGAACTGTCACAAATATACAGGCCTTTATACAGCCTCAGCTACCCACACACTAGCCCACACACACACTGATACACAAACAGATGCTTTACTGAGTCAGGCCTCATTATGTGTGTGTCCAGTTCTCAGCAAGAGCTGACATCTCCTTACCTGGCATCTGTAATTGCCCAGGTAGATCTGGTAGGTGTGTGCAAGTGTGTGTGTGCATCTAGATAAATGGCAATGCATGCAAGTCAATCATGCCAGTCCTGTGGCGAAATCTTTCCGTTGGTATGTGCTCTAATGAACTGATCAGCTGCTTTAGATTAGACCACCTACTGATATCCTTCCTAGCACCTGTATACATGTCGTATCCTCTCTTCTCCTCCTTTTATCCCCTCTCCTTCCCTCTCTTTATCATTTCCTTCCTTCCCTCTCTTCTTCTCTCCTTTCCTTCCTTCCTTCCCTCTCTTCCCCCCTCCTCTCCTTCCTTCCTTCCTTCCCTCTCTTCCCCCCTCCTCTCCCTCCTTCCTTCCCTCTCTTTCCCGCTTCTCTCATTATTTTCCAGAGAACACCATTCAGTCAGAAATGTCAGGAACGAGAGCACCCATGGGAATGGAGGCACTTATGTCCGCTGCCAAACCCTGGAATCATCTGGGTCTTTTCTACCTTGGTCTCTCCATTCTCATCTCTTTATCTTACCTCAACGTTTTCTTTTCCCAGAGGTTATGTGTGTCCTACCTTCAGATGCATTGTTCGTATCTGAGCGCTACCCTGCCTTAAACACTTACCTCTTCTCACACATACACACACTCACTGAATCATGCACAAATGCACAACAAAAAGACAAATATAAACTGCTACACTGCTTCTTTCTTCTTGTTCTTGTGTAAGGGGTAGACAATGTCTGCTCCATAGTTTGGCATCCCTATGGTAAAGACTGTGAGTAGAGGTTAGACTGGGGCGTGTGTGAAGATAGAGGTGTGAAGAGGTTCTCCCTGCAGAGAAAGCTCTCAGTACAGTCTCACTGGAGCCAATCAGATTGGCAGATGGGTGTGCAGCGCTCTCCCAGTGTGTGGGGGTTGCTGTGAATGCATTCTGGCGTGTGTGTGCTTCCGTTCTCACCCTGAACGGGTTGAGGACTAGGACTGCAGAGAGCTTTGGAGAGACCAGGAATCGAAATAACACGAGTTATGTTGAAAACCCCTTGGAGAAGAACAAATTAATTCACCATAAACAAGCAAGCCCATTTGTTTCACACACTGTCTTAGGCATCGGATTTACCATTTCTTACAGTATGACATTGCCACGTCTCAATGCTTTGATTATGTGGAGAGCAGAGATTCAAATTTGTGGGAGAGAATTTGGGAGAGAATATCCTCAGGGCTGCTATGCGTGCATTGGATCCTACACAAGACATTACCCACTACTGATATGTTCATGCATTATTCAACAGGGGTTGCAGAATGATATGTGTTTGTATGTGTATGAGGAGTTGACTGGTTGCTTAGGTAATTCTTGAGCCCTCAACAGAACTGGAGAATCTAATTCTGTGAAATTTATCATCTCATCACATTTAAAACAAATCAACTAGAGAGAACAAATTATGGCTGAACAAGACAGTTTGTCATTGGTCTGGTTAAATGACTTCTGCTTGAAAGGTTCTCTGGGCATGTGTGTTTGTGTGTGATGATTTATTTAGCTCCAAATGGACTCGTTAGATGTCTTCATATTCCTGACTGTGAGTCTATTTGTCTCTGCCTTTTCATTGGCTGTTGATAAAAACAATCAATGTTGGTTTATGAAGTCTTGTATTACCTTGAAAACACTGCAATTTGAGACATCAAAAAATTGAATTGAATGGAAAATCCCAATGAAATCAGGTATTTTTAGTGATAGTATTTGCACCATCACTTAACTCTTAAATTCCATTACAGAGATTCTTCATCCTTTAGGATATTTAGAAACCACCGATGACTTTCACATCTCTTAACTCGGTGAGATAAGAAGGGAGAGTTGAATATACAGAAGCAGTCATCTCTCTCTGTACTTGGTAATCAATGGAATCTGAGAGGACCCAAAACACTTTTTGTATCATAACAGTCTGTTAATGCTGTAGGAGAAATGGAAGAACAGAGTGATCTAGGTAGAGAGCCGTAGGGGAGGAAGGGTGTGAGGTAAATGTTTTGGCAGCGAAAAGAAAGGAAACAAATTATCAAGTTGAAGTCCTCTTCTACTCCCTCCATTACTGTCTTCTCCCTTCTTCTCTCTAAGGAGACAAACAGAACACTCCTAGGTAACAAGGGCCTTAAGGCTCCACAGATAACTATGTTTTCATGGAATGATCATGTTCTCCCTCTCCCTTCTTCCCTCTTTGGCTGCAGGGAAATCAGCCCTGGACACGTGTGTGCCTTATTGGAGTTGAAAACCCAGTCCTGGGGACACTATCAGTCAGTCAGTTAGTCACTGTCTGTCAGCCAGTCCACCAGTCGGTCAGCCTGTCAACTATTCAAGTCAAGTCAGTAACTCCTTCACTCAGCCTGAATCTTATTGAGCCGGTCAGTAAGCCGGTCAGTGAGCCGGTCAGTGAGCCATTCGAGTCTTCAACTCGAATGGTCATTCATTTAATCAAATAAGTTGAGTTAACTTAACCTTTCAGGTATTACAGTGCAGGTTGCATCAACAAAATAGCCCGTCTTAACCAGACACTCAGTAAGGTAAATCACTTCTCTAAAAACCTCTCACACACAGGTCAGTCTCTCCTTCCCCCGCTCCAACCCTCATTTGACCTCCATTTTTCTCTTACTTCACACTGTAAAGCCTGACAAGTTACCTTTACTCAAATGGTTTGATGAAATGAATCGCTTGGAGCCATTTGGGTTGAAGAACTGGATCAATTGAGTAAGTTGTACACTTGTGTATTAAGGTGTACAGTACTTTACTCAATTGATCCCGTTCTTCAACTCAAATGGCTCTTGGCATTTCACTTCATCAAACCATTTGAGTAAATGTAACTTTTCAAGTTGTACAGTGCTTTTCAACCTCACTCCCCTCCCCCCCTCTCCTTGTTAACCTTCACAAACCTCATCAGGGAGCTGACATACTGTGTGTATGTGTTTGCGAATGAGAAAGCTAGTCATATTATGATTGCCACACAGTTCCTTAGCAATAGACTCACCACATGCACTGGCCTTTTTTATTCATAAAATTCATAATAAGCCAACAGTTCATAAAATGGATACACTTAAGCTTTAGTTGAAGAAACACATTGATGTTTTCCAGTCAGTGCCTTGATGCTGCTCTCACTGTGCAGGGCTAACTGGCTCTCCTGGCCTGGGGTAAGATCAAGGCTCCATCTGGAAGGGGAATTTGAACTGGGATTAGGGTTAGGATTTGGACTGGGATTAGGGTTAGGATTTGGACTGGGATTAGGGTTAGAATTTGGACTGGGATTAGGGCTGTCAACAAAGCCTTTAGTCTAAAGCCAGAGGGACTGCTGTGTCACCAGACACAAAACTTCCCATGTGAACACACATACACAGCCAAACACAGAGGCACATGTACACACACACAAACACACTGAGGTACACACACACACACACATTCACATCTAACATTTGATTTGGCGACACTTCTCCCCCCCCCCCTTCTCTCTCTCTCTCTCTCTCTCTCTCTCTCTCTCTCTCTCTCTCTCTCTCGCTCAGGGTCACTCTTTGTGTATCTGTAGTTCTGTACATGTGTTTTTAGGGGCTGAGTCAGGGTTGTTTCCATGTCAGTGGAATGAGGAGCGGATGAAACACACATTAAGTTTCATGGCAGAAACACACAGGATTGGCAGACAGACAGATTATGTCTGCTTGGAGGACATGTCAACATTAAACTACCGTAGAAAGTTACCCCCAAACATCCCCTTTCTCAGTGTTGGTGTTCTAGTGAGTTCCGGTGTGATGTGGTACCCTCTGGGTATAGACAGACGTCCATGTGCAGACAGTGTCTACATGAATGAGTCAGCTGGGCTGACGGTGTTGGCAGAACCCCAGCCTCTGTATCTGGGGACAAAGCCCTCCATCTTGCTGGGAGGCGGAGCAGCACCGCTCACACACACACACACTACTCACGGCCCTTACGTCTGATGGCTGAGCAGTTAGGGAACCGGGCTATTCATCTGAGGGTTGCCGGTTCGAATCCCGGCCGTTCCAAATGACGTTGTGTCCTTGGGCAAGGCACTTCACCCAACTGCCCTCTGGGAACGGTCCATGTACTTACTGTAAGTCGCTCTGGATAAGAGTGTCTGTTAAATGTAGTACGTCACACTGTCTCTAAATGTGCTCTAACCTTTTTTCTCTCTCCTGTGGATGTTGGTGAGTGAAGCATGTGTGCATGGACTGACTCAAAGCCTGACAGTGACAGAGAGGCTTTGGCCGTCAACATACATTGGGCCAAATGCTCAAGAGATGTTGCCTAACATTGGAGAGGTTTGTGTGAATTTGAGTGTGTGGTTTGTGTTAGTGCTTGGTGTGTGTGTGCATACATGTTTGTGTTTAGATGTGTGTATGCATGCCGGGAGCGGTTGACACATTTATAAGCTTTTGAACTTGCGCTTTGCTAAAAGGGCCAGGGTGCAGAGGCCATGGCAACAGCAGAAACACATTCACAGCAGCAGCAAACTGTCAGAGGGGATCACATCCAGACACCTCAGCCTGTTTGTGTGTGTTTGTCTAACACTAGCTATGTTTAACTGTCTAACTGTGTGTGTATAAGGTCAGTAGACAGCGTTTAGGCTTTGTGTAGCAGATGTGCTGGCATGTCTCTGGACCTATAGCTTATCTCTATGCTCAATTGTATTAGTTTCCTTTTTAAAATGTTTAATTTGGTTGGCCCTACAGCCATTCCTCTGCATGTCCTTCATCCCCCTGCCTCTCCCCTTCCCTCCCCCCTCTCCCTCTCGCTTCTCCCCTCCCCCCTCTCGCCTCTCCCCTCTCCCTTTAGCCTCCCCCCCTCCCCTCCTCCTTCATCTAGGGGCCCTCTGGAGAAGTGTGTGAGAAGTGTGTGAAGCTGCAACTGAGGTGTGTGTGTGTGTGAGGGCGGGTGGAGGGTAGGGGATGGGGGTGTGGGGTCACCCCTATTTGAAATCTTTCATGTGGGTCCCTCTCTACTCCCCTGATGGCCGGGGTAACAGAGAGAAGGAGGGAGCATGGGGAGACAGGGCAATGTGGGTGGAGCTTCACAGCCGGTGGGTGGAGCTTAACCGCCCACGGGTGGAGCCATCGAGCAGATAGAACGGTTCATAATCTGCTCACTCAGAGGATGTCTTGTTGTATACTTTACATTCGTCCCCAGTCCCAGCCCTTCACTGTGGCCTAAGACAATATTGTCCACTTTCTCAAAAAAGCAAAAGTAAAACTTTCAGCTACTGTTGAGTGTCTTAGTCCCTGTCACGTAGCATTTGGCCGTGACGCTGTCCAGAGCTGGTGAACAACTGAACTACCCAGAGTTTGCCAGGATGAAGATCCTTGCTAACTCTCACACTATCAATTATACAGAGGTGTAATGTAGAAACTGTGTTAGGTGCCAGGAGCTGGAACAGTATACAGGCTGGGAAGGAAGCAGGGAAAATGAATAGAGGAGGGGGAGGGGGGAGCAGGTGAAGCAGGGAGGAGAAGATGCAGGGTGGGTAAGGGTGCTTGGGGGTTGAAGTACAAGGAGCAGGGTCTGGTGATGGGGGAAGATGAAATGTGAACTATGATCAGAGAAAAGCATGTCTTCAAAAGAGGTGCAGTAAGAACAAGGAGTGGAGGGAGGGAAGTGGAGGAGGTGGGAGAGGCTGAGGTGGAGTGTTAGATTCACCGTGACAGCAAAATGACCGTCCCCTCTTCAATTGAAGTATAAATTAATGAACAAATGAACGACCCCCTCTTCATTAGAGCTTATTTAACTGCCTTCTTCATTCCCAGCATGCACAGCCAATGACCTTTGCCCTCTGGTAATTGGACTTCCTGGTGGTTAAATGTTAATGCTGTTAGCCCTGTCTACTTGGAGACCAGGCTATCGACTGGAAGAACACTGCTTTCCTGTCTGAAGGCTGAGGGCTGGTCGGATAATCGGGCTCTCCTCCATCGATGAGCGGGCACCTTGTTGCCCCTCTGTTATACAGGGCCAGAGAGGATTGTTGGCTGGCCATGCAGTGAAGGAAGGTTGATGCTGAAGCTACGTAGAGGAGTTATATGTTTTCTAATAATGTGTCTTACCTGTCACAGTATCAATAGCAATCACACTTCCAAAAGAAAGAAAATAAAAGTTGAACCAAAACTTTGAGAACGCTGACACCACACGTACACACACCATTCTATTTAACACTCAATGCACAGAATAGCAAGCTGAACTAGCAGTATTGTGTGTGGTTGATGACAAGCTGTCTGAATTTACCAGGGTCACATCTGATGTCTGCTTGGAGAGCTTTGTCACCTCAACACACACACAAACTCACACAGAGATCGTGAGACGACAAAACCGAGGCAACCTGTTCGGATCATCAGTCCCCTGGGAACATCCTCCGTCTCTCCTCGACCTACCACGGTGACTGACTGACTGCAGAAACCCTGAGTAGCTCTCTGTGTCTGCTCAACTTTGTCAATATCTCTCTCTCTCTGCCAGAACAGCAGGGCTGCGGGCGGCGTGGGGGCGTGGCCCTGGGGGGAGGTGGGCGGCGTCTGCGGGGAGGAGAATGTCAGAGGGGGCCGCTCTCTCAGCGTGGTGACGCTTCAAAGGCTGCCGAAGCAGGGCGTCATTGGAGGATCTGTCATGTGTCCTGTGATGACGAGGAAGGGAGGGAGGGATGATGGTGCGGGAGGCGGAGGGAGGCAGTGGGAGGGAGGCAGAGGGAGGGAGACAGGGGGAGGCAGAGGGAGGGAGACAGGGGGAGGCAGGGGGAGGCAGAGGGAGGGAGGGAGAGGGAGGGAGGGAGACAGGGGGAGGCAGAGGGAGGGAGACAGGGGGAGGCAGGGGGAGGAAGAGGGAGGGAGAGGGAGGGAGACAGGGGGAGGCAGAGAGACGCAGGAGGGAGACAGGGGGAGGCAGAGGGAGGGAGACAGGACCACGGACCAGCCTTACTGTCAGCCCCTCAAAAGACTTTCTGATGGTGTGTGTGTGTGGTTGTGGTTGAGTCTTTCAAACCATCTTGTCATACCATCTGACTTCTTCTTTTCTTCACACTGAGCATCCTATAACGTCCCAGTTGTTCATTGAAAACATTGTCAACCAGACATTTTAATCCTTATTGGAAGCATGAAAGTAATCTTTTATCATTTTTATAATGAATGACTGATTAGATAGGCTTTATTGAGTATATCTGTAATCCATTTTGTCTGACAGAGAAGAGAAAGAAAGAGAGAGAGAAAGGGGGAGAGAGAAAAACCAAAGAAAACCAAAAAAACAAAAAGAGATTTCACCAATGAATTAAGAGATGTGAAATACTTCATGTTGGATCAGAGTCGTTTGTCATGAGGCTTTAAAAACAATTGGTGCTGTGTGTGAGAGCATGTGTGTGTGTGCTTGAGTATGTGTGTGTGTGTAGCCCAGATGGCAGACTCCACATATTAGGCCAGGACTGGCGGGTATTGGTTCAGCATAATTGCATGGGAATGCAACCTCTCTCTCACACACATACATGCACACACGCAGCCATGGCCTACATACGTTTTGTCTGCAACATCTTTTAATGAATAGCATCATACGTTGGAAATTTGTCAGCCTCAAACTGCTGGCATAGGAGACCAGGTATTTCGGCAGGATTGAGGCAGAATACTAACACACACACCACTGCACTCATGGCGCTCAGGGTCATGCCTTGATAATCAGCCATGTACTTTGTGCATGACTGCTTTGCGAGGTCCTTTGTGTGTGTGTGTCTGTGGCCTGGGGAGCAAGGCTCAGGTGTGCATGGAGAGTCAGGTGGAGGTGTATCCGCTTCTCTGCTCTAACCTGGATCACCGTCCCTCAGGTCCTTTCTTTACCCAGCTCTCTCTCCATCGCTCTCTCCATCGCTTTCTCCATCGCTCTCTCCATCGCTTTCTCCATCGCTCTCTCCATCGCTTTCTCCATCACTGTCCATCACTCTCCATCGCTCTCTCCATCGCTCTCTCCATCCGTGTGTCATGCATCATTCTCTATTCTCTCTCTCTCTCTCTCTCTCTCTCTCTCTCTCTCTCTCTCTCTCTCTCTCTCTCTCTCTCTCTCTCTCTCTCTCTGTCCCTACTTCTCTCATGGTAGTAGTGGTGAAGCCTTTAACAGAGACTTGAGCCAATCAGCTCCATAGTTCAGAGCCAGCAGGGGCCCCTTCATGACTGGCCGGGTCACAGTGGGCAGCCAAGAGACTGTCACAGAGCTGCCAGGGAGCTCCTCGGAGCTCCATGGTGCTGAATGACTAATGTTCTGAGTTACCTTCTCCAACATTTAGCCTTGAATGAAACTGATTAAAACTATGTTAACCCCATACCCCCGTTAAGTCCTCACACAGACACAGGTGCAGTCTAGGCACACACACACACACACAGACAGACACACACACACTGTGACGAAAGGAGACAGGGGATCGATTGACCCTTAGTCCTGTGATTTTTAGGAGATACATGAGACATTAATGATTTAGCGGACGAAGAAGGAACAGAAAATAGAATAGCAATTTGTATTCACTCAAATACACACCAGATTCACTTCTCAGCTCCTGCCTAATGAATGTGGATTTGATGGAGGGTGAGAGGAGTGAAACCTTTCCAATCTGGGCTTGATAGCAGATCCTATGGGGGGAATGCGGTCAGAGGTGAGCATTTTTACTACTATTAACATACAAAGGACAAAACAATACAGATTATATTCTGCATGTTTTTGTCTTTTGTCTAATGCAATGATGTTCGATTAACCTTTGTGTGGTGTTTGAGTCTTTGGGAACCATTGTCCATGTTTACTCAAATAAATATTTTACAAGTAATCCGTTTTTCAACAAACCTTTTCTTGAAAGACATGAAAAAATACAAAAAAACATGCAGAACAGTTCATATGGCTGCCCCATTCTTCTTGCTGCTCAAGGAGGAGAGCAACGGTCGCATTGATGAGGTGGACACAGGAGTCGGCGTGATGCATGAGTTTATGTATACACGTCCTAGGATAATCTGTGGTGGGCTTTGTTCTGGAGGACTGAACACAGCTCTGTGAGCTCTGAGGGTTGGAATGTGTCAGGACAGACACGTTAGTCTCATTAAAACTGTCTCGCTAGGACAGATTCGTTAGAACAGTCTTGTTAGAGGAGACTCGAAAGATCACAAGATACAGATTCATTAGAACACACTCACTAGGTTTGACTGGTTAGGATACTCATTAGAACAATCATTTCAGGATATACTCATAGATAGACTCGTTGAAACAGACTTATTGAACAGACTCATTGGAACACTCTTGGTAGGACAATGTCGTTAGAGCAGACTCGTGAGAACTGGTAGGATCATCTTGTTAGGGCAGACGCCAGTCTTAACCACCACTGTGCGATTAGATGGAGAGTTTAACCAAGATTGGACTGGGTCTGGACCATCTCTGTTCATGAACCAAGACATTTACCAGTGAAGGAAGGAGAGACTAAGAAGAGGGAGGGACAGAGACAAAGAGCTGTTGTGGGAGGAGCTAGTGATGGATAGATGACCACTAGTTAGAAGAGAGGAGGGGCAACTCTGTCAACTCTGATGAGCCTCCTCCCAGTCGGTTAGTTCTCTGAGAGAGAGAAGCATTTCATGTCTAAAATCAGTGTGTGTGTGTGTGTGTGTGTGTGTGTGTGTGTGTGTGTGTTTGAGCAAGTGAATGTGTGTGAGACAAAGAGAGAAACGGAGGATGGCAATGAGAACACAATGAAAGCGAATGAAAGTGGTATTTTCCCGGCTGTTGAATAGACCAGTGTGATGAAGGACCATTCACTCTGTTTGCTTGTGATTTGATATCCACATGGAAGGCTCTTTCATGGTCCCCCCCTCCCCCACACACACACACAGCCTTGGCTGGGCTCCCCATTCACCACATGATGAGTGTAGGTCTGTGAAGGTGTGTCTGTGTGTGCGTGTGTGCGTGTGTGTGTGTGTGTGCACTGCCCAAGGCTATACATGTTCCAGGTGCTTTAAATAACTTTTTTTAATTTTTGCATTACTTTCAAGCGTCTTACTGCATTTCTGAACAGACAATTCACATTTCTAAAGCTCGCTCTCCGACAGTGTGTGATAAAAAGTGTGTGATTCATTGTGTATTGTTCTGGAGTGGATATTTTCAACACCCTCGTTGATCTGTCAGACTCTACACTTTCACAGATAAAGAGAACCAGCTTTCTGTAATCAGGTATCCTTGTCCTCTTAACATACCAAAAGGGGAGTCGAGACCAAATCAGGTCTCGCAACCTCAAACCCAATTTCTGGAATTTAATATGCATTTAACCATTGTCGACAACTGCAGAACCATCCCCTCTCCAAACAGAGATTTGACACTTACTTTGGCATTTCTAACATCACAGTGGTAAGACTTAACATACAAAAGGATATTTTCTGAGTGCACCATGTGCACTTATTCAATCTACAATCTGCTTGATGATTGAGTGTGCATGTGTGTTCATCCTAACCTCATAAAAAATGCTGCTGCTGTATATGTCAGGTCTGTTAGGAGCTGGGCTGAGGGTCAGCTAGCTCGACGGGTAACTGATGAAGGGGACTAGGAGATCACAGAGATCCCTTTGGGATCTATAATTGATCCTTTAGGACCGTCAGTCTAAAGGGCCGAGAGAGGACTGGTGGATCTGTGATCCTAATTACTGGTTGCCTACTCACAGAGCAGATTACTTGTAGTTTATTATAATAAATATGTTATGATGCTTCTAGACTATTCCATGTCCCATCCCAGCGTCTAGTCTTGTCTGCTCTCATGTAATAGTTCTGATAGTCCTAGCAGATGTTACAGCATATATGCAATGGTTGCCTAATACAGTCAGCCTTACATTCAACTCAAATCCCTCCAACACAAAGCTATCCCGACAGTCTCCAATTTCAAACAAGTCAGTATTGTAGACTTCCAGTCTTCACAAACCCAGAAGTTTCCACAGAACACACGTCATTCCAACAGTCCTCTCTGGACCTCAGGTCGTTAGAGCTGGTTTGTTCAGGCTTGGCCATTCCTCACTGCGTGCAGCGTCCGTTTGTGTCGCGGAGTAGAAATGCGACCACCGTGCTGGAAATGTCAAATTGGCGTCGCTGGCCGACTGGCAGGTCATTAACGTCCAGCGTTGACGTTGGAACGCGCGGGGGGGGTCAGGAAAGGTCACCATCACACACTGGGTAATAAGTCTCTGTCACTGCTTGATCAATGGTTGCACATGCACACAACACACACAAACATACCCACACAAACACACAGTCTTTGCACACCTACACACTGAGTCACACTCACTCTCTTGCACAACTCTTGAGTCATTCTCCATTTGGTACGCTCAGGAAAGATCTCATTCTGTTTTACCAGAGACACATTTGTATACGTCAGGAATTAAACAAATAAATGTGGATTAGCTCACTATTACCCGCTATCTCTCCTCGTCCCCGCCTCTCTCCTTCATCCATCTTCATTCATCTCTCTCTCTCCCCTCCCTCTTTCCCCCTCTCTCGCCCCTTCCCTCTGCTTTCCAACTCTCCCCCTGCCCGCATCTCTCTTAAGGGTCTCTGATGCTAATGCTGTGACTTTCCCAGTTTGTTTTCTGCTGCATGAGACCATTCATCATTCCCACTGTCAGTCTGCTGAGCTGAGACTTGGAAGGAGAGAGTCTCATTAGCATAAAGCAACCTCAGACCCTCTCCTCTGCCACCCACCTCTCTCTGTTTACCCCCACGGCACACACACTGCCACTCCTAGTCAACCCTGCTGGCGCATACACAGGGACTCTGTTCCATTATATATATATCGGACAAGTAGCTTGGTGGTTTGTGACTGTAAGGTAATCTGCCCTGACACTTACAATCTGCATGTCAGGAGGTACGTTGGTCCAACAGTAGATGCTTGAGGTGTGGGACAAACCAGGGATACATTCCAAGCAGTAGCTAGGGACTGTTTGGTAAAAGGTCTCCATCTCCAGTGAAAAGAGTGATGATGGTGATTTCTGTGCAGTAGTGGAAATTACATGTCTGTCTATATATATTGTGTGAAACCTCAGGTTGTTTGCATTAGCATTAACAGGACATTTACGCTTGTCGCACCTCAAAATACTAAAATATCATCTTTCATCTTTCCCTATCTGCTTTTTCCTTTTGTAGCTCTTACCACATACTCAACCGATCTTCAAAGTGGCTAAACTCGAGTAAACCTTGCTGATTCACAACTGTAAAGCACACTGCTACGCTAATAACGTTACCTCATGTTACCCAGCCGTTCTCAGTTATCAAGACAAATTGAATTCTGCATGAACAAATTGACTTTTCCCGCTGTCCACTCCCTTGGATTTGAGATCCCTCCATAAAAATGGATGAGAGTTCAATTGAAATGAGGAATAGCCGAGAGAAACCAATACGTCCTAATGCCTGTATCTGGGCGCCTAGCGACTGTGCCCCGTGCCTGCACAGCTGCAGAGTGTGCTAGCTTTTTCATTATGGTCTGGCTGTTTACAAGAGTGATCCCATCTGAATAGAAAGACTGGAGAAATCCAATACTGCCTCAAAACACCTCTCCTCATCTCCTGGCCGCACCCCTACCCTCATCTCCTCACTTTTCATTTTCACATTTTTCACCAGTCCTGACTCTCCCGAATCTCATGCAGGATAATCAATAGCCTGTATTTCTTTCTCCAGCTCCTGTACCACCACAGCACCACTGGGGGCAGCATACATGATGCAGTATCCCACAGAACCACAACAAACACCCCTCCAGAGGATGGAGAGCCATGGGTTTGTAGAAGCAGAGAGAATGAATAGGATAATGCAATAATGAACACATGGATAAAGATGGATGAATGAAGCCATGGAGGGATGTAGGGTCAGAGGGAAGGAGGGAATGGAAGAAGGTCTGTCATCCATCATTTCTGGTTAAGTAGGCCCTCCTGTCTTGCTCTCCAGCCTGGAGAAGATGACCTGCATGAGGTCCGGCTCTGAGTCTCTGACACCCAGCCGGCCTCAGCATGGACCAGGGCACCTTCACACCTGGCTGGCTGTCAACTCTTAACTGTGTTTGTGTGTGTGTGCACGTGTTTGCATGCTTCTGTGTGTGTATGAGTGGATCGATGAGTGTGAGTGTACATGCGCATGTAGTGGCACACTTCCGTGTGTTGTATTTCCACCCCCCAAAAATTTACATTTATAAAGACAAATCTTTTTGAATGTTATTTAAGCCTGATGGCTGATTTATCCGTGCATATCATCCAGATAGACCATGACCTTCACTTGACACTCTCTCCAAACCAACATGCGTGTGTGTATGTGTCTTTAACACAAGCCTGTATAATTCATCATCTTTAACGGGCCCTGCCGTTCTGAGTGTGTCTACAGGCTGTGTTTAGACAGGCGCACAGGCACACAGCAGTACAGCACGGCACAGCATCATCCCCACTGAGATTTAGGGTCACAACCTCTCACAGCTGCCTGAACCTCTCACTGGTTCGTCCTGCCCGAACCTCACACTAGTTCATCCTGCCCGAACCTCACTGCTTCATTCTGCCCGAACCTCACACTGGTTCATCCTGCCTGTACCTCACTGGTTCATTCTGCCTGAACCTCACTGGTTCATTCTGCCTGAACCTCACTGGTTCATTCTGCCTGAACCTCACTGGTTCATCCTGCCTGAACCTCACTGGTTCATTCTGCCTGAACCACACTGATTTATTCTGCCTGAACCACACTGATTCATTCTGCCTGAACCTCACTGGTTCATCCTGCCTGAACCTCACTGGTTCATTCTGCCTGAACCTCACTGGTTCATTCTGCCTGAACCACACTGGTTCATTCTGCCTGAACCTCACTGGTTCATCCTGCCTGAACCTCACTGGTTCATCCTGCCTGAACCTCACACTGGTTCATCCCAAATGTTTTCCGATTATTTCTTACTTTCCAACCTGTAGATAATGTCCAACTGATGTTGTCACGGTTCACACTTCAGGTCAAGGAAAACCTGCTATTTTTTGGTTCCAGTTGGGAACCAATTTTTCGGGTCATGGAGCCATTTATTTGTGGTTGAAATACTCCAATCAGTTTAAAATTAGTTGGCAGACCGAAACATAACTCGCTCCATGTTGGTTGAAAAGGTTTCAGCCAGCATTGTTTCAATTTCAGGCTTGTCTTTGGAACCAAGTCTTTGAAACACAAGTGATGTGGCAAAAGCTCCAATGAAAATATAGAAAAAATCTTCTTAGACACCCATCCTCAGTCACTCCACAACAAATCAGCCTAACAAGCCCTCCTACTCAGTCCTAATGGGGCGGGCTGACAGACAATCAGCTAGTCAAGTGGCGTGAATATTGATATCCACAAACCTAGAGAGAGCCAGTCACCTTCTCACTGTGGTGCATCTGACACACACCATAATTTCTCCTCTGTTTAACACTCAGGTACAGACACACACCAAACACTGACACGCACGGGGACACACACACGCACGCACACACACACACACACACACACACACACACACACACACACACACACACACACACACACACACACACACACACACACACACACACACAAACGCACACTGAGCAGCCCTGATTCCCATGAAAATGGCTGAGTGAACTGAACAAACAGCATGTTTAACAGTGTGTGTCAGTCACGATGCTACTACGTCAGCCAGGGAGACACTTTATAGTTGCATTTCTCTCCTTTCTCTCCCTCCTGTATGCACACACACACACACACGCACACACACAAACAAGCTGGAGCGTACTTCCTCTGAGGAGCGCTCCACATCCTCCTTTCTCTTCTGCTATGACAGACAGGATACATAGAGAACTAAGATCTGACCTGGGATCCCTCTTATCTGCCCTCATTCTACAGCAGAGCAGAGGAAGGTGTCTCATGGTGACACAGAACAAGAACCCTGAGTCAGGAGACGCTGGATGAAGGCCACTGCTTTTAGATAGTTGTCAGAACCTCTCACCTCCCTCTCTCAGTCTTTGACACTCACTTTATCATGTGTCCTCTCTCTCTCTCTCTCTCTCTCTCTCTCTCTCTCTCTCTCTCTCTCTCTCTCTCTCTCTCTCTCTCTTTCTCGATTGAAGCTTGGGAGGTCTTCAAAGCAGAGAAACGGAACAAGGTGTCCCCTCAACCACCACTGATAGGTTTATTTATAGACTTCCTGAACCACTTCCTGTTGTCCTGTTATCCAGCTCTCATCTCTGATGCATGATGGCCGTGATGTATCTCTCTCTTCTTACCCTGCCTCTCTCTCTCTCTCTCTCTCTCTCTCTCTCTCTCTCTCTCTCTCTCTCTCTCTCTCTCTCTCTCTCCCTCTGTCACTGTTTCGCTCCCTCTCTTTCTTGCTCTCTTGCTTTCTATTGTCTTCTCCTTCTCTCTCTGGTTGTGATAGAGCTGCTGCTATGTGGCACCTGCTCCAGGGAAAATCATCCCTTAATGTGTCATCCTAGTTCTCTACTACCACTCTGTGATGTTCCTCCCTCCCCCTTCCTCCCTCCATCTTTGTCTGCCCCCCTCCCCCTTTCCTCCATTAAGACATCAGGGGAGACCTCACAGTTGCTCTGAATAAGACATGAGGGTGTTTTATTAATCGAATATAAACACCTCCCTTGAGATTGACTGTCAAACTTTGTGCCTGAGTGTGTGCGTTAGTAGTGATATTGTGTGCATGTGTTTGTGTATATGTGTGTGTGTGTACATTCTGAAATCTGGCCAAAGCAGGTGTGTATTTATTGTCTGCCATTCACCCAGACAATGTTTAGAGAGACATAGATAGTTATGGTCACACACAGCCTCTCACAGTATGATGGAATGATATGGCTGTGTGTGTGTGTGTGTGTGTTTGTGTGTGTGTGTGTGTGTAAAGGATACAATCAGACTTGAGCATGTCCTCTGGAGATGTCAGAGTGGTTTGTGAGTGTGAAACCCAGTCAGAAGGGGCTTCGTTCCACAGACAGGATTGAATGTTACTGGCAAAAATGGATCAATGTAACCACATAAAAAGACACACAAAAGAAATGAAACCTAAATGAGTTCACCTTTTCTCTCTCTATTTTCCTTCAATTTTTTTCCCACACTCACTGTACATTGCTTCCCCTGTGACTCCCCCCCCCCCCCCCCCCCCCTCTCTCTCTCTCTCTCTCTCTCTCTCTCTTACTCTGTCTCTCTCTCTATTTCTTTTTCAACTCTCTTCCTCCTCCTTCTTCTCCATCTCTCCCACACCCACTGATTCCCTTTCTTCCCTCCTGCCTCCTGTCCTCTGTCTGTTATTTGTCTACAACATTTTCCTCTCATTCATCAATATCAGCGTGATATAAATAGTCCACAGCCCAACAGGCCACACGTCAAGGTGGGGACTCCAAATCAAACGTGAAGTAGTTTCCCCCTGTGTCACATCCTGTTTGAGCGAGCTCATATCCTCCTTGGCATTCACATGCTAATGCGACTAACCTGCAAGTCTCGCTGATGCTGATAAGATGTGAAAGCTCTCTGATTGGACCAGTCCCGGGGGGGTTTATAATAGCAACACAAGCAACAATAACAATAACGATAGACCAGCTTCCATAAGAAGGAGAGTCAAGGGTACGGTGAGGTCACATCCTCATTAGCGTGTCGAGGCTAGCTCATTAGCATAATGGCTCTAAACAGTTGGACACAGCTTATGTTAGCCAGGTGATTCGGGTAGACAGGACATATTTGTCACGCCAGCACCATTTTTATGGTGCATTGGTTAAATACTTTCCCCATCTGTGTGTAATTACACCCACATAATAATGTAAGTCCTGTAAGTCATCATAATGAACTTGAACAGCATAAAGTACTTCCCAGCTGTGGGGCACTAGGCTAGGTGGGTGGCAAGAGAGCCAGGAGAGGCACACAAGACTGGGTCTCCGTCTTGGTCTCTGGCTACTCAGGACACTGGAGAGAGGAGTGCCTGGATGAATTCTGGAGAGCAGATTCACAGATTTTAGACTTCTGACTGGATTGGAGTTGAGTGTGGAGCCTGGTTGTCCTTCTGTCATGCGTCTCAGTGGGTCTGTCCTGGGTCAGCACCACCGAATCAGAAACAATATCCCTCCTCATCAGGTTTTCATGAGGTGGTAGAAGAGAAGGAGAAAGAGAAGGGGGGGTAGGCTAGAGCAGTGCTTCTCAAAGTGGGTTCCCCAGACCCCCAGGGGTCCCCAAACTATAGCCAGGGGGTCCACAAAATAATTAGCCATAAATCATAAAAATGTTCAATTGTGCTGTATCATTAAAAAGTGAACAAATATATAATAATCTACAGCTGGGGACTGTTTGCACCAATAATACAAGAATAGTGTTTAAGAGCACAAAGGGTATGTTGAAAGGATTTTACGATTATGGGGGGGGTCCTTGGAAAATGGTTTCCTCTGTAAGGGGTAACTGGCCCCAAAAGGTTTGCGAACCCCTGGGCTAGAAGACATATTAGTCTTGGCAGAAGAAGAACTATATCTCTTTGTAATGACCGAGGTGTCACCCCCCTTACACAAACACACACCAACACACACACACACACACACACACGCACACACAAACACACACACAGTTGGCTACGGCTGCCTCCCTGGGTGGGGTAAAGCCAATGGTCTGTAGCAACCGTCTGTTGTTGGTCCATGTGACTGCTTGTCCCCAATTCCTCTGGGCCCACACACACACACACAATCATATAAAAGATTTGCTGTAAAGTCCTGTTCTCTGATGAAATTGTTTTTCCGATTAAGGACAAACATACGCACACACACAGACACACAGGCGACCCAGGAGGGAGTGTGTCTTGGCCACAGGACGACCCAGAACCAGACTTTCATCTGGTGGTCCACAGCTGGTGCTGTTCTCTCATCACAACGTTACTCCTTGTAGACTGAGGTGGTCCGTTGACACAGGCTCATTCCCCAGAAACTCTCTCTTTCACACACACACGCACACACACGCACGCACACACACGCACACGCAGCCTATGCTCTGACCAGCAGCTTGCTGGCCCACAACGTACATTGATGTTCTGCTGTCTTTACTCAATTCCCATCATTGTGTGGAGGAGGGGGGGGGGGGGTCCTGTTCACAAACACACACACAGACACACACACAGAGACACACACACACACACTCACAGACAGGCACACCATCCCCTGGGCTGCTCTACCAGCGAGCTATTGGTTTATGTGCAGGGGGTCAGGATGGGTGGCGAGGAAGAAGGAAATATGTCCTTCAGAGCCTCAAGCGGAGACTCCACAGCCATGCTCTGCTCTGACTCATTTCCACATCTCTCAATCATTAGCTCACACCCTGGAGGAGGAGTATGGGGTCAGGTGGAACAGAGTGATGAACAGAAAGGAAGATGGAGAGAAAAGACTTCAATGTTGAGGGTCATCAGGATGTGTGTCTACATACATTTTATTTGATATTATTTCTAGGCAAAAAGGAAGGGTTGAGATGCAGAACCATTTATACTTCATGGGGACTGTGTGTGTGTGTGGAGCTGTGTGAGGGTATAAGGTCTAATAGATATGTCATGTCAACAGCTGACTGCATTTCTATTCTGACACGTGGTCACAGGAACATACTGATGACCCTCAGTATTCAGACAGACGAGTCAACCGTGTCATTAAACCAACCAATAGTTTCTCTCACTGCTCTCTTTGTGGTACGCGACGTGTGCCTGGATAGGAAGTGGTGGTCGTGGGGTAGGCCGTGGGGTGTAGCCTGTGGTCGTTTCCCCTTTCCCCCGGAAGCTCTTCTCTGTGGTGGGAGTGCCCCACAGGCAGTCTGCTGATCCCTGGCTGGATCTGAGAAGCAGATACATAACTAAGGGCTGGAGCGGAGGAGGGAAATGTTTATCCCTCAGTCTCTGATAGAGTGTTTTCTCCTGTAAATGGTTAAGCTGAGGCTTAGATGAAACGATGTGGGTTTGGAATCTGTGGTTAGAGGGTACTTTTCCTGAGAGATGTGAGCTAAAGGTTCAGTACCACAGCGGTGTGTGGGTGTGTGTGTGTGTGTGTGTGTGTGTGTTAAGAACATTTCAACAGGCACAATATGTCTACACATCACGCGACTGCAATCCTCCTTTTGCTCCACTGACCAGTGGAAAAGCTCCACCATGTTTTAACACACTCTGACACCTTTACACACACATTTCTCTACCCACACCCTGCCAATCTGACACTGCTTGGGCAATTAGAGTCCCTGGCTGGCAGACTGTGGCTGACTGTGGTGAGGAGAGGAAGGGGGAGGTTGAAGAGAAGAGAGGGGGAAGAGGTGTAAAGGAATGGGGAGGAGAGGGTGTGTAAGCCAGGGAGGGAATTCTGAACTCTGGAGCACTGATCACAAAAGGCAGGGAGAAAGTGTCTTATAAACACACAAACACAGCTTCCACCTGAGTTCTGAGGATTGTACACATAGACCAGCAGATGGTGATAACCTGATTCATAAATTGTTTCAGAACACAAACCCCAACACACCCACCCACTCACACACTCAAAGGAGCATAGGCGACCTGTTTGCATCATTGTGTACAGAAATAGAAAGTGGTCAGTTAGCCTGTCCACGAAGAAAAAATAAGGTCATGCTAAAAGCTTCTCCCCGAATCTACCCCAGTCCATCTCTCTTTCACTTACTATCGCCAAACACACTAACACACACAACTATGCTATAAATATTTAATATTCCTTGAAAGCCATGTACTTACAGTAGCATCCATCATTCATTATTGGACAGGGGACATGTCCACTTCTCTTTGGAATAGTACGGTCTGTGACGTGCACGTTCAGAGGCCCAACATGCAAATATTCAGGAACAGTAAACACAATAGAACCAAGAAGAACTCTGTGACACGCACACACACAACCAGGACCATTGTGATGCTGTTTGGATGAAAGGGAAGCTAGATCCCTGCTACAGAATTACAGCCTCCCTTCTACCCCTGCCACAACGACAGCACACTGTTGAACACCGACAAACACACACACAAAGAAACACACTCACACACAAATGTGCGCAAACATAAAAAAAAACACAAGCACACACATACACTCCATATGTGCTTCTTAAGCACTTGTATTGATTAGCAGCATAGGACCACTGTTCTATTCAACATCTTAATTACGGTTGGTGTTCTATCCTCCCTAGACCCCCTTTCTCCTTTACACTTTTTCTCCGCCTGCCTCCTCCCCCTCCTCTCTTTCCTCCCCTGGCTCCCTTTCTCTTCCTTCTCTCTTGTTAGCATTTTCTCCTTCACTACGTCTCTATCTATTTATGCCTTTCTTCTCTGCTTCCTTCCTTCCTCTCTTTCTCTGAGAAGTGTAAGGGTAACTTAGGGTTAGGGCTGCTGTGTTGGCCTGAGGCGAGCTCTCCATGGTACAACACCATGAGTGCCAGTGTTAATCACCGCTCACCAGCAGTGCTAGCATATGCTACCCGGTCATCGCTCCCCTATTCTGGCGTGGCCAGCCTGGCCAGTCCTCCAGCACGTGAGCAGGCCTGGTTCCACACCTGCCACACAACTGCTGCATGCACGGGCCTCGTTTGTAATGGTTGACATGAAGATACTCTTTTTTTTTTTTTAAAGAGATCAGAATTAGAGTGGTAATAAAAGTGATATTATTAATGTGTATTATTAATGTGAGAGGCTTCGACCAGAACTAGGTTTTATAATATATTTGTACACTGGCTTTCAAATACTGTACACCCCAATACCGAAGGATCAGGACCAAATTATTCCAATGTACCTGTAGGCCTACTTGTTACAAATGGCAAATAAACTTGAAACCCTTGCAGTTTTTTTGGCCAGCTGGAGTAGCCTGCAGATCGCAGTTAATAGCCTGCTGTTAATGCATCTCTTTGCGGCCCCCCACGCCAGATGGACTCCACTGCCTGCAGTATTATAATACTGTTTCTGCCTAGTTGGTTTAAAACAGATACTGCATCAGGCATCCTAACTCTTGAGGCTTTCTGTGATTGTGACGCCGCAGAGCCTCCTCCACTGTCCACAAGGTGGCGAGGATAAACGACTGTGGATGTTGCGCACTGTTGTGCATCAAAACCCTATTGATATCTTTCCAGCGCAATTACCCGCGGTGCCGTTAATAGACAATATGTTTTGCACTGACTGCAACACACTGTCCCGACAGTGCTTGTGCGATTTGAACTGACTTAAAACTCTCAAATCAAAGAAATACTCTATTTTAAATATGGAAGATAGGATTGTCTTGCGGGTCAATCACTAAGCAGTCCCTTAACAACCAGTCACGTGCACTACCTTAAAGTCTCCCTTATAGAATTATGCTTATGGAGGTTCCGTAGGGTAGGCAACGTGAAGTCAGTGGAAAGGAGGTCGCGTGTGGGAGTATAGAAGCGTCGTGCCCTATTAGGGAAATCATTGGTTGCAGGCAGCCTGACAAATTCTACCACACATCAACATATAACAAAATGCGTATTACAAAGCTGGTGTCCTATAGCCTACTGTTCCCGTCTTACGCATCAATGTTGACTAGATATCGTGCGGTTGTGTTTCCCTACAAACAGTACTTTACCGGTGAGAAGGACGTCAGCCTGCCTGTGTTCTAAAATGAACAAGAACCCCCGCTGTTCTACTGCGCATCTCTGAACGATTTCCATCAATTTATTCTGAGGCAGCTCGAAAAGGCTAAGAAACTCATTGGCTCGCTGTCGCGAATGATCCAATTTCTCTCTCTCCCTCTCTCTCCCTCTCTCTCTCTCTCTCTCTCTCTCTCTCTCTCTCTCTCTCTCTCTC
The DNA here is from genome assembly GCF_054491055.1 of Hypomesus nipponensis. Classification (NCBI taxonomy): domain Eukaryota; kingdom Metazoa; phylum Chordata; class Actinopteri; order Osmeriformes; family Osmeridae; genus Hypomesus; species Hypomesus nipponensis. Next base: position 5,313,828 of record NC_140367.1, read on the forward strand.
TCTCTCTCTCTCTCTCTCTCTCTCTCTCTCTCTCTCTCGCGCTCTCTCTCTCTCTCTCTCGCGCTCTCTCTCTCTCTCTCTCTCTCTCTCTCTCTCTCTCTCTCTCTCTCTCTTTATCTCTGTTTCTTTCTTTGCAGGATGAGATCCGTTGAGAGTTTCTGTTCAAGAGTGGGCTGGGATCTTAACGACGCTGTTTGAAAGAGCACGTTTATCCTGCGCTGCGCGGCACACCCGTCGCTTTGGCAGTGAGAGCGTTTCTCAATATGCGCGCACCGCTTGGAGGAAGAGGACCGAGGGCGGCAGCATCAGCATCAGCACCGGGGATGGCTCGGGCTCTAAACAGCACTTTGTGCTTTCGGAGACGGAGCCCTGAAGAATTAAAACAATGAAGAGAGCTGCTAATAGGTTTGATAAGAAGGTTATCCGTTAACAATTGTCTTTGATATCACGTTTTAGACTAATCTTTGAGAAAGTTGATTCTGCCACTTTCAGTATTTCGTGACGCAATTGTTACCGGACTGTTCGGGGCATCAGACGGCTGCGTCTCCGGTGCACATTTACGACTGTTTCAGCTTCTACATTCGGATCTGATGAAACTCAGCTGTGTACATTTCGTCTCCCTGTTGCGCCCTAACCAAACTCCCTATCCATCAGATGTCTTTGGAGAATAAACGCGGTAAAAGCTTATCGTTCAGCCCAATGGGAATAGAAGAGAACAGCATGCGGAACGGGAGAGGCCTCTCGGACCAGTGGGCCGACAGCGTCGTGGTCCGGCCCAGGACCACCGAACGACACATCACAGTACATAAACGGCTGGTGCTCGGCTTCGCAATCTCCATCCTCACGCTCATCATTGTAACGGCAGTGGCCGTTCTGTTGAGCGTCCGGTTTGAAGAGTGCGCCGGAGAGAGCAGCTCGCGTGCAGGCAACGGCTCCAATGCCAAGTTTAACCAGTCCCGGGATGGGAATCCCTCTCACAAAGACGAGGAAGCCCAACCGTGGCGACATTTACGGTTGCCGACGGCTTTGCGACCCCGCCACTACGACCTGAGGCTGTCAGTGTACATGGACAACTTTACGTTTTCCGGTGAGGTAAACATCGAATTTGAGTGTGTGAATTCCACCAAGTTCATCGTGTTACATACGGACAGACTCGAAATAGAGCGCGTGACTGTGTACTCGGATAATAAAAAACCGGGCGTCATGAGGATTCACCGTCAGTTTCATTATCCGTCTAACCAACTTTACGTTGTAGCACTGCACCGGGAACTGAAGCCAATGAGAACATACAAAGTCAACATCACTTTTGAGGCACAGATTGAAAATGAGCTCCTGGGATTCTTCAGGAGTTCCTACGTGCTGCATGGGGAGAAAAGGTAACCGTTTCCGCACCAAACATCTTGCGCGGGTCTCCCGTGTTGTTCTCCACACGCAAATTACATTGTTTTTATATGAACCTTCCCATATAGTCACAGCAGAACTTCAAAGTCATTCAAGGGACACTAAACAAGTTCAAATCATAGGAGTGATATCTGTATTTAAACATTCTTTAGTGTAAACTTTGTTCATTACCTGTATTTTCAATGATGACCTCACACCAGATGGAGCAACAGGGGGATGAGGGACAGTCAGTTAACCAGTCAGCAAGAAACACAGACTGGTATCCAGTCAGCAAAAGACACATAGACTGGTATCCAGTCAGCAAGAGACACACAGACTGGTATCCAGTCAGCAAGAGACACATAGACTGGTATCCAGTCAGCAAGAGACACATAGACTGGTATCCAGTCAGCAAGAGACACATAGAATGGTATCCAGTCAGCAAGAGACACAGACTGGTATCCAGTCAGCAAGAGACACAGACTGGTATCCAGTCAGCAAGAGACACATAGAATGGTATCCAGTCAGCAAGAGACACAGACTGGTATCCAGTCAGCAAGAGACACAGACTGGTATCCAGTCAGCAAGAGACACAGACTGGTATCCAGTCATCCTGCTCACCAGGACAGACTAAAACAGGTTGATCTGATAATGTAACTATATTAATCATGTATTCATTCAGCAGACACATTTATCCCAAGCAAGGTACATAACAGGGGAGGATTTGAATAACAGTCAAGTGTACAGTAAAACATGTGATTACTGGTATCTGTAATGTGAAAATGTAATGAAGCAATCAGTTTTGACCCTGTGGTGAAGAGTGGTCATTTAAAGCGAGGTGACTTCAACTAGTCAGGATCATGACTGGAGGTGGCACCACTGATTCGTAAACAGGAAATCAATGCCAATTACACTGATGCCACTGGCTACTGTGGGAAATGGAACGTGCCTCAGAAATACTGGAGAGAGACTGTAAATCTGCCTGAATGAATAATTGTATTAGAACAGATTCAAATGAAATAGATCTTTAATTGTCACTGTTGCTAATGAAGCACACTAACACTCCATTAAGTTGTAAACTGTAATAGATTCACTTGTTATGCACTGACTCACAGTAAATACTATACACTAAGAAGACCATGAGAGATCCTCATCTGTAACACATAGTGAGCCCTTCCAAGCCTTTTTATCTCTCAGTGTAATTGCAATGTAAGAATTTGTAAAGGACACTTGTAACACTGTCCTTCGAATGATCATTGCTCATTATCCACAAAGGAGGTCAAAATGTTGCTCTTACAGCTGCACAGTAGAGTGTCACATCTCTGCTCTCAGTCTGTCTCAAGTCTAGTTTTGTGTGTGTGTGTATTTTGTGCTCGTGCATATGCGTGTGTAAATGCGTGTTTCTGTGTGTGAACAGACTGTGTGTGTTTGTGTGTGCGTGTGTGTGTGTGTCATATTGCTGTGTCAGACCAGGTGGAGCTGGATGAAGCCCAAGTCTTGGTTTTAGCTGCAGGGGTCAACATGATCCCAAACATTCTAGAGCGCCTCGCCACACGATGTCCCTCCTCCTCCCCCTCCCCCTGGCCCCTGGCCCCTTCCCTTCCACCCCTCCACCCCTCCCTCCCTCTAATACCTCCTCTTCGATCGGCTGCCTAGACCTTCACCTTGCCAATAAGCACACACTGCTGGGTCTTTCTTGTGCTGCCAAAAGCTTGCCCACTGCTCTGTTCTCCCTGGTCCCTCTCTCTTACTCTCCATTCATCCTGTGCCTCGCTGTCTCAACATCCCTCTCACACGCACACTGACTCTCTCTCTCTCTCTCTCTCTCTCTCTCTCTCTCTCTCTCTCTCTCTCTCTCGCTCTCTCTCTCTCTCTCTCTCTCTCTCTCTCTCTCTCTCTCTCTCTCTCTCTCTCGTTCTCTCTCTCTCATTCTCTCAGCCGTCAGGGTACGCCTAATCTAAAATAGCAGCTAAAATCCAAACCTGATCCAATGAAGCCAAGCTTCCTCACTATGGCATTGTGTGACACTGTGTGACATTGTGTGACATTGTGTGACATTGTGTGGCTGTGGCCTTGGCTGCGTCCAGGCTGGAGCTCTGTGGGGTTTATTAGCCAGGCTTAGGTATCCTCATAGCCCAGCTCGGTGGCTGGAGACAGGATGATCACATCCAGTCAGCCCCGGTACTTCATTAACTTCCTGTTTAATTGATATCGAGATGTTTGGCCACCACTTGGTCCACATGTCGGTAGAGACGATGTTTAGCTAATTGTTGCTCCATTTCCCTGGCAGGGGTATGCGGAGGTGTGGTTGTCTTACCGATTCTGTCTCATGGGGCAGGAATATGAGCCGCGTGTCTGCACAACAGCCGTGGAGAGGAAGGAAGAGAGATTTGGTTTTAGAGAATGAAGTAACCGTGAGAGGAAATTATATTATTCTCAATCCCTCATGAAACATGAAACATCCCATCTCCGTCCACCTCTGTGAAAGGGAGATGTTCTGTTAGCTTGGTGAACCATCCGGTATACAAATGCTCATGTTCTGATGCTCTGTCTATCAGTCCAGCCCAGGGTTTGGCTTTCTGGCCAATTTGTATGCTCTGATATGCTACCGGCTTGTTCTGACTGTGTGATTGAGATGTGGTTTACATCATTGTAATTGTTTCCATTGATCCGATTGATCGGAGTTTGGTTCGATCGGCACCGCAGCTTGGCTCCTTGGTTCCAGTGGGAGACGAAAGGTAACAGACTGAGGGGAAACCGCCCACCACTCCTCCTGCTCCCACACACCCCTTCCTTGCTTCTTCACTCCTCCCCCAAAACCTTTCCCTCTTGCTCATCTCTCTCTCTCTCTGTCTCTGTCTGTCTGTCTGTCTGTCTGTCTGTCTGTCTCTCTCTCTCTCTCTCTCTCTCTCTCTCTGTCTCTGTCTCTGTCTGTCTGTCTGTCTGTCTGTCTGTCTGTCTCTCTCTCTCTCTCTCTCTCTCTCTCTCTCTCTCTCTCTCTCTCTCTCTCTGTCTTTGTCTCTCTCTCTCTCTCTCTCTCTCTCTCTCTCTCTGTCTGTCTCTCTCTCTCTCTCTCTCTCTCTCTCTCTCTCTCTCTCTCTCTCTTTCTCTTTCTCTCCGTTCCTGAAAGAGCACAGCAGTTTGACATCACAGTCTGAGTGCCTCCCTGCTTGTCCACTTTGGAGCCTCTTATCAGCCAATCAGCTGCCTCCTCGGGCTCCTCTACAGGGTTTAGATCCCTCGGTCAACAGGCTGGCTCTCCCGTTGTCTTGACTAGTTAGGTGAGGGGATTAGGTGTGTGTGTGTGGATGAAGCAGGTTAATCTTTAAACAAGGCATGCTTCCCAGTGGTGTCAACAGCTATGCCACACACACAAACACACACATGTACACACACAAACACACAGATACAGCATATAGCTGAGACCAGAGTGGCCGTGTGGGTCAAACCAGCTGGTGGTAGCCCAGGGAGTCTGAGGTGTTCCCTGGTGTGTGATGTCACAGGAGTGCAGGGTCATTCTTCCTCCCCTCCCTCTCCCTGATCTGTTCCTATGTGATAGCTCCTAATCCTGCTGTCTGATGATGTAGGAGATCACTGCATTAGCTCTTAGCAGTGCTGCTGAAGCTTAGTCTGTCTACACACACACACACACACACACACACATACACACATACAGCTGGTGCCAATCAGACTTAGAAGATCGTTGCATCTTTGGTGCAAATTCCTGATTGTGCAGTTTGCGTGAGAGTACTGGTGTATGTGTGTGTGTGTGTGTGTGTGTGTGTGTGTGTGTGTGTGTGTGTGTGTGTGTATGTGTTTAGAATAGTAATTAGTTACAAAATCCACTTGGTTAGTACACAACCAAATGCCATTCACCATAAACATGAAGAGATTAACAGATGCCTGGGTCCCCAGTGGTGTTCTCTAGACTGGTGTTTATGTAACAGGCGTGTGTGAGAGGAGTGTGTTCTGCATTAAAAAACACCTCCTGTAAAATGAGTTGCTTGTGTGCAAAAGCCCATGTCTTAGGTCAGGATGTTAACAAAGACCCCCTCCATGTGTGCATCTGTCACACAGAGTCAATGGCTCACACAAGTGTGGATCACAGGTGGCTGTTTCAAACTTGCAGAGGACACTGTCACATATACTAAGTGCCTACAGCCCGGTACGGCTGTGTATGTGTGTGTGTGTGTGTGTGTGTGTGTGTGTGTGTGTGAGTGAAACCCCTGCTCATCTGTATTCTAAGGCCAGGTGTTTTATTTCGGAGGCGATGAGCCAAGGTGAAATTGCCTTTTTTTTCCCCAAGAATAACTCCTGGCCCATTTAAAATGGCTTATTTCCTTTCCCCTTATCTAACGTGAACCCCGTCTCTTCCCCCCGCCCCCCCAATCTCCTCCAGGTACATGGCGGTCACCCAGTTCTCCCCCACCCACGCCAGGAAGGCGTTCCCGTGCTTCGATGAGCCCATCTTCAAGGCCACCTTCCGGGTCAGCCTGCGGCACGACCCTGCCTACCTGTCACTCTCCAACATGCCCGTGGAGGCCTCCGTCACCGATGACGACGGCTGGGTGACCAACGCCTTCTCCCGGACGCCCAGGATGTCCACCTACTACCTGGCCTGGGCCGTGTGCAACTTCACCTACAGAGAGGCGCTGACGGACAGCGGGGTGCTGGTGAGTCTGAGGTCAGGGTGCACTACCCTGCTCTTCAGGGTTGGAGAGGGGCAGTTTGTATACCTTTAGTACCCTGTGGAAGTGGTCTGAGGTCAGGGTGCACTACCCTGCTCTTCAGGGTTGGAGAGGGGCAGTTTGTATACCTTTAGTACCCTGTGGAAGTGGTCTGAGGTCAGGGTGCACTACCCTGCTCTTCAGGGTTGGAGAGGGGCAGTTTGTATACCTTTAGTACCCTGTGGAAGTGGAGTCGAGAGCACTGGTATAGAGGAGATTACTGCAAATGGAAGAACATTGGATTAAGTTACAATGAATCACATTTATAGTAAGTGGTGGTCAGGGGAACGGGTTGATGGATCGAGCTGTTCTTCTGATCTACACATGCTGTATGTTCTAGAGTGTTCTCCAAGGCCATCTCAAGGTCTGTCATATCCATCTTCCACAGTCACCGTCTGATAATATCATCTCTAAGCATTCCCCTGGTGTCCTGCCGCCAGTCAGCTGCCTTTTCTTTATCTTGACAACTTTCTCACCTTCCCAAGCTGTTAACTTTGCACCTTCTGTCTCCCCCGCCATACTCCCCCCTCCCTCACACTCACACCAGTAGTCATATCAGTGTAATTGCTCCTCATTCATCACCCACAACATTACTCAAGGACACTCATATCATCACCCCCACACCGGCTCCTCTCTCAATGATAGGACTCTAAACAATGTCCCTCTCTATCTATCCCCCCCCCCCCGTATTTTCAGAGTTAATTCTCCTCTCCTGTCATCCCCATCGCACCCCTTTATTCCTGTCCTCTGCTCTCCTCTCCTCTTCTTTCCCACTCACTCCTCTCCTCTGCTCTCCTCTCCTCTTCTTTCCCCCTCCCTCCTCTCCTCTTCTTTCCCCCTCACTCCTCTCCTCTTCTTTCCCCCTCACTCCTCTCCTCTTCTTTCCCCCTCACTCCTCTCCTCTTCTTTCCCCCTCACTCCTCTCCTCTTCTTTCCCCCTCACTCCTCTCCTCTTCTTTCCCCCTCACTCCTCTCCTCTTCTTTCCCCCTCACTCCTCTCCTCTTCTTTCCCCCTCACTCCTCTCCTCTGCTCTCCTCTCCTCTTCTTTCCCCCTCACTCCTCTCCTCTTCTTTCCCCCTCACTCCTCTCCTCTTCTTTCCCCCTCACTCCTCTCCTCTTCTTTCCCCCTCACTCCTCTCCTCTTCTTTCCCCCTCACTCCTCTCCGCTCCCACTCACTCCTCTCCTCTGTCACACCATGCACCGGTGTTTGCCCATCAATCATATAACCATGGTAACACCGGCCCCTGGTCCATCCATCATGGAGGTGCATGGCGGCCGCGGAGCGAGGGCTGCTGCAACGGAAGGCTCGTGTTCGGGGGCGGTGGAGCGGGGAGAAGCAGCAGAGAGTGTCTGAGGTGGTTCTACTCAGTGCTACAGAACGGTCACTGGAGTCACTCACACTGAGAGAGAGAGATAGCGAGAGACAGACAGAAAGAGACAGGAGATGGACAGAGAGATCCAGCGTCAGTTATTTGCACGTGCATGTTCTCCGTGTTGAGTATCAGAATGTAGAGCACTCTCTTCCTCATCCCTCCTTCTACAGTGCTATCAGCGTGGCACCTCCCTCCCTCCTCAGACATCCTCCCCCTGGACCCCCCCCCCCTCCTCCCCAACCACCCAGCAGCCCAGCGCCACATCAACTGTGGCAGTTGAGAAGTTTAGCCATGCTCAGCTGAGCCAAGCTTCCGGGCTGACAGCTTTGTGGGCCCACAGCACTGCAGCTGGGGCTAGGCAGAGGGACCAGGGGGAGGGGCCAGGGAGAGGAGCCAGGGGGAGAGACCAGGGGGAGGGGCCAGGGAGAGGGGCCAGGGGGAGGGGCCAGGGGCCAGGGGGAGGGGCCACGGGGAGGGGCCAGGGGCCAGGGGGAGGGGCCAGGGAGAGAGGCCAGGGAGAGGGGCCAGGGGGAGGGGCCAGGGAGAGGGGCCAGGGGGAGGGGCCAGGGAGAGGGGCAGCACGCCAGTGGTGCTCAGTTGCTGAGTCTCTATCAGACCAGGAAGGATGAAGCCAGCTGTGTTTCACTGAGCTAGCTAGATAATATGAGACCTATAGGAAGCCTAAACACTGAACAAGCACAGTTCTGTATGCTAACAGTGGGATTGAAGTATGTGAAATGGATCCTTGCGTGAGAACAGGGAGCAACTCTCAGACAGCTCTGATTGGCTGACCGACATGTGTCATGTGTCATGTGTCCATATTGACAAGTGTGTCCTCATTCTACATCATGCCTGTCCCATGCCACTCAACATTTGCCTGGGGGCTCATTATAACACACACACACGAACACACACACACATACATATATGAATATCTCCAAACCATTCCGTCAGTGATTGAAATGACATGCATGACCTGTGCGTCCTCCTGTACTGTTTCACCCAGAGACAATGATACCGTAGACCCTGTGTGAGTGGGTCCTGTCCAGCCTCTAGGGTGGTCTTCCCTCCAAGGCAGCAGGCCAGAGGTCTGAGCAGCCCACTCTGGCACCAAGACCTCAGGACACCATCGAGAGAGAAGAATACATTGACGGAAAATGTCATTATCTCTCCGTACTCCCTGTGGACCTTAACACACACAGAAACACACTCGCAGACACACACACACACTCACACACACACTCACACACACTCACACGTATGCTTCCGCTTATTATCAGAAGGTGTGTGTAACTTAACATCCCGCTTCACATTTCATCGGCTAGCACGTCGCAAACACACGTACGTCAAAGCGTATGCACACCTTGGTGTCGCACTGTCGCAGCCTTGAGTACCCTGTGTAGATGTAAGTCTCCAGTCTTATTAAGTTTCTTCCCTTTGTGCGCTGCTCTGCTGATAGGCGCTTTGCCTGTACACCATCCTCTCCATAACATCATGTCCTCACCTGTCAATCAGCAGCCAGGGGGATTGGCCCTGTGAGAAAATGCTAATTAGCCATTGCCTGTATTAATGCTCTGATGGTGAAACATTAAGCATAATAGCTTCCTTGAGCAACGGTTAAGGCTAGTGTTCTTGTCCCAGGGGAATGTATGTAGGCTGTCAAGCCTGGCAAGCTAGGGATTGTGCCCTGTGAGTATGGAATTATTGATTTACCCGAGCATAAACAATAACTGTTAGGAGGGGCCACCACAAACAACAACAGCACATTACTCAGTATGAGGTACATGAGCTTTAAAGCCTCCCATCCCATTCCTCCTCAGGTGAGGGAAGCCATCTTTACTCCCCACGTTTTACTCCAGGCTAGAGGTGTTCCCATCTGCTCAGCACAGCGATGGATGGATGAGTGTGTTCCAGGAAAATGCATCAGCCTCCCTTTTCGCCTCTGAGAGGCCATCACTCTCTTCCAGAGGAAAACACAGAGCAAAATCTCCTCCCCTCCCCTCTCCTCCCCTCTCCTGGCCTCTCCTCCCTTCTCTACTTCTCACCTCTCCTCCCTTCTCCACTTCTCACCTTTCCTCCTCTCTCCACTTCTCTCCTATCCTCACCTCCAGGCAGGTTCTAGTGCTCTTAATGTCACAGCTGCCGTAAGCATCACCTGGAATGGCTGCACGTCATTCCTGTGATGGATGACATGAGGATGTTCATTGCAACGATGGAGCGGAGGAGGGATCAAGACTGAATGAGCGGGTTGATGATGTTAGACTTAGCCGTGTCTTGTAGGTGTTGTGAACACACACAGACAGCAAACACGAGCAAGCACAATGGCAAACTTGAAATTGAATTTGAACTTGAACGAGGGGGGATCTTGTGAAACCGAGATTGGAAGAGTCGCACGGCTTTTACCGCTCATGTCCCTGGCTGTGGAAACAGACACACACACCCACAAACACACACACAGACCAGTAGAGAGCCAACTTCTTTTATACTCTAACAGAGTCGGACGTTTAACAGAATTCTCCAGTGAGCTGAGGAATAAACAAACAGTCCAATGCAGAGGGGTAACAGCTCCTGTCCTCTTCATCCCCCTCTCTCCTCCTCTCATCCCTCTCCTTCTTATGGTGTTCTCTCTCTCTATTTCTTCCTGTCCCCTCAGATCCGCCTGTACGCGCGGCCGGATGCCATTGCTAGTGGAGCAGGGGACTATGCACTCCACATCACCAAGAGGATGCTGCAGTTCTACGAGGACTACTTCAAAGTCAAATACTCCCTGCCCAAATTAGGTAGGACACCCTCCAAGCACACCCCAGCTTATTGTCTGTATGTGTGTGTGTGTCTGTGTTTTTTAAGGAGTGTGTAAATGTGAAGTGTGTGTATGGCGCAAGGTGAAAATTGAATTTACTGTTTAAAGTCAGTGTTCAATTACACTTACTTGGCCTTCCTTCACTTAGTGCCGTCTCCGTCTCTCTGTCTCTCTGTCTGTCTCTCTGTCTGTCTCTCTCTCTCTCTCTCTCTCTCTCTCTCTCTCTCTCTCTCTCTCTCTCTCTCTCTCTCTCTCTTACTCTCTGCAAGTGTCTTTTTTTCTTATCTCTCTCACTCTTTCACTGTCTATTTCCCTCTCTCTCCCTCTTCCTTTCTTCCTTGATCTCTGTCCCCCTCTCCCTGTCTTTCTCTCTCTCTGTCTCTCTCTCTCTGTGTCTCTCTCTTCCCTTTAACTGCTTGGACTTGTTGTCAGTGTGAAATCTAGGACTAGTTGACTGCCAGTGTGATTCCCCTTGGTGTAGTTGCTGACTATGGTGCAGGAAATGTGCATTTCATGCGTGTGCGTGCATGTGTGTGTGCGTGTGTTTGTGTGTGCGTGTGTGCGTGTGTGCATGTGTGTGTATGTGCTCAGCAGTCAGCATGTGCTGCCTGACATAAGAGTCCTGTTCTGTCTGTGTCTCGCTCCATTGGCTTGCTGTCAGTTTGGCGTATTAATTTAAATATACCCATCAATCTCCTCAACACAGCCCTCCCTTCCCCCCACACACCCCTCCCTCCCATCCTGCCTCTCCCCCTCGCTTCCTACTAACGTCTGCCCCGCTCGCTCGCTCGCTCCTAGCTAGAGCTACTGTGAGCTCTTAACCAACCTCCCCACCCCCCCAGACGCTAGACTCCATCTGCCCAGCTAGGGGAACAGACGATCAGACATCAACAGAAGGAGAGAGGGCCTGTCATACCTCCAGAGCCCTCCAGACCTCCAGGGCCTCTGTACTAGTCCCACACTGGGGGCCCATGATCATTCCATGACTCGTATTCTGTACATTCATGCAAGCAAGTAGTGCCTGGGGTGCACTTGAGTAGGGTTCAGTACAGTGAAGCCAAGTGCAACAGGCTGCCCAATGATACACATCAAACGTCCCCTCATATTGTTTGTTCATAGTTTCACCTCTCTTACACAGAGAGTTTGGTGAACAGGGTGTCCCGATGACAAACTCTTTAAAGGAGAACAGATACATAGGCTGGATGAAGTCAGGCCATGAAGACTCAAAACAAACTTGGGTTCCATCGACGCAGGTCTTGTTTGAATGTCATGACTTTGACACGCTGTTCCTTGGTTCTCCTCTCAGGGCATTCAGCAACGTATTGTTTATGAAGTCAACTTTTGGCTCGTTGTCTGTTCAAGGCAGTCCAACACACTTTGTACATTTCTGTATCGGGTCACGAACCCTCACCATTCCAATTCTCTCAGGAACACAGAAAAACATACAGTTCCACAGAGTCAACTTTCTTCTACTGGTGATCCAGTACGGTGAACTCCAGCCACGACTCTTGGGACACACACTGTTCCAAACACTAAAAACTTTTCTTCCATCCTCGCTCTTCAGTGATTCTGTATGTATTGGTAGCCGACCTCGACGACCCCTGGCCCTGCATGCTTAGCCGTGTGTGTGTAACGAGCGTTGTGCTTACGTAAACGCACCATCTGGGAGCAGGATGGCGGCAGCAGTTGCACAGCCTCCGGACCACACACACACACACTCTTCCTCACTGTTGAACACTCTGGCACACGGTGACGTCACAGTGCCGAGGCTGCCTCTGGAGAGAGCACACGCACACGGGCGGTCCACGCGACCGGAGGAGAACACCGTGAAGACATCTCGCATCGTGTCATCTCAAACCCTTCGTCACTGTAATAATACACTGGATCAAATAAAGACACAAGACATGTTATTACTGATCGTAACGATCATTTCGAAAGTGCTCCTGCTGTCATTTTAAATGCGGGACGTATGTTCTGCCCCATTTATTCACACGTTGGCTTTAGTGTAGTGTTTGGTTAAGTTGCCTTCTGAATGAAGGACGAGAGGGGGTTTAATGTCTCCATAACGCTTTTACCAAAACACTGTCTCTGCATAGTTCACACTTCTCCTGAGTGTTTCTCTCCTGCATTCACTTTTTCTCTGAATCTCTGAAAGCTTTTTTTCCCCGTCTTTCTGTTCTACCTGTTCTCAACCTGTTATTATCCTGTCAGGCCTTCCTCCCGCTGCATTCAGAACTTGTCACCAGCTTTTCATGTGTTTAGTCACAGCTTTAGGCATGGCAGAAAGTAAGGATCGTCTGCCATGGGTCTGGCACTACCTCAGACAACCACATGACCGCCCCGGTTGCAACCCCCCCCCCCCCCCCCCCCGACCCCCTCCTCCGTCTTGCATAACAAGCTTTCTCGTCCCGGTGTAAGAAACAACGCCATCGTCCATCACAGCTTTTCATTGTTCCGTCCTCGAATCTTAACCAGGCTCCAATTAGAAGCACTTAATCACCGAGGCCTCTCTCCTCCTATTGTGACTCTGACTGTAACAGCACACACAGGGAGAGAGGGGTTTAGAGGAGGGAGAGAGAGAGGGAAAGAGAGATTGCAGTAGAGTAGAGAGAGAGAGAGAGAGAGAGAGAAGCAGGGGGCCTGTTGGAAGGAGGGGAAGAGAAGAGGGGGGGACTAGGTTTGAGGGTGGGAAGTAGCGCGACTCAGAGGGAGTTTACTGGTGTATTTTACCCCCTATGGTGACTGTCTTCACAGAAGGGTCTCTATCATTTCTCTTGTTGTGACGGGTGACTGGGGGAGGGAGGGATGGAGAGGGGGATTGAGAGGCGAGCGGCTTCTCCAGTCTCTCTGCGTTCTCGGGCCTGCTCCCCTGGAGTTTCAAAAGCCGAGGCTCAAAGTGTGAAACGGCATAATGAAACCAATGATTCATCATTTCATCATTTTTAATGATAGGGGAGGTCTGCTGAAAAGGACTGAAATAACATCTCACTTCCATTTTACTTTGCAATTCTACTGAAGGAGCTTTATGGCGAGACAGAATCTCCATTGTCCCCCCCTCTTCTGTACACGGCACCTCACAGCATGGCTACTGTGTCTTGAGAGGCTGTTCTTCTGTCCTGGGTCGCTGTTCATCAGGTTTTAGGTCGGCTGCTACACAGCTCATCCATCTATCATATCGATCCACTGTGATAGTCGGAGGAGAGTAGAGGAGAGGAAAAAGAAGGCGAGACGGATGGAGGGTTGTCCACGTGCCGCTCGGGGTTACAAGGGCATGTTGGCAAGGGCGGAACCTCAGAGTGCGAGGAAGAAAAGGAAGTGGAGACGGATATGGTGACATCATTCATCTTCTGTCAAGGTGACGGCATACTTGAGATGGATTACAGGCCATGATAGCACTGAGCCGTAATCAGATGATAGGAATGAAAAATGTAATCTGGATCTGTTTTGGTCTGACTTCTTGTAAAGAGACATGTATGGAGGTTTTGATTGGTCAAACGAAATGTTGCCCTTGTTAGTGATGGATTGATCACGAGTGTTAGCAAGGTCAGAAGTAAAACAGTTTCAGTTTGTTTTGTGTTTCATAATTTATTGTTCATTGTTTAATAAATCTCAGTTATTCAACAGAGATTTTCTAGTATTCCACTACATTTAAAATCTGTGGACGTACAGTCATTAAGTTTTCATGTGTACGAGCCTTTACATTCACAATGATTGATTCAGTAGCTTGTATCTTGTCCGGTCTTCATACAACATTAATAGTCTGGTAATAAAAGATGTATTTCAGAGTGGAGTAGGGCTTAGCGGTACTGCTGTAATGCAGGCTTGCAACAGCAGTGGTCAGTTGATAGTAAACTAGTTTGATGTAAAGGTTAGTGTTGGGAGACGAGTGTTGGATCCCCAGAGCAGGGTTCAGATGCTGGTGGCTATGGAGCTGTTTGCTGGTCGTCTTTGTGAGCGGTGCTGAGCCAGGCTGGCACAGTGACATCTCCTGCTTACTGTGTCACGGTTGGAAGCTCCACCAAGGTCACCTATCCCACCAACTGAATGGCAAACACACCCACCAACACACGCAAGCACACTCATGCAGTCACACTTGCACACACACACACACAAATACACATACACACAGCCATAAACACACACACACAGCCACAGTCACTGTCACCAAAGGCTTGGCACGCACACACACCCCTGTTGCCTCTGTGGCTTGGCACAAACACAAACGCACCCCCACCCACACACACACTAACACACACACTTTTGACACTAGTCGTGTTGGCCACAGTCCACACATCATCCTTGTAACTCACCATCAACTCTGCCCACGCCTGACTACACTATGTCACGCCCTGGTAAGACTAAAGAACACACACACAAATACACACACACATGCACAAAAGATACACAGTGAAGTGACAAAGCCAATTTCCTGTGTCTTTGTAGGTGCTTCATCTCCTCCCTCAAGTAGCCTGATCAGTATCACCCCATTCTATTTTAAACTTGCATACACACACACACACACACACACACACACACATACACACACACACTCATAAAACCCGGCATAATGGTAAACTGTAATAGTATTCATTATATTTCTTGGCTCCAAGGTTAGATCAGGGTTGATGCTTAAGCAGGTGTGGGTGCTTGCAGTCGACTGGCCGTTCCAGACAAACTACAGAAGAAGCAAGGTTAGGGGCAAGCAGAGTCCAGAAGCCTGATAAAGATATCATAAGTCAGGCCAACGACAGGGACCTCAGCACCTACATGGAAAGCTGATCAGAGTAATGTAACGGAGCTCTCCGTGTGTGGAAGACGATAACAGTTGGCAGACCTTTCTATGGTTGTTTTATCTGTGGCTGTGTTTGAAAGATTTAGAGTAAAGCTGCAGCGACGTACACAGTGATACAAAATCTACTGTGAGCTGACTAAGATAACCAAGCTAACCCAGCTAACCCAATCGTGTTCTGAGAATTCATATGCAAACATTTGCACACAGGCAGTATTCCCATACACACACACACACAACCATATTCACTGCTGGGTAACAATAATAATTTAATGTATAACTGCCCTGGCTTGGTATTAGGTATAAGCTTGGTATTAGGTATAAACGTTTCTACGACCATCCCATTCTAAAGCCTTGTCTTCTACTGCTAACAAGATTAGTTTGCGTGTGAGTGTCTGTGAGAAGAGAAAGAGAGATTGCGTGTGTGTGTGCACAAGTGTGTGTGTGTGTGTGTGTGTGTGTGAGAGAGAAGTCCGTCTCCTGGCTTGGTGTCAGAGCACATTGGCGTTGGTTATTAGCAGAGAGAGAGGGATAGAACAGGAGAAGGGATGGTTATTAGCATGGAGGGAAGAAGGGAGCGGGAAAAGAAAAGAAAGCTATTGGATCTCTTGGAGTCCTTGGCGCTGGCTCTCTCTCTGAGGGAATTAGAGTAAGCCGTGCTAGTTAGCAGAGCAGCCAAATGTCTGGAAACAGGCTGAGTGAGCCCGTGCACACCAAGACACTCATTAGCCAATGGTATAAGAGCTGTAGAATTGTCGGTGAAGACTTTTGTATTTGTGCTTCATATCTCTGTGGTGTTGGAATTAGATCGTTATTAATAGATACTGCAGAGTTAAGTCAATTTTCTTAATCATAAACACATACCATATGAAATGGACTGTCTTTAATTTTCAGTTCTTACTGTTGGCTTTAAAGGAGTATGAATGTTCTCTGTCTCTGTCTCTGTCTCTGTCTCTGTCTCTGTCTCTGTCTCTGTCTCTGTCTCTGTCTCTGTCTCTGTCTCTGTCTCTCTCTCTCTCTCTCTCTCTCTCTCTCTCTCTCTCTCTCTCTCTCTCTCTCTCTCTCTCTCTCTCTCTCTCTCTCTCTATCTCCTGTTCTATTTAATTCACTCTTGCCACTATTTGGTTTGATTATTTTGTCAGGGTTTGAGCAGTAGTGTGTGTGTGTGTGTATATATACTGAATGTATGTGCTTGCTTGTGTGTGTGTGCGTGTGTTTGTGTATGCATGAATGTGTGTTTGTGTCAGCTCCACTGGCTGTTGGGGTAAGACTGACGAGGAGAGCACTAACTTACCCTGATGGCTTCAAGTCATGGTTCACTGTGTCTGTCTGACCATATGCTCCCTCTTCGCTCCTCTCCGCTCCTCTCCTCTCCTCTCCTATCCTCTCCTCTCCTATCCGCTCCTCTCCTGTCCTCTCCTCTCCTCTCCTCTCCTCTCCTCTCCTCTCCTCTCCTCTCCTCTCCTCTCCTCTCCTCTCCTCTCCTCTCCTCTCCTCTCCTCTCCTCTCCTCTCCTCTCCTCTCCTCTCCTCTCCTCTCCTCTCCTATCCGCTCCTCTCCTATCCTATCCTCTCCTCTCCTCTCCTCTCCTCTCCTCTCCTCTCCTATCCGCTCCTCTCCGCTCCTCTCCGCTCCGCTCCTCTCCTCTCCTCTCCTCTCCTCTCCTATCCGCTCTTCTCCTCTCCGCTCCTCTCCGCTCCTCTCCGCTCCTCTCCGCTCCTCTCTGCTCCTCTCCTCTCCTCTCCTATCCGCTCTTCTCCTCTCCGCTCCTCTCCGCTCCTCTCCGCTCCTCTCCGCTCCTCTCCGCTCCTCTCTGCTCTTCTCCTCTCCGCTCCTCTCCGCTCCTTTCTGCTCCTCTCTGCTCCTCTCTGCTCCTGTCCTATTCTCTCCTCCTAAACCAGGGTTGTTCCGTGTTTCCTGTTAAGTCAGCAGAAGACTGAACAGGTCTGCATGGTTAAACGTGCTGACGTGTCGGTGGGTGATGAGGACCACAGCAGAGATATCGGGTGTCGAGAGCTATCTCTGGGCTGTGGAAGCATGTGGTCTGAGGAGTGTTACTGTACTGTCATCACGCACTGCCATCAGGAAAGTCTATGCTGAATGTATGTATGTGTGTGTGTGTGTGTGTGTGTGTGTGTGTGTGTATGTAAGTGTGGATGGTGTTAGCACATTATGCTGTATATCACCACAATGTGCCTGTGTGTTGTGTTTGGACGTGCCAACGCCTGTGAGGATGTTCATAAGTGCTAGTACTTTGAGCACAGTAAGACATCCCCCCCCACACACGCACACACACACGTACACACACCCCATCCCGCCCCACCAGAACTGGAGTCAGTAATTCACCTCCTGTGTGTGCTTTAAATCATTCTCATTTGTCTTGAGGCTAA
The DNA here is from genome assembly GCF_054491055.1 of Hypomesus nipponensis. Taxonomy (NCBI): domain Eukaryota; kingdom Metazoa; phylum Chordata; class Actinopteri; order Osmeriformes; family Osmeridae; genus Hypomesus; species Hypomesus nipponensis. The sequence goes on from NC_140367.1 coordinate 5,331,289, forward strand.
CGCTGTCTAAGGCTGTCGGCTGTTTTGTCAGAGCAGCGCTCAGACCCCATATATCACTGGGCCGTGACGACAGGGGGGTTTGCTAAATTGGACACTTAGTTACAACCGCCTGGTTCCTTCGGTGGGGGCTTAACTGTTTCAGCTCTCCTCATTTTGGTAGTTGTGTGAGCGTGAGTTTGTGGGTGTGTGCATGTGTGTGTGTCCACGCCAAACCTCCTACCCAGTCTTCTCGTATCCATGTGTGTGTGTCCATGCTTGTGGTTTTATCTATGAGGTACACTGTACGTACACACACACACAAACATACACACGCATCCATATCCGCACACATGTCAACTGTTCGTATCTGTGTGTCCATGTCCATGTGTGTGTGTGTGTGTGTGTGTGTGTGTGTGTGTGTGTAGGAATTCTGACGGCCAGCGTTGGACACCAGTAAAGCTAAAAAATCATCTGACAGTACGTTGTCTGAGAATTTGTAATAAGGGATTTCATCCAGACAAATTGGACTCAGGGGGGACTGGTCAATAATCCATGATGTAATCCCATAATTGGATTGATTATGACAAAGAGAGAGAGGGAGGCTGCGGGCGGCCAAACGGAACTCTCTCTGCTGTCTCCCCGGGCAACGGATGGAGATGCCGTCCACAGTGTCACATGGAGCGCCACAGTCACAGAGAGGTCATTTAAAACTCTCAGTGTGTGTGTGTGTGTGTGTGTGTGTGTGCGCGCGTGTGTGTGCGTGCTGTTGTGTGTGTGTGCTCTATTCTCTGCTGATTAGCCTGGCAGGCAAGTGAAGCAGAGTTCATTAAATCCACTGCCCCCCAGTCAGAAAAGACGCAGCTCAGAGCAGAGGCCCAGCAGCAGAATCCATGGAAACCCAATTCTACCACAGAGATCTCTCCACCGAGACCCACTAGTAAATTCATTTGTTTCATTGAATTGATGCTGACCCAGAATGGATCTGATCCACAGTGAAAGAGAGCTAGATTTAATGGGAAGGGATCTCATAAAGTGCATTGACCTCTCCTTTCCTCTCTTCTTCTCTGCTGATGTAGCTACCCTGTGGTGGCTAAGGCCAGTACCAGGTTACACCTCATAATCAATACTAACTCTGCACCAGGAACTCCAGACCAATGGGTGGGCAGGCTTTGAACTGCCCTCTTCCGTCCCATTGGCATGCATCAAGGCTCTCCCTCCTCCCTGCTCTGCCCGAATCTTAAAGAACTGCAAGAAAACTCCACAGCCACGATAGCCATCTTGGTTCTGTTGATGTCAGCAGTAGAGCGGTTGCCTTTTGCTCTTACCCTTCCTCTTCATAAGACACACGTAGACTACAGAACAATAAGACTGGCCTCTCCTTGTTCTAGTTGGAACAGTCTGAAAGATTGTGCTATGAGATTTGAACATAGCAAACTGGTTGGCTCACAGACTGAGGTATCCACTTAGCATTTGCTTAACAACCCTACCAATCCACCACATCTCTGTTATATTCTATTCTGTTTAATTCAATGTAACTGTTATTTCTCAATTCTGATACCTGATGTTTATTTTGGATGACGTTTCTTCGTGTTGTTTATGTTGGGTTTGTTGTTGGCGAACAGTAGTCACTCTGACACCTCCATTACCTGTGATAGAGTGTGGACCCTGAGCATAGATGATGAGCTCACCGGCAAGGAGGAGTCTCCCCACTCGACCCTGATTAGCACTGCCGTAAAATGACCAAATGAGGGAGTTACAGACACACAGGCGAAGCCATGACCTGTTCGTGTCCACAGACCCATTTTCCATTTAGTCTCCTAATGGAAGGAGAGAAGAGAAAAGAGGTAAAGCGAAGAAAAACGAATCAAATTCCGCCCAGACGCAGTGTGTTATGAAGCAAACACCTCGGGGAGACAGTGATAGGGAGGAGATGTAGGCAGAAGTGTGGTGTAGGTAAGAGAGTGAGAGAGAACGAGAAGAAATATTCATGTGTTTGAAGGACTTGATTGATTGGGTCTCATTGAACATACTGTCTGTACATTTAAATGTATTCATTTAGCTTTTATCCAAAATGACTTCCAAGAGAGAGCTTTACAAAAGTGCATAGTTCAATTATCATAAACAATGAGACCGCTGAAGAGAGAAATACATTTTTTTCCTGTTTGTTTGACTTGTGTGTAGTTGTGCCTCAGTGATTATGCAGATCCATTTACACGTGTGTGTTTGTGTGCCTGCCGATTAGTTGGGCCAAATCAATCAGGCGTTCTCAGTGCTGGGCAGGGTCTCATATGTTGCTCATGACAACGCTGTGATGTAATGTCTCCATGGGAGGTAACTGATGGCCTGGGGTCGAGATGGAGAGAAAAAGAGAAAAAGAGTGAGAAAAACAGAGATGGACAGACAGAGAGAGTGTGTGTGTGTGTGAGGGAGAGAGAGAGATATGGGAGGAGGGAGGAGGAGGAGCGCACAAATGAGACTGTAGGGCAAATTGCCATGTGTGAACACATGAGCGGTGAAGAAGGAGGGAGGGAGGTCTAGAGAGGAGGAGAAGAGAGGGCTGTGGAGACAGCCTCAGGGCCTCTGGTAACTTCATGTGTATAATTGCCATGAGCCCGGGGAAGACAGGCTTGCTGGCTGGCATGGCTGTAGCCAATCAGAAGTCTGGCGGGCACGCAGGTTGGCATGGCTATAGCCAATCAGAGAATGGCACTAGGCTGGTGAGCTGGCATTTCCATGGCCAATCAGAGTGCTGTACCTGGACTGATCCACAGCGCAGAGTGACTGAAGGAAAATCCATAAAGAGCTGCTATCAACAGACTGGCTCTCCTCTCTGACTCTGGGATAACTAGCCTGTGTGTGTGTGTGTGTGTTTGTGTGCGTCTGGGTGTCTGTGTGTGTGCATATTGCAGGTCGAATTCCTACATATATGTGTTTGTGTCTGTGATGTTGTGCTCCAAGTTAATTTGTTGACATGTCAGACAAAGTCTGTCATCAATTCTGTTAACGGTCAAAAGACATATCAAGCTCGGCTGACTGTTCAACAACAAGGGAATTCATGTTTACGTTTATCTCTCGATATTATCAAGGAAGTGGTTGCTATCAGATGCAACACATTCTCCTAAACATATACACTTGTACATGCGTGGCTGTGCTGTTATTGATAGTTTTCACTTCTGTCAAGGCCTGTTTTTCTGCAGGGGGATTGAGTTGTCTTTTTTGTTTGTTATGATAATTGCAAAGATAAGTTATGATGGATCATGAGTCACCACAGCCTGTTGTTGTGACGGGTGGGCGGAACACAGCTGTGGAAAGGGGGATGGAGGTTGTTAAGGGGACGTGGGCGAGCACTGCCTGGGGTTTGAGCAAGGAGGCTGGTAATGTGAAGGTCGCTAGTTTGAGTCCCATGCCTGCAAGCTTAAAAGGTCTTGTGTAATCTGCTGGAGCTTCAGTAGGATGGTACTGATGAGAGCAGGAGGCTGAAGAAAGGGCTCATGGTGAGTGATATTAGCTGAGACTGTGTAGCTCAAGGCTGCAGTTCCTGGTATAAATGTTCTGGACGTTCCTTTGGAAATGGCCCTAATTACTAGATCTTTAATTACATGTAGGTCACAGTCTCACAGCCTCAGGTTAACCCATGTATCCAGTCCTGAATGACTTGGGAATCTGTTCTAGCCCGGGCTAGGATTTAGACTAGGAGAGTAGCTTAAGGACATTCTGGAGCATCTGGCATGGC
>NC_140367.1:5340000-5377500 GCF_054491055.1 Hypomesus nipponensis
GAGATGAAACTGATGGGAAAGCATCTCTCCTCTGACTGTGTGTAGGTCTGTGTGCACGTGTGTACGAGTGTGTGTGTGTAGGTGTGTGTGTGTGTATTGTACGTGTGTTTTTGTGAGTGAATGCGTCAGACTGTGTGACGATACACAAGGATAAAATCACATTTGAGTTTGCGCTGCCTTAAAGGACATGGTGTGTTGTGTTAGTGCAGTGTTCTCATGTGTGTGTGTGTGTGTGTGTGTGCGTGTGTGTGTGTGTGTGTGTGTGTGTGTGTGAGAGAGAGAGAGAGACAGAGAGACTGAAAACTGGGGCCTTTCTAATCATGTTTTAAACCTTTCCATGATGTGTGTGTGTGTGTGTGCATGTGCCAGGGCACTCCGATCACATTCGCCTCGCTGTCACCTGGGGTGTGTGCGTGGGTGCTGTTGAAGCCCATTGGACTCCACAGAGAACACAACAGAATGGAGCAGAGCAGTGGAAAAGATCGCAGGGGGAAGCTATTTGATTGGCTGGCTAGAGGGTTCAAAGGCAGACTGTGCTCGTCTCCATACATTTGGACGTTGTCACCTCTGATGTCTTTAGGTGGATCACTGGTTTGAACGTGGTGAACAAAGAGGAACGTAGAGGGAGAGATAGAGGGGGGAGAGAGTGGTAGAAAGAGCAATAGAGTCTGGAAAGAGAACGTGATGGAGAGATAGAGGCTGCAAAGAGAAACTGATGGAGATAGAGGCTGGAAAGAGACAGATGGAGATAGAGGCTGGAGGATGCGGAGGTGGACATGGAGGCAAGAGAGAGATGGAGAGATATAAACTGGATGATGTGGAGATGGAGGGAAATAGGTGCTGCAGCCGACACACAAAGTGATGAGAGACATTGTGACTAATGTAGCAATGGGATGTTATAGATACTATACTGGATCTCTCCATTCACCACCCCTCTGTCTTTCTTCAGTCAAGTGGTGAGGTAGCGAGGGGGCCTGTGCTGTGCTCTCTCCATCTAGTCCGCTTCTCACCCTTTCTGTCAGCCCTCTGTGAGCCTCTCTCTCCCTCCCTTCCCCGCTGCCTGTGTTAGTTCAGCCTGGCAGGAAGGTAGTGTTGAGGCTTATGAACTGTGCTCTGCTCGCTGAATAAGTACTGCATGACCTTTTGAAGATTGGTCTCACATTCTATTCACAACTTCATTCTGCTATCATTCACCTCTTTCAATCTCAGCACGCTCTCTCTCTCCTGCTCTCTTTCTCTCTCTCTCTCTCTCTATGTCCTTTTTCTCTTTCTTTTTCTCTCTCATGCAAACCACAGACACCAGAGCAGAAAAACACGCATAGACAACACAACATACAGACTTTAAACATCAATTTGTGTTGCTCTTGATTTGATTGTCTCTCTCTCTCTCTTTCTCTCTCTCTCTTCCCCTTACCTCCCTGGTTACCAAATAAGTGTCCTCGCTGAGCGTTATGCTCTGGTAGGCAACCTGGGCCCTACAGACCGATATTAAAGTGGAGGCAGACAGTTATGATCTGTTAGGAAGATGGATCCCATCAACAGAGGATGTGGGTCTGGGTCTTATAGTTCCCTCTGGGCCACCGTAGCGCTGCAGACCTGTGGCTGCTGACTGTCTGATGTATAACCCACCAGCCGTGTTCACAGATAGACAGCCAGATCGATAGAAGACGCCAGACTTGTGTTTGTGATAGAGCCAATAGCAGGCCTGTGATATAATAGGATATTACCCAGTGTAGCAGGGAGAGGGTGACGAAGCTCGTTAGTTACACAGACCCATAGATGGATAGATGCACTCTATCCTGTATGTAAAGGGTTTCATATCCACTGTTAGGAAAAAGAAAATCCTAAGGGATGCATGTGAATACTATAGATACATCTCCCCTCCCCTCTCCTCCTCCTCTCCTCCTCCTCTCCTCCTCTCCTCCTCTCATCTCCTCTCCTCCTCTCCCCCCTGTTACAGTAATAGTGAGTTCAGGAGGGGTGTGTGGGATGACATCACTGACATACTCTTGCATACACCATCTATTTTAGGCCTGAAAGCCCTTTCTTTTTCAACTCCCTAAATTTGAGAGGACTTCTTTCGAGGATTCCATTAGAGCCAGTCCCCGCGGTCTCTCATCAAATGGGTTTGTTTGTCTATTTCTGATGGTTCTTTCATCTTCATGTTTCGATGGGGCTTCTCATCTTTCCTGCTGTTGAGCTAACGTCTGTTTTGGGGCACAGCTGTCCCCGTTTAATGATGATTGTGTTTATTTCTGTGTGTATTTGGCTACTCAAATGGGGTGGGGTGTGTTTGTGTTTGTGTGTGTGTGTGTGTGTGTGTGTGTGTGTGTGTGTGTGTGGTGTGTGTGTATTTGGCAAATGGAGAGATGACAGATTGAGGAATAAAACTATGAATGGGGTGATTAATAAAGAACAGTGTGTTGATGCTGCCCAGTAAGATGACCTAATCCCAGATGTAGAAATCATTATGTCTGACAGATTTACACTCTTTATAAAGAGTTATGTTTTGAAGTTCAGTTAAGACACTTTATTCCTTTTAAGAACTAATTGCTTAGTCCGCATTTATTACACTCACACACACACACACACACAGACACACACACACACACAAACAGACATGCAAGACACCCACACAAAACCCTCTAAACTTATATTGCCATCCACACAGTGCAACAGATTTACCATTTGCATGCACAGCCCCACCACAGTGATTCTATCAGACAAAGTTATGAAAGTAATATCTTGGTTTCCAAGAGCTGCTGGTCTGATCAGATAGGTTGGTAGTGTGAGGGTAGGGATACTCATTACCAAGCCGCTGTGTAATTCTACCTGCAATCATAAAGGATATTAGGCAGGGTACAGCCAGTGCATGCTAATGCTGCCTGCAGCCAGGAGTGATGTAGAGGAGTTGGTATTAGTGGTTTTTAGGCCTACATGGTAGATTAGATTATGCTATTACCCTCTCTCTAACACCTTTGATTCTCATCACTGCTCCTCAAACTGGAGGGCCCCCTGGAGGGGGGGTGGGGGGGTCAGGAGGGAACGAGGGGAAGTAAACAGTCCAGATTGAAACTGTATTTCGCTTTCTCCCTCTCTCTTTCTTTCTCATCTTCCTCTCTTCTAATACACACACACACAAGCACACACCCACACCCTCACACCCATACACAGACTCACATAGCACACCCACACCCTCACACCCAACCTCACAGTACAGGCTCCAGGCAGGCCCTCAGGCAGCCCAGAACACCACTCTGCTCTGTCTTTCCTCTCCACAATAGCAGAAAAGTATTGATGTTTAACAGTGCGGTCAATAAGGTGGATGAGGCCTTCATGGGTTAACTTTCAGAGAGATTACTTTTGCGGCACCATGGATTGTAGTTTGGTCTTGTGAAGCGATGCAGCAAGAATATCAAAGTTGTGTGTTATGTTTGTGGAGGTTGTTTGTTGCATGAAGGCAAGAGCCATGGGCTGACATTCACAGAGGAAAGATGGAGAGCAAAAGCTAGTACTTTTATTACACACACACGCACGCACGCACGCACACACACACACACAGTCTTGCACACACACACACAGGTGATCTTATGTGGATAGCCAGTAACATCTTTTCCGCAAGCAGTCTCCCAGGTCGTTAACCGAGCTAATCTAATAAAGAATGAGACCCAGTCAGACCCCTGGGCTGCCCTGGTGGTCAAAACACAGACGCACACACACCCACACACAAACACACACACACACACACACACACACACACACACACACACACACACACACACTGCTCTGCTCTGCTGTAAGAGGTCTCTCTGGGATCAGGCCAGGGTAATTAAAGGTACAGTAACCCTGGAGCTCATCAAGCTACTTTTAATAGAGCTCAGGGTAATATGGCTTTTAGCCCCTAGAGGACTTATTACAGACCACTGGGGCAATAGAATGGATCTAAAGCTTCAAATACAGGCCTTTTGGGGGTATTAGAATATATGAAAGAGTCAGTAAAACTGTATTGGAGGAGCATAGATTATTCTAGGACACTCTTGGCCAGTTTGTGTGAGTGTGTGTGTGTGTGTGTGAACCTCCATAACCCCAGAGACACGTGTGCCCAGTGGAGTGGCCTAACCATGTTGTCATAGAGCTGCTAACATGGCCAGTTGATCCTCACAACCAGCATTAGATTAGACGTGGACATCTGATTTGTCTCCTTTGTTTTTCTCTTTACCTCTCTCTCTCTCTCTCTCTCTCTCTCTCTCTCTCTCTCTCTCTCTCTCTCTCTCTCTCTCTCTCTCTCTCTTGCCCTATCTATCTCTCTCACTCTCTCTTTTTTTCTCTCTCTCTGATGATTCAGTTAATGAGTCGGCGTGCGTCTTCAGAAGTACGCTCCACTTTGTGCTGACCGTGCAAAGTTGCTCTGTCGTATCTCCTGCAGCTCCGTACACCAACACTGATGAGCTTTGCGCTCCTAAGCTCCAACCTGTCCTGGTGTGCATACAGACTCAGCCATGCGTCGGACAGCCAGGGTGACGGGACAATGTCTGGTGCGGCTGAATCCTAGGGCAGACACCCTGTTTTAATGGACTGGGTTTACTCAGGGCTGGGGTGCTGGTGAAACTAATGGAATGTCCCGAGGAGGAGCTGGGGAAGGTAATGGAGAGTTTAGGAAAGTGATGTTTCATCTGGGCCTTCTGGTGTGGAGCAGGGATGAAGGGACGGAGTTGGGAGGAGGAGGGTGGAGGTTACATCTGGGGAAGAGAGAGGTGAGGTGGTATGGTTTGTGGGGCTGCTTATCCTCTTTTAAGTTCCTTTAACTTGAGCGACAGCCACAGGGGTTCTGTCTGTCACACACACATATACGCGATCACATGCACGAGCACACACACACACATGCACAGACACACACAGACACACACACGCTTGCAAGCACATACTGTACACATCTATCCTTGACTGGAAGAGAACTGAAGGAAGTCAAGCAGTCAAACCCATGCTGTGCTGTGGTTTCAACCCCCACCTTACCTCTACACGCACACACACACACACACACACACACATGCACACGCACACTCTCTATCGGCCCACTTTCAACAGAATTGACTGTCCTGAAAACAAGCTGGAGGAGAGAAGTTAATGCAAGGTTCCAAAAACCTATTCTATAAAAATAGGCTAGCTTCCTCTCACCCTCGATGCACTGCACTGCGTGCGTGCGTGTGTGTGTTTGTCTGTATTAATAATTGGTGTTGTGTAACATGGAAGAGTCTCTCCCTGCTGTTTGTCTGTTTGATCTCCTCCATCCTTTTTTTCTCTCCTCCGTCTCAAGGTCTCGGTTGTCTCTGCAACAACATCCCTCCATCCCTTTATCCCTCCATCCCCTCATCGCTGCCTCAGCCGTCGGACGCCCACCCTGTTCCACCTCTCGCAGAGGTCCTGGAATCACGAGTGTGCCATGGCTCCTTCTTAGTGCATAATTTGTGTCTGTGCCAGACCAACCACAAAAGACTGGAAGTTGGATGACTAACTGTTATACCGAGGGAATGATAGGTGCTTGTTGCCATAACATGTTTGCAATTTAACTGTGGCTTAACTTGTGGCTCAGATAGATGGTCATCTTTCTGATGAATAGCTTTTCCCAAAATATTGATCAAGGAGGCAATCAAATCCAGTTCTCCTGTATAAGAAGCCTTGGCTTTAGCTCAGGGAGCTAGAACCCTCGCTAGGTGCCCTGGAACATTTTTCCAACCATGCAACGTCTCCTTGTGACTGTTGGCCCAAATAACAAATCTAATCGGTTTTCCTTGTCAAGTCCTTCACCCATAAATCACAATTAATACGGTCAATTATGGCATATTTGCTCTGCTCTGCTCCGCCCCCTCTAACTAGTTCATTCGGTGAGCTAATTTGATAGAACAACTGGTTAACTTCTCATGATCGCTGTTTCGAGCCACATGTTGTCGTTTTCTTTCGCTCCCATCTCCCTTCTTTCCTCGCTTCATTTCCCGAAAGCCGCAGTCGCTCCTCATAAAACCAAACCGACGCGTTTCATTGGGTCCCTCTGTAGTTAGAACGTTCCAGTGTCTAAATCTTTTAAACCACGAAACCAGCTGTCTGTCTCTCATTCTTTCTCTCTCTATCGCTTCCTGTTTCTGCCTCTCTTTCTTTTTTTCTCTCCTTCTGTTTATCTCTCTTTCGCTCCAACTCTACCTCTTTCTCTGCATGCAGCCTGCTGTGCCCAACAAAAACACATAGTGTTCATGCACAACCAACACATCGCTCTTGTCTCTCGTGAAATACTAAGTGATAGCTTAGCACCAATACATGAGCCTATTGGCTATTTACCTTAAAGGTTCTATGCAAATGTTCTAGCGTGCGTCTAGCGTTTTTTTCCTATTCCCCTTCGTAATCGTGTTCAACACCAGGCTTCTTGCATGTATGGTACCTGGGTGTTAAGGCAAGCTGTGTGTCGTCTCTGGGAGAGATAAGGGCTGGATCAAAAACATTTTGTTTTACCAAACTGGGAAGAGAATGAACATACAAGACTACCTACCTGTTTCCTACCCCTTGAGGGTTTAGGTTGGTTGAGGGGCAGTTCTATGGGCGTATGTGAAGCCCTCTGTGACATGCTTGCGTGTAAAAAGGGCTATACAAATAAATTTGATTTGATTTGATTTGATCTGTTTCCCCTTCATGGAAGAAAATTATATATATATATATATATATATATATATATATATATATATATATATATATATATATATACACAAAGCTTACAGCTAACTGGTGGTAGGATGAAAGACTGTGTGTATGTGTGTACCTGTGTGTTGAGCTGTCTTTAAGTCCCTAGGATGAAGGACTGAGAAGCCTTTTTAGAACTGTGGTTTACGGAAGGCGTATAACATAGTAGCAGTTCCACTACCATGACAAGCTCAGCCAGAGTCAGTTTACAAAACAAAATCCGTCCTTGTGTGTTGTCTTTCTTTTTTTGTCTTCGTCTAACAGGCTTCCGAACATTCTCTCTCTCTTTCTCTGTCTGTCTGTCTGTCTCTTTCTCTCTCTCTCACTGTCTGACTGATCTTTTCCCCCTCTCTAACCAGTCTGGTCTCCTGTCACAAGAAAAACCTGGCCTCTAGTGCCTGTTGACTCATGAGAAATAAAATGCTCTTTTTATTCCTGCTTATAAATCAAGGCGACTTTAAAATGCCTTCTTCTGAGGAAATGTCCCCCATCAGTCAGGCACTGACAGCTCCTTCGCCCTCTCCTTTCCTTTAATTTCTCTCTCGTTCTCTTTGTCAGAACTCAAACAGGGAGTGAGAGAGAGTCAGAGAGAGAGAGAGAGAGAAAGAGAGAGAGAGAGAGAATGAGAGAGAGAATGAGAGAGAGAGAGAGAGAGAGAGAGAGAGAGAGAGAGAGAGAGAGAGAGAGAGAGAGAGGGGGAGGGAGAGAGAGGTAAGGGGGAATGAGAGGAGTGTTTTTTTTCCAAGGTACAAATCAGTTTTGTAAAGCTTTTCACATTCTCAAACTGAAAACATTCCACCTAGTTCACCATCCTGAGTTGTGTAAAAACCCTGGCAGCGTAAACAATAGCTCCAGAGAGATGGCTGTCGTTCCTTCGCCTCTCTTTGTCGGCCTGTCAGTAGTCTGTCTGTCTACCTATCAGTAGTCTGTCTGTCTACCTGTCAGTAGTCTGTCTGCCTGTCAGTAGTCTGTTTCCATCTGCCTGTCAGTAGTCTGTCTGTCTGTCTGTCTGTCAGTAGTCTGTCTACCTGTCAGTAGTCTACCTGTCTACCTGTCAGTAGTCTACCTATCTGCCTGTCAGTAGTCTGTCTGTCTGTCTGTCTGTCTGTCTGTCTGTCTGTCTGTCTGTCTGTCAGTCAGTCAGTCTCTCTATCAACTTCCCCAGAAGCCTCTCGCTCCTGCTGCTGTCAGCCTAAGTGATTAGACATGAGAGTCACACTAATCCAGCTGGCTCGCAGTCTGAGTGAAACACAGGACTGTCATTGTGCCTCAGGAAAAATGTGGGTTGTTTTGTGCCTTAGACATTTTTGATATCTCTGGTCTGTGTCGAGCAGTCTGTCTGCCATCGAGTCTTGTCTTATCCCATCTCCTTGTTTGCATGCAGACTTGCTGGCGGTGCCCAAACATCCGTATGCTGCCATGGAGAACTGGGGCCTGAGTGTGTTTGTGGAGCAGAAGATCCTGCTGGACCCTGAGGTCTCGTCCTTCTCCTACCAGATGGAGCTGACCATGGTGGTGGTGCACGAGATCTGTCACCAGGTAACGGCATGGAACACGCACACAACACACACACACTAACAGGTATGCAGCACAACCATACACAAGACACACTCTCACAGAACATTTGTTCTGTATCTGACATACAGTAGCTGCAGTTTTCTCTCTAAGTATCGGTCCCAAGGTCAGAGCACTCCTGTTTTCTCATGTCTCGGCTGATTGATGACTGAAGGAGCAGGTTCAGATTATAGCCCCTTTAACACACTGTTCCCTCCCATTAAAGTTTCATTGACCCCCTTTCTCTCTTCGTTTCTCCTCTACAATGTTCAACCTCTGCTGCCTTGACTCAGCATTTCGTCCCTGTTTTACAGTCGGAGTGGGGCACAGAGCTACAACGGCTCCTCTGAGTGTAAGAGAACAGGGGGCAGGGCTTTCGTTCTCCTGGAGGGCCGGGGCAGGGGCAGGTACATGAGCACTGGAGAGTGACACCACATTGCCTCATACCTCACTGTCTGTAGCAGATAGTGCCAGCTAACTTTAGCCTCTGTGCTATCTGCTCCATCTCTGTGTCCTCTCTGTGGATGGGGCTTGAAAGGCAGGGCAGTGCAGGACCAGATTTATCCCCCATGGCAGGGCTGTATATCCTCGCTGTGCTAGCGGCCCTGATTGGACTCTTTATCTGCTCATTGGAGAGCAGAGCGGAGCGCCGAGCAGGAGATGGTTCCACAGGAAGACACTGTGTAGGCTTCTTGCTTCCTCTCCTGTGTAATTGGACATCTGGGGCGTGCAAGCACCGGCACACACACACACATTCCTCCCTCTTTCTTTCTGTATATCTGTCTCTCTCTCTCTCTCTCTCTCTCTCTCTCTCTCTCTCTCTCTCTCTATCTCTCTCTCTCTCTCTCTCTCTCTCTCTCTGTCTCTCTCTATCTCTCTCTCTCTCTCTCTCTCTCTCTCTCTCTCTATCTCTCTATCTTTCTCGTCTCTCATTTACTGCTCCCTCATGCCCCATCCATGGATGTGTGTTACAATCAATCTCCCTCTGCCATCACTGGCAATGGGCACCCTGGCATGACTCCTCTCGCCAGCGTGCCGTGTTTGTCGGTTCTGTAACCCAGTTTTCCTGGGGCTTGGCAGCGCTGCGGACCATCACGAAAAGATCAAACACACCCAGCCAAGGCCTACATCCCCCCCCCCGCACACACACACACACACACACACCCCTGTGTAAGAAGAAATGTGTTTTGCTTCTCTTTCCTTCGCATTCTCGCTGTGTTCCTTCACTTGTGCGAGGCAAGCCTTGGCATGTCTCTGTGTTGCAGCCTTTGTAGAGCTGTGACTGGGAGTCTGCTCAGCTTTGTTCAAGGCAGGATTATTTATCGGCAGTCGGAGCCCGGCTCGACAAGCTGCCATTGTTGGGGAGGCTCAGTTTTCTGGATGTTATTCCTCCGCAGAGAAAGCTGCTCCTTTGTCCCCGTGGCCACGAGGGCGCGATGAAACGTTGGGTGGGCAGGGAGGTTGGGGGGGGGAGAAGGGGGGTGGTGGTGGTGGTGGGGGGGGGGGGCTAAGCAGTTGGCTTGCCATTTGTCTTCACCTTTCTTTTTTCTTCTCTCCCCGCCCCCCCCCCCCCCCGAAATGTATTTGTACGAGGCTCGAGGGGGAAAAATGATCCCTCGTCCCTTGTCTCCAACAGCCCCCCCCCCCCTAGTCTCTGACTGAGGGAGGTGACATGGTTGATGTGTGGTTTCCTGAGCGAGCCCTGTGTGTTTTTAGGTGTCCATTCTGTGACTGGGGAATCTGTAGACTCCCCAGACGGACGGTGGCTCCAGGCAGAGAGCACACTGGGCTCACGTAGGTCAGGTACCCTGTCTGTTGCCTTGGTACTGTGCTTCAGCCCTTGTGCTCAACAGGCAAATGCAGACCCAACCCAGTTACTCTGCGTCCACCATTAAACCAGACTGACTTACTGACACATATATAATTCAATTGAACGTTTAGGTTGAGGAACAGGTTTTAGTCTGTAGTAATTATTCATGGCTTGATCTCCCTGTCTTTGTGTATAAAGACGTATGAACGTTTGACCAGACCAGGAATGTGTCTCTCTCTCTCTCTCTCTCTCTCTCTCTCTCTCTCTCTCTCTCTCTCTCCCTCCCTCCCTCCCTCCCTCCCTCCCTCCCTCCCTCCCTCCCTCCCTCCCTCCCTCCCTCCCTCCCTCCCTCCCTCCCTCCCTCCCTCCCTCCCTCCCTCCCTCCCTCCCTCCCTCCCTCCCTCCCTCCCTCCCTCCCTCTCTCTCACTTCCTCCCCTTCTCTGTCTGTCTCTTTCTCTCTCTCTCTTCATCTCTCTCTCCATCACATAAATGCCAGTGAGTGAAGATCATGAAATATGCAGCTGGTAGATTATTAATATTTTCTGAATAATTAATCTGTCTCAAAGATACAAAAATGCTTGTCGGACTGGCTGTGTGGTGATGCTTGTCCAGGATGCAGTCGTGGGGTGTAAATCAAGTGTTGGGATAAGTTACCATGGCAGCATGTGAGAGGCTGCCACCCAGCCTGCTGAGTTTACAGCGTATGGAACAAACTAAGAAATATTGTATGGACATGAGACTTAAACATGTTCACTGCAGCATCATACACAGCTGAGTTAGAGTGGAAACATCCTCCCCTTCTCTGCAACACATCATTGATATGCTGAGCTACACTACAGTCTGCTTTATCAGTATACTATGTTATTCTCTGTCTTACTGGCTGAGACAGGATTCATGTTGCCCGGAAGGATATTCAGATCTAGAAGACAAGTCTATTAGAATCTGGAAGACATGATCTGGTATGGTTGGAGACGAGGAAGAGGGATTCCTACTGATGTGCTGTGTCCTCTGGTCCAGTGTTTCAGTCCCACAGCTGGAGCAGTCGAGCAGGCCAGTCCAGCAGGTCATGGAAGGGTGCCTCCGGTGAGGCGCTTCAGTCTATCTGAGGCCTGATTTCACAGTCTTTGGGTGTGTGTTGGAGTGTGTCGCCGGGGTTACAGCGCTTCATTTGACAAATTGATCAGGCCCATCGCAAGATAATTCATTAGTTTGCCTGCTATCTTGTCCCACACATGCTCTGCCCTCCCCTCCCTCTCTCTCTCTCTCTCTCTCTCTCTCTCTCTCTCTCTCTCTCTCTCTCTCTCTCTCTCTCTCTCTCTCTCCCTCCTTCCCAGACAGTCTGCTGGGGGAGATTCGTCAGGGGGACATGGGGGAGCTTCTGAAGGCAGGAGTGTCACTAAGCACTGCTCCAATTATAAATCACATTTGTCCGGCCTAATACTCACCGACAGCCCCTACAAAGGATGGATTAGCAGGCTTGCCATCCCTCTCACCCAGTGATTCAGTTAATTCACCAAGCTGAGGGACCGAGGTGGGCCTATAAGAATCTCTATCGCCGTGGCAGGATGTGAACTCAACACATACGACAAAAGTGGTTGGCACTGACGGACCTTGGATTGTTTGCGTCCACTGGGAACAGCTCGTCAGTCGTGGAAGTCTCAGCGTCTCCCAGGCAGAATCAGACCTTACGACTGTCACACAGCCCTGCTCTATTGGCAGTGAAACGCTAAACCAAGCAAGGCTAGATATGAACCCTAAACATCCAGCAATATACCCATCTCCACATATGGTTAGCTTTCGTCTGTTTGTGCTAGCCAGACTGAATGCGAATGACACGGCTGCTAGCTAAAGAGAATGTCAAGAGGCCAGGCTGCTAATGTGTCGTGTGTCTGAGGCTCTGGAGAACATGCTTCTGTATTAAAAAGAGCTCAATCTCTCCACCCTGCTTGGCAGCTATCTGGTAGCTCTGATTAAACCGAATTAAGCCAGCAGACAAAAACGAAACCTGGGACCTGAATCAGCAGAGATGGATGAGTCATCAGTGACAGCCTGTCAATCTGGCAAATACCATCTCTATGTTCATTAATTATTCCCACACACGACTCCTCCTTTCAACCCCTCAATTCTTTCATTCATCCCTTCATTCTATCCATCACCTACAGTGCAACTGCCACCCCTCAGTTATTTTAAGCAAACCCCTTCATTTAAATCCTTTACTTACACCCAAAAGCCCCTTATTCAACCATTAATTTCAATCTGCAGGGAACACTGTGTGTGTGTGTGTGTGTGTGTGTGTGTGTGTGTGTGTGTGTAAATGTATGTGTGTGTATATGTATGTGTGTGTATGTGTGTGTGTGTGTGTGTGTGGGACAAGATAATTCATGGTAACTATCTCATTGTTGAAGTTCCCCTTTAAAACAAAGACAGCATTTTAGTCGTATATATTATATGATGTGTATATGTTAGGCCCTTGTATGTGGGCTATTTGCTGTAGACATTGTGGTAGTTAAGTGCCTGTGAGAGGCTGCATTGTTTTGTGCATGTATAAAGAATGTGATACGGTGTGTGTGTGTGTGTCCTGTATTCCTGTGTGGCTGTATGCATGCAGATTTGCGTGTGTGCTCGGATCTGGTCTTGTGTGTGTGTGTGTGTGTGTTTGCTCCTTGTGTTTCTCCTGGAGTGTAAAGGTCCACTAATGAGGGTTTAGATTCTTCTCTCTACAGGCAGATAATGAGAACTCCAGTGCTTCATTAACAACACTAGCCTTTACTGTACTATACTGGACTGACTGTGCTCTATACCTTCTATAGAGAGCCCATGCTTCAAAACAAATCCACAACAGTCATTAAAGTTATTTAGTTCATTAGTTTGTGTGTGTGTGTGTGTTTGTTTGTGAGCCATTAATGAACATTTTGGATGTTTGTATTCAGTTTTAGATGCCTGCTGCCATGGGCCCCTGTCAGAACGCTGACCTATGACCTTTAGGGCCATCTCAGCCTGCCATAGGTCAGTACGAGAGCTAGAAAGCTACGATGCACGCCCTGGCAGCTTCCAGCCAAACATCAATTATTCAACAGCCTCAAGTGCGGAACTTTCAGAGTCTTCAACATTCCGCCCACTGCTCCTGTGTGTGTTTAGAGTGTTTTTATCCCTCAGTGTCTTCATGTGTCAGTTAAGACAGGGAGAGTTCAGGGGGTCAGTGACCTCCTGGCTATGCCCCTCTCTGCAGCCCAGCGTCATGTTGTGTGTGTGGGAGGGCAGAGGCTCGCTTGTCCTGCGTGCGTGCTCTGCAGCTGTTCTGGTACCCAGCTCCTAAATCAAAGCATCGTGCCACCCTTGATCTCTGCCAACACAGCTCCCACACTATCTGACTGCATTAGCCAGCCCACTATCAATTACTGTCCTCGCTTTGAGATTCTTTGCGTAAAACCCATAATTGGACCAGATTTTACCAGCCTCCATTTCTTCCTCATAGAGACAGAGTCCCATACGTGCGTGCGCGCATGCACACACGTCGTTAGTCACACTCTCTCTCACACACACACACACACACACACACACACACACACACACACACACACACACACACACACACACACACACACACACACACACACACACACACACACACACAGAACACATAGAGAAACCATTCCTCATTGCCATTCAGAATGGAGTTACAGCCAAAGGAATCAAGCTTGCCTGTCAGCTTGTTTTCTGGCAGGTCAAATTGATATGATGCATTCAAACACAACACAGAATCACAGCCGCACCACTGTCAGCAATGAAAGGCAGAGCACAAAGGCTGCAAAAAAGAGAGAAAACACAACAAAACGCACGAGGGGAAAAGCTATTTGGTGTCAGTCATTGTAGCAACACCACTACTGAACACAACATACTGAATTCATCACGGGAGCACAATAAATAAAGCACTTTTGTGCTTTCCCCTTTGAAGTCCTCTCCACCATCTTGTTGAATGCAGGCTCATTAGCGTGGTGTTACGTCGTGGCGTAGATGGTGTGGATCAAGGCCTGGCCAGTACAGCAGAGGGGAGCACTAGAACAGCACTGCTCCACGCTCCCCGCCTGTTTTCATCTCTAAATATTGAACATGCTGGGGGATCAGGCACGAGGAGCGCAGAACCCGGTAATGGTGGCGTGATCAAAGGAAGTGATCCGCTTCTTTGTACCTATGTGGAGGTTGTGATGGGAGGATGAGGCGGGGGAGTTGGAGGAGGAGGGGGAGGAGGAGGGGGAGGGGGAGGAGGAGGGGGAGGAGGAGGAGGGGGAGGAAGACAGGGTCAGTAGGAGGAATATATTGTGACCTAGATTACATGATGCCATAACCATCACAGATACGGACCCCAGTAAATTGGAAGTACTGATGTCAAACATAGACTAAGAACAAAAATATGCTCCCCTCCACTCTTCAGGGATAATACCATTCTACTACTACTTTGAGTGATCTTAGTCATAGACTTGGAAGCTTAGATGATCTGTTCTCCCGGGAGTATCCTTCCTGATGTCAGGTTTATAGCAAAACGCACAGAAAAGTACATGGTTTTGAATTCAAATGCACAGTTTAATACAGAACCTGTCTGTCATGGGGCTGTCACAGCACTGAGAATAAAGTAGTGGCCTTGTTCCTTTTCGTCTGTCTCAAGGGATGTGTATGTATTTGTACCTTGTATTTGGACCAGTGTGCACATTTGTGAATCTGTGGGTAGGTTTCTCTCACTGTGTGTGTGTGTGTTTGTGTGTGTACACGTGTGTCTGCTTAGTGTGTGCGTGTGCATGTTCGTGTGAGTGAGTGTGACAGTGTGTTTGAACCCAAGGCCAGTGAAGCAGGCTGCAGGCTGCCAGAATCCTGTTGGCTTCCTTTGTGACGTAGATGGATCTGGCATGACCAGGGTGTGTAAATATGACATGAAGCTGTTTTACTGCTCTGCCAGCCTGCTTCTTGCCCAGGATGTCTGGCTGGCTGTGTGTTGTCTTTGCTGGATGGAGAATCACTCACATCAGCACCACTTTAGTACCAACACAGACCCTCCAACAAAGACACCTGTGTTGCTTATGGTTGGTTCCTTGGAAACAGGCCAGACTGAGTATAGCCAACCATCTCAGAGAAAGGTTGTTTATTATGGGATGTTGATTTGTCTTTGGACTAAAGTCACAGTTCTGCTTCTCCCTCTGACACAGTGTAATGATGCATTTTGTTTGTTTTGGAGCGTTCTTTTTCTTGAACTCTCTCTACATTTCTTTGTTGTTTGGTTATAGTGGTTTCACAAATGTTATAAAATGGTCAATTAGGTCAGTCTTTGTCACTAGACACTGCTGTGTTCCCCACTTTGCATTGATCACAGTTCAAAATGACAGATTGTGTTTTCTCCCAGAATGGCCTCCTCGTCTCACTTCAAACAGTTTGTGACAGCAGCCAAGTCTGACACACAAGAAAACCACAACTCTGAAATGGATCCAGAATTCACTGCAATGCAGATAAAATAGACATATTTCAGACCCCAGAAAAGACAAACAGTTAAATGTTCTATTTGCATAAACAGACATTGGTCTGCTGGTAGCAAGAGTGCTATTCATGGACACATGAACTGTGTGATGCTGGGTTCTAGCTTGTTGATGGTGAACCAGGTCTCCATCCCTGCTCTGTAGGAAGAGTAGAGTGGAGCTGTCACTGGCTATACTAAATGAATGTGCCCTTTTGGTCTAATGACAGGTTTGAGTGTGAATCTGACTTGTGCTGCTCTCCTCTTGTTCCGCTCCAGTGGTTCGGTGACCTGGTGACCCCGGCCTGGTGGGAGGATGTCTGGCTGAAGGAAGGATTCGCTCACTTCTTCGAGTACATCGGGACCGACTTTCTCTTCCCCAAATGGAACATGGTAAGTTGCAGCACAGCTGCTTCAGCTTGATGGGTGTGTGTGTGTGTGTGTGTGCGCATTGTTATGCCTTAATGTATCCACACTTAGCCAGTAATGCACTGATCAGTACTTCATGCTGTCCGACCAATACGCATTTCACACCCCAGACGTCAAAAGATGCCAAGTCTCAAACAAGAAATTGGGAACAGGAGAGTTATCCCTCTGTAAAACCATGCTGTGGGAACAGACGTCTCTGAATTGGCATTCATCGACGTAATAAACCAGTCGGCCTCTAAAGCTCACTGCTAATAAGATGTATTAGAACAAAGAGGATGACTAATATCTCCCAGACTACTGAGAGTCCAGACAGAAGAGGCGGACTCATTCATCCCCGGCTCTCTGTTTCCTCCACGACAACAGCACATCCTGCTACTACTGCTGCTGTGTTGACAGATGATTACACTCCAGTCACACTCTCCACCACTCGCCGTTCTATACCAGCAGTTCCCCAGACGTAACCTTTACATCAGAAACCTGTTAGAGACCCTTAAATCTAAATCTGATCACAGCGCATCTCCTATTAATCATAAGTTTGGAGGGGAGCGTGTTCGTGCGTTGCAGCCTCCTA
Organism: Hypomesus nipponensis; assembly: GCF_054491055.1. Lineage (NCBI taxonomy): Eukaryota > Metazoa > Chordata > Actinopteri > Osmeriformes > Osmeridae > Hypomesus > Hypomesus nipponensis. The sequence goes on from NC_140367.1 coordinate 5,356,592, forward strand.
TTAAACTCATCTGTCTGGGGGACTTGGGTGCAGGGCGTAAACAAAGTAATGATGTTGTAGCCTTTTTTTTTTCTTTTTTGGAGGGGGGGGGGGGGGGAGAACGCTGCAGAAAGTGGATGGGGTGATGTGGATGTTTAGAAGGCTGTTTCTGTATGTGGTCTTACTTGTAGACTGTGCAAGCTGTTTGATTATCAAAAGGCTCCATAATGACATTGCAGACCGTGGTGTAGTAGAGCTGTGTGATGTAGCAGTGCGCTGTAGGAGGGGTTTGGCTGCTGAACCCGTCTCTGGTGACCCGGCAGTACTCTGAGCTGCAGGAGGCAGGTATTGGGGAGTCAGGTGGCTGAGCGGTTAGGGAGTCCGGCTATTAATCAGAAGGTTGCCAGTTCACCCCGAATGTGCCAATGACGTTGTGTCCTTGGGCGAGGCACTTCACCCTACTTGTCTTCGGGGAGAATGTCCCTGAACTTACTGTAAGTCGCTCTGGATAAGAGCGTCTGCTGAAGGACTATATGTAACTGTGTTGATGCTCTGTGCCAGGCTGGGTCTCTCCAGAGCGGCATGTCGTGGAGCACAGGCAGGGGAGGCCCTGCGTGAAACACACCCTGGTTCATCCCTGACACACATGGATATACCATGTGCTCATCCAGCACCTTTTCTGTAGCTGCTTGTCCCACAGCACCTCTGTTCCACTCTCCATAGGGAACAATTAGAAAGCGGAAAAAAGATTGGGATTATCTAGAGAAAGTGGAATATGGAAAGGTGATTGGTTAGATGTATTTTCTGCAACTATTTCCTTCCTAATGCCAGTGATCTGGAGTATAACATGCTGTCTAACTCCATGGGGAATAAGAATGTCCTCGAAATGCACCACACTGAGGAAAGGGTTTTTATTAATGAGAACTTATGATTAATGGAGTCAATTATCGTAATGTTTTTATCTTTCCTCTCTTCTCCTCTCTTCTCCTCTCCTCACCTCACCTCACCTCTCCACATTTTGTGATGAACTAAATTAAATAAGTCTGTCAAGATGGGTTAATGAAATGTATTTGCTGTGATTGCCTCATTTGCACTTCAAAAGGATATCTCGGACCAATAATAGGTTGTAATATAAAAAAAAAAAAGCAATTGAACACATGCTGGACTGTAATTTAAATGCTGTTGTAGTGTGAAATGTTGGACTACAATTAAGCTGTAAAAACACTGGTTATTGTTGTGACTACATCGCTCACCCTTAGGCCTGTCTGTCAATCAACTGTGTACTCTAAGCTTTCTTAGCAACCACACAGTGATTATGGGATGGCGTTCTACTCCAGCCCGATATCTACCCCAGCCACAGGTCTATAATTAGCATATGTGCGTGTTATTATGGATATTTATCCAAGCCACTTGTTAGTGAGTGCAGCTGCTAGAGGCTAAGCTGGGCCTTGAGTGAACCACAGGCCTCACTCCTCTTCTGTCTGAGTGTCCTGAGTGCCAGCTGTTGCTCTAATGGTTTATGATAATGGGACATGTCCATTAAATCAGGATTGTGGTCTTGACAATGTAACCGCATCTCAAGTAGCGAAAAACACCAGATGAACTTGTTCGTATCGCTGCCGAACATACGCCGAGCTTCCTCCTGCCCCGTGTCTCAGTCCATGTCTCTCTCTCTCTCTCTCTCTCTCTCTCTCTCTCTCTCTCTCCCTCCTCTCTCCCTTTCCTCCCCACAACACACAAGAAATTAAGGATTCATATTGATTGATGTTATAGTGTGTGTGTGTGTGTGTGTGTCGGGGTTGCTGTGGTGATGTCCTGGAAGCCATGTTTGGGGATGGGATGGGATGGGATGGGGGGGGTTACATACAGACACCAGGTAGGTGGAGCCGGCGCCAGACAGCACAGCAGTGTGTCAGGATCAACCAGCACGATGCAGTGGACTCAAACGTGCATGTCCCTAGTCTGTCCCCATCAACTGAGTATACTAGCATCCCAGTCAAAACACATAGGACCACAGAGAGCTAGAGTGAGGGAGAGGGAGGGAGAGAGAGAAAGAGGGAGAGAGAGAGAGAGAGAGAGAGAGAGAGAGAGAGAGAGAGAGAGAGAGAGAGAGAGAGAGAGAGAGAGAGAGAGAGAGAGAGAGAGGGAAAGAGGGAGAGAGAGAGCTACAGAGAGGGAAGGAGAGCTAGAGAGAGGGAGAGAGAGGGAGTATGAATGGTTGAGCTATAGAGAGGGAAAGAGAGGGAGGGAGTATGGATGGTAGAAAGACACGATTCAGACCTGTAACCTGTGATGCTTTTTGAACACAGACGGGTGACTCACACTGGCTCTCACTCACAATAACAACGATGATGATTATGCTGCTCTCGCTCCGCCTCTCTCTTCCTCTTGCCCTCTTTTTTGCTGTGTCTCTCGCTCTCAAGCTCTAGACAATGAACATTAACTGTGTTTTTGAAACTGAACAATGAATCTCACTGTTTCAATTCTCTAAAATGTTCACTTTTAAAATAGATTTGATCTTGGGTTGGAATCAGTCAAGCCAAATGACTCGTACCCCATGCCCAAAACTGTGATCCTTCAGCTGAGGACCAGAGGGCAAGAATGATGGAATAGGAAGTAGAGACTAGGTGAGTAGGGAGGTTTGAGAGTAGGGATAGAGAGGAGCGGAGAGAGCATCTGTCTCAACTGATTGGTGTTTAGAGTCAGTGAAGTGGCACACTGATAGCCGGTCATCGCAGTCCAACAGACCTGCCATACTGATGACCCTGGACTGATGAGAGGCGAGGGAAGGAGGGAGGCTAGAGAGGGATGGAGGAGGTGTTAAGATGAAGGTAGACAGGTTGAGGAGTGGACCACAGGGGGGAGAATGTGCCGATTTGAAGAGGGAAAGAGGGAGTGTGAAAGGGTGGAATTGATGTCAGAGTGAATGATGGGAAAAAAGTGAAGTAAGGAGAAGGGGATGTTGTGGAGATGTGCAGTGGTAGATCAGTAGAGAACACACCTGGCCCTTCACAGCCTTCTTGTCGCCGCCAGGATTAATGGCCCCAGCGCAGCTCACCTGCTCCTGACTCCATCTCCCAGAAACCATCTGTGGCTGTGTTTACTGCCGGTCTCACATCTGCCTCAGAGCCTTGTCCTCCCAGTCTGTTTTGTGCTGCGTCCTGTGTTTTAGAACCAGAGTCCTGGTTCAGTACCAAGAGTCATGATTCTAAACCCCCCAACCATGTCCCCCGGACTCAGTTCTGGATCCTGTCCTCCCCCCCCCCCCCCCCCCTTATACCCCTGCCCTCGACACCCTGCTGTCTGTCTCCTACCCTACATCTGAGTTCCTTACCTTGCATCTGAGCACTTACGTGTGGAGCAGCTTGGCTCTGGTTGAGGATGAGGCAGGGACAGCCCATGGGCTGGTGTGGGAGGAGGAGGAAGGGGAGGAGGATGGGGAGGAGGGGGAGGAATAGGAGGCAGTAAATGAAGCATCATTGGGACTAAGGGTACTGCAGGGAGAACATATGATGGACCAGATGGAAGGTCTTTTTAGGGCAGCCATTTTAACTGTGCTCCTACGTGACTGTGCTTGACATCCACACTGGATCGACCAGCTGGTGCACTTTCCTCCTTCACCTTCTCTTATTCCCTCGCTCACTCACTCCTTCCCTCCCTCCCTCCATCATGTGTCACATGATGTGGAGGATGAATTTGCTCACTGCCTTGTTGTGCATGCACACAGTGCAGATAAGGGAGAGAAAAATACTGCTATTCTCCAAAACTACTGTTCGTTCAAACAGTACAATAAATATCCGTATATCATTATATTATTGTACGCACCTTCCTGCCACGGTAAATAATGTGTCTGTGTAAACTTGGCAATAAAAACAAATTCTGATTCTGATTCTGATTATAATAAGCAACACATTTGGACCCAACAGTAGTGGTCTGTGGTGTTGTATCCACTCCAATGAGATGAACTGTGAAAGATTGAACAGTACATCTCTGCCTAGTTATTTGTCCAGCTGATGAGTTAATGTCCTTGTTTACAGGCAAATATTGACTCAGCAGGAGCCTTGCCCTTCGATATTCTGTCTGGAGCAATATTAACAGATTCACGAGTCACTAAGCCGTACTCCTGTCATCGTATAATTGTAACCTGTGAATATTTTCTTCAAAAGCCATTTTAACCATTTTGTGTTAATAATGATGCCCAATATTTAAGATTAGAGAAAGAGAGAGAGAGAGAGAGAGAGAGAGAGAGAGAGAGAGAGAGAGAGAGAGAGAGAGAGAGAGAGAGAGAGAGAGAGAGAGAGAGAGAGAGAGAGAGAGAGAGAGAGAGAAGAATAGGAATGCTCATTCATTCCGAATGTCCCATTTACAAGCGTCTTTTGTCACTTCTCTGTCACAGGTCGTTCTGATGATGAGTTTGGTTTCTGCTTTTTCAGTGCGGCCTGTGGGTGTTGGTCCATGATTTAAAGGACTGATCCAAGTATTGTACTGTATTTTCTCAAACTCCTTCCCCGCCATGTTTATTGAAACAAGCAGCTGCAACTGGCAGCTTAACATTCTCTATTAGAACTCCCTTTAAACAGGGTGCCTCATTTAAAATGGCTCGTAATTGCAGAGAAGGAAAGTTAAGATTGGTTTGGTTTGGTAGGATCAGCCATGCAGAACTCTGCTAGCTGCCAGGCTAATTATTGGAGGAGATGAGGGAGCCAGCAGATGTGTTATTCAAACGTGCATGAATCACTGACGCCTTAATCCTTTGCTAGGGCCGACCTGCATTTACAGCACCAAACACACACACACACACACACACACACACACACAGTCTTCCGCAGGTCTCTCTGCCTTGATCACCATCCCAAACTCGGTATCAAACATTACTCTTTAGCTATACACTTCTCCATTGTCTTCTCTTTAAGTCCAACCCCGTGTCTCTCCGTCTTTCTCTCTCCCTCCCTCCGATCTCTCCTGTGTTCCTATTGGTCCACTATTTAATCAAATCTATTGTGACAACCACTGAGCTGAACCGCAGGGTAGCTACACTCAGTAAAGTAATGGAACAAAACACCAGAGGCAGTTTAACCCACCAACATGCATTTGTTACAAAAAAAAGTCCAAAACTAGGAGTGAAAATCTCCCCGGTGTCGAGGCTAAGCTCCAGGAGGTTCTCTCCTGCTGCTCCTGGTTAAGTCTGTCGAGACACAACAGAACAACGTTAGTTCAGTCAGTATCCGCACAAGTTTTGTTTTCACCTCACCCTCCATCTTCCTACCCATCCTCCTTGCAGTCAGCTGATAGTCTGCACCTGTGTCTCCCATCAGCTGACTGGGAAAAGGGAACGGAAGAATCAGTGTCCATGACGACCAGTGTCTGTTGGTGTCGCTGTCTGTGGTGCTGAAATCTCAGGTTCTTTCTCCTGACTCAAAGGCCGTCACACTTTAAGCTTCCTTAAGGAGCTATTTAAATGGTCGTTCCATGCAATATTGCTTCAAGTTGGACTGGATTATGTGAACAGGGAACAGTTGTTGGTTTGTTAAAACGTTTGTCTGATGTCTTAGCTGTGAGCTCACCTCCTACTCACAACCTCATCTTCTCTGCCTTCTGGATTAATAGCTTAAACAGGACTCATCTGCATGTGTAATCATTCTCTCTCTCTCTCTCTCTCTCTCTCTCTCTCTCTCTCTCTCTCTCTCTCTCTCTCTCTCTCTCTCTCTCTCTCTCTCTCTCTCTCTCTCTCTCTCTCTCTCTCTCTCTCTCTCTCTCTCTCTCTCTCTCGGTCTGACTGGAATACATTCTAATTCCTAACACTCTGGGAAAGATTAGCATTATTTTCACTGTTGAATGAAACCTAGCAATGCATTTATTCTATGGATGAGGTACAACTCTTCTGAAACATTTGTCCTGTCTGGTATGTTGTTTTTCATGTAGTATAATGGATTGATCGTTTTTTTAATACCTGGCTACCACATTCCCGTTTTTGGTATTGTCAAATTGGACTTGATTTGATGCTTATCCTTACTTAATGCTCTATGTCAGGGGTTCCCAATCCTGGTCCTCGGGCCTCCCTGCCCTGCATGTTTTAGATGTTTCCTTGTTCCAACACACCTGATTCAAATGAATGGTCGTTAGCAGGTTTCTGCATAGATAATGACCCATTCATTGGAATCAGGTGTGTTGGAGCAGGGAAACATGTAAAACATGCAGGGCAGGGAGGCCCGAGGACCAGGATTGGGAACCCCTGCTCTATGGAACACCAAAAAAGAAGGATATGATGCCGCTCCCGCAGCTGCAGTGGTCGAAGACATTCTCAGGGTCGTGCAGCTTCTGCTTCAGTACAACCCACTCAGCCCAACAGTTCCAATCCTCTCTCACACTTTCTATCTGTTGATGTCATTTTCCTGTATTGTACCTGTTTGACTTGCGTGTGACCTGTGCCACCTTTTGACCTTGTGTGTCCAAGGAGAAGCAACGCTTCCTGACAGACGTGCTCCACGAGGTGATGCTATTGGACGGCCTGGCCAGCTCCCACCCCATCTCACAGGAGGTGTTTGAGGCCGCAGACATAGATCGGGTTTTCGACTGGATTGCCTACAAAAAGGTGAACTCAAACACACACATACACACACACATACACACACACACACACACACTGATACCTGTTTACTTACACATTCCCTCTCTCCCTCTCTCCCTATCTCTCTGTCTCAGACGCACACACACACACGTGCGTTTCCCTCCCCTTAGTTCCATCGCCAGTGTCCTCCACACCACAGCAGCATCTCCTCTCCTCTCACGTACCCCCTAACTAAGATGACATCCTGGAGCAGCTCCGTCATTAATCAACAGGAGAGGCTGAAATTAAACCGTTTGGGTTTGACTCTCCCCCTGGCATATGAATTGGCAGCAGTTTGCCTTCTCTCTGTTCCTCTGTCATTAGTGGGAGAGCGGCATGTAGTGGAGGATGAGATCCAGGGAAGGTGGCGCCGTAGAGCCCCCCGAGGGAGCACTGGGCTTCTGTAAACAGACTCTCTGAAGCACGGCTAAATTGCTGTAATTACCTTTCTCCATATAGGTGCCCTTTGTCATCTCGGAGTCCGATGAGCTCCAAGGCGGAGCTGCGTCAGGGAGCCTGTTTGAGGGCAGAGATGGTGCCCTTACACAGCTAATTGGGCTCTGTGGCAGAGCTGCATCACTGAGCATATCTGTTTGGAGATGGGGGTTTAGTGATTGAAAAGGCAGACCATCGAGGAGGGTGCTTCTCCTCCCTAATCTGTTGAAGTGATTCTAGTCTGGGACTAAAGATTACTAGACAGTGGAGATGGTTTATGGAAATTGACTGCTCTCCCCTTCAATGGCTGAAAGATTGAAGCTGTGCTTGATCTCTGTAATGCACGCACACACACACACGCGCGCGCGCGTACACACACATGCACACATTCCTTCAGTGTTTGCTAATGTTAAAACCTGACACATTGTTCCCAAATATACCCCCAAAAGGCAGTGATCCTTTCACACTTTCACTCTTTCACACCTTCTCTCTCTCTCTCTCTCTCTCTCTCTCTCTCTCTCTCTCTCTCTCTCTCTCTCTCTCTCTCCTCTTCTCCCTCTCTCTCCCTCTCTCTCTCAGAGATTTGGTGACACCAACACCCTGTATGTTCAGTAGAGCGAGGCTCTGTTCTGCGGGGAGCAGAGAAGCCCGTTCTCCAGTGTGATATCAGTCAAATCAGGGACCATTGAGAGGAACCAGAATAAGTAGTTTATCGCTCAACTCAGCCACAGTTAAACACAAATCTCAGCTACGCCTCCCAGAGCGAGCAGTAGGATTTTCCTCTGTTTTTATCTCAGTTGAACTCGTGTAGATAAGAATACAGTAGATCAATTATGTGTGGAAATGTATGTGTAAAGAGTACCAGAACAGTGGAGCAGTTTGAGACCCAGTGCTGTGTGTAACTGATGCTTACAATGCCTGTTTCTTCTTCCATCCTATAGGGGGCAGCACTAATCAGGATGCTGGCTAACGTCATGGGCCAACAGGTGTTCCAGAAAGGACTTAACGTAAGTCTGGATATTTTATCTCTCAGTTCCACAAAGATGTTTTTTTAATAGTAGATACTTAACACCAGACTCAGATACAGAGTCAGTCACATAAGCTCTGATTGGCCAGCTTCCTTCCGATGACGATGACTGTAAGGTGTGTGATTGAGCATGTCTTTGAAGCGAGCGGGGTGATGTGGCTCCGTGATTGGATGACGCTCAGGTGGATTAGGAGAACCAACAAAGGATAAACCGGTAATCTGGCGTTACACAGCGTAAATGCAGGTTCCAAACACTGATCTCATCAGGGAGTGTGAGTGTCAATAAGCGAAGGCTAAGCACAGCTGGTCCCAACAGGCTTTCTTTGCTCCATAAACACACCCATTACAACCTGATGGAAATCCCTTCCATTCATTTCAATTCAGATTCGTCCAGAACTGTGCTGCTTGAGTCAATGTTAAGATAATGAGATTGTATTCAAAATCACACTGGAGTTCATCTTCCTTTATGAAAGTACCCGTTTTTGGGGGATTATTGTGATCACACACTACAGAGCCATTACAGGAATCCACAGCTTTCACTGATGTATGAACGGTATGTCTGACTTCAAAGCCTTACTGTACTTTTTCAGCGTACTATTTCTGGAACTTCTTTGGCCTATATTTCTAACAGTGTTAACTGTGACTAGCTCCTGATTCATTCTTCTGTGTAAATCACAGAGAGACGGAGACCGAGGGTGTGGCAAGGGGAAAGAGAGAAAAGGACAGAGTGAGAGAGAATTCTTGTGTCTGCTGACGTAGGCAACAAAAGAACAGAAAGTAGTTGGTTAAAAATGTCTCTGGGTAAACGTTAGTTCTGCGAGGTGAGGAGGTTGCTTCTGGGAGTGGTTGTCTTTAATTGCAGCCCCAAGCAATGCAGAGAGGAGGAGGAAAGGGGGATATCTTTAAACTTTTAATTCTTTACATTTATACAATTGTTTATCTATTAAATGAATCCGTAGGAGCGTCTACTCCAGATGACTCTTCATCTGGTGATACTGTTTCTATGGATACCCTAAATTAGGTGACATCTTCCATTCTAGAGGCCTGTGACAGCATGTTCCCTACCAACATGAGCTTCACGTTACTCCATGTAAATGGTCAGATCATGTCCTCTTTCAATTTCCCCAGGGGAAACCAGTCCAGGAAGAATAGTCAGACTGGATCGGTTTTGAAGCAGGGATCTTTTGAAGTAAGATCTTTGAGGTAATGCAAGGACAGAGCTTCCTGGAGGCAGATTAGAAAGGGAACTGGTTTGATTTCCACCCCTTCTTCTTCTCACCCCATTTAACCACCATCTGGCCACACAAACCGATACACATACACACACATACAAAACACATTTACGCACGCACAGCTGGCCATGTCTGACATGAATAAGATCTATTTATGAGGCGATCATTGGAGAGACACTCAGACAGAACACTGGAGCTGTTGTCAAGCTTGCTGTTTGTCACCCGCTCTCTACTCTCTCCCTTGCTCTCTCCCTTCCTCTCTCTCTTTGTCTGTCTCTTTGTCTGTCTCTTTGTCTCTCTCTCTCTCTCTCTCTCTCTCTCTCTCTCTCTCTCTCTCTCTCTGTCTCTCTCTCTGTGACCATATTCTGCCCAGCAACAGCAGACCACTATGTGTCCAGGCTAGCCGCAGCTGGTGCAGGGATCAATACCCTGCCATGCTCCTCCACCACACCACATAGAGTGGAGGGGGTGCTGATAAAAGGCCAGGCTGTGGCTGGCTAGCGTACCTGTCCCGCTAGAGGGGCAGCTGGAGGCTGGAATGCCTCTGATGCTGGACAGAGCTGATGATTCATCATGTAGCAACCAGATGGCTCGGCCATTCCCACCTCACTGCACAGACGTCTCGCGTGCACACATGTGGATGCAGACACCCACAGATTCTCTCTCTCTCTCCCACACACACACACACACACATACCACGCACAGAAGCAGTATGAGTTCATACTATGGGAGCAGGCTGCCTGGCTGAAATCCATCACACAGCCAACAGTCTGTTCAGCCATAGAGGGCCACCTACACACACACACACACACGCACACACACACACACACACACAGACACACACACACAGACACACAACCAAACATACACACACAGACACACAGAACCACACAGACACAACCACACATTCACACATAGACACACACACACACACTTGCACACCCAGCGGCGAGTGCTTAACTCTGAGGCGCACTGGCGGTTGCCAGATAAATGCTGAGTTGGAGCATGCTCAGTGTGGGGGGAGCCAGCACAGGGAGGAAACATATTGTCTTGCTGAATCGCCTTGTGGTAAAGCCAACAAAGAAAGTGATGTGAGTTACAATTACCAGTAAATGAGGATGGTTGTGCTACAAGCAGGCAGCAGGACATAGCAGAGACCAGGGATCCAGCATCCCTGAAGCCTCGGAGATTAGAGCAGGATAATGATACACTGAAACATCTGATTATCAGCTCTCTAGGAGCAGAGATAGCACTGAGGAGGAGGGGGATAAAGAGACAAACAGCTATAAAGTGTAGTTACATTGTTGAGTAAAGAGAACAACTTTGAAATATAGCCACGGTCCTTTGTTCTTGCCAATTCTAACCCCACCAGCATCTGAAGGGATCTCTGTCTTTCTAGCAGTCTCTCTCTCTCTCTCCCACTCTCTCTCTGTCTGCTAGTCTGTCTGTTGTCTCTCCCTCACTCCACCTTCCTCCCTTCCTCCCACGCCTCCTTGCATAATTGAATCCCAGCAGAGGGTGCGCGTGAGAAGAATACTGATGTCACTTCCTGCTGAACGGAAAGTCACAGCGTCACTGACACCCTGACCTCAATTACCTATGGGAAGTGGTAAGGTGTCTTCTACTGCACTCCCACTGTTGGGGGCTGTGTCGGGGGCTGGGCCTGAGGTAGAGGGCTGCACCTGGGGTCTGGGGCTGGGGAATAGTTATGCTCCTGCTGTCTGGGACTGAGGTTTGGGGCTGTACTGGGGGTTAGGGGTAGGTCTGTTCTGGGGGCTGGGGCTGGGCAGGGGTCTGGGTCTGGAGCTGAGGGTGAGGCTGGCCTTCACACTGGGAGACAGATAGCTCTTCCACTAAGAAACAGGACGTGTGAAGAGTGTACAGCATTTCAACTCACACACTGCTAGACAGGTGATTATCCTGCCAGCTGACGCCATTAAGCTCCTAGTCCATTCAAGATGTCAGTCGACCATGGGGGAAATTATGAGAAATCTTGGTAAAGTGAGTTATTGAAAGAAGAAAAGTATTTCTTCTTGGGAGAGAGGAGACCAATGAAAACCCTGGCCTGAATACCCAAATAACTATTCTCTTTGCCTGTGGGAATATTGAGAACCTTCCTTACCCCTTTTTTTCCCTTTTCTTTTCCCCATTATATCCCCTGAATCCAATCTACAACCCCAGGGTGCTTACTCCACTCTTACTGTCTGACAGGCACCCTGGAGTCAGCTATCTACAGATCCTTCCTCTTTCTCTTTCTCTATCTCTCTTTTTCTTTCTCTTTTTTCCATTCTCCCTCGGTCCATTTCCCTTCCTCTCCGTCTCAGACGGAGGTACAGCTGTCAGTGCTCTCCCCTTGCGTGATGATGGAGTTTCAGGATGTTCTCACACAGATGAAATGGACATATAGACGTTCTCTAAATTCAATTTTCTAAATATTAGAGCTGTTAGATGCTTACCCTAAAGCCATCCTTCATCCATATCACTCGCTTTTCATTTGCTCCCTTCCCCCGCTCGCTTTATCTCTCTTTCTTTCTCTCTCTCTTTCCTTCTCTCTCTCTATCTCTCTGTCTCTTTCTCTCTGTCCATCGCACTCTTTCTTTTTTTTCTTTACCTCTCTCTCTGGTGTCCTTCTCATTTCCTGTTGGTAAACACAAGTTAATATTCTTAAGTCTGTTACTGAGTTTGGCTTGTGCCATTTTTTTTATTGTGTACAGTAAATATTTAAGGCGATTGCACTGAGAAAGCAATCTAGTTTCAGATGTTCCTGGCTAAGCAGTTCAAATATGCCACATCAGGGAATAATTAGTCTGGGAATATTACAATGTTGATGTGATATCTGATGAAAAGAGGGGATTGTGGCTGCCATCCTTGAGTGTGCTGCAGAGAAGAAATATTCAAATGTGTAATTGTAATAAAAATGCATATGAATGAGCGCTGAGCCGTCCCTGTTGAGTGGTCTGTTCAAGGTCTCAGACGGGATGTTGTTCTACAGTAATCAGCCTACTCTATCTTTATACAGGTCTCAGTTGTTCGGTGTGTTCTCTTATTAAGAGTAACAAACGTAAAACACAAGGACGGGTTTATTTCTCATTGATTTAACATTTATTTTGTCATTTTAGTCCCACTGGAATGGATTCTTTTTTTAAAATTTTTTTTGCAAAGGATGATGCAATCCTTCTGATGTAATCCTTCAGAAGGTAGTTTTTCTCGTTGTTACAGTAGCTATGTTCAAACCAGTGTAGGGATAAGTGGTGTAAATGGAGTTCCTTCCTGAGCTGTTTCCAGGTTGGTATTTTTACCCCTGTGTGGTGACAACCCAGCAGAGTGCTTCAGTGTCTGTTCAGCAGAGATGAGAGTTGACATGCAGCCCACAGGAGAGACAGAAGACCTCCCCGTCCTCTTGCCCTAGGCCAGCTGCCAGCCACTCCGGGGAGGAAACTCTGATGTCTGGCAGCCATGGAGGGGCAGACCTTTTCTGTCAAGGGAGTAGACACAAGATGGAGGACGGAAGAGAGACAGCTGACCTCCTGGGTCTGGTGCCTGTCAGCCCAAGACTGCTGTGTTTATAAAATCCCAAACACACAGATAGTGTATCAAACACACAAGCAAATACACAAATACTCTCACACACACACACACACACACACACACACAACACAGGCGTGTCCAGTTTTGACCCCGGCCTGGACCTGGCCTGAGGTTATGTGCCAGGGTGCCAGTCTCATTCAGCTTGACGTAAGCCTACAGAGGCTGGTACAGCCTGGCACTAGGGCTGCCTGGGGGAAACAGGTTTTACTGCTGCTTCTGCTGGGCTAACTATAGACAAGAGGAGATGGAGGGAGGAGAGCAAAGAAGCAAGATGGAGAAGAAAAGAGAGATGAGATGTTCAATGTTAAACGGGGGTCAGATGGCTGAGCGGTTAGGGAGTCGGACTAGTAATCAGAAAGTTGCTGGTTCGATTCCTGGCCGTGTAAAAGGATGTTGTGTTCTTGGGGAAGGCACTTCACCCTACTTGCCTTGGGGGAATGTCCCTGTACTTACTGAAAGTCGCTCTGGATAAGAGCATCTGCTAAATGACTAAATGTAAACCGAGAGAGAACATGAAAGAAAGAGGAGAGAAATAGAAAAAAAGTGAGCAGAGGATGGTTGAGAGGGGTCGTGTGAGGTGATGGTGGATTGTTTTGATTTGAAGCTTTTGATTGTGTCACTGATGTGTACAGAGTTGTGTACTGTGTTTGATGCCTGTGTGTCTTTATCTGCACTCGTGGAGTTTTAGGTGTATTTTTAAGTGTGTGTGTGTGTGTCTGTGTGTCTGCACATTTAGTAATTTTGGGTGTATTTGTGTGTGTGTGACGAGTGTGACATGATTTTATCTTCCAGCTCCCTCTAGGAAGGTTTAAAGGTGCTGGTAATAAAGCTATCCGGTCTGTCATCTCCTGCTCCTCCTAAAGAGCTTGCTCCTCTTATCAGCCAGCCCACCGCCCCTACAGCTCAGCTGCCTCCACCTAAATCAGATAACGCTCATCAGATTAGGAGGCCATGCACTCAGGGAATCTAGCAGTGAATAAGTAGAGATGTTCTCAGTGTGGTGGGTTGTATGACACACACACACACGCATACTGTCCTGTACGCACACTGTGCCAATACAGTACGTGGAAAGTTCCCAACCAACACTCAAACTCAGAAGAATATACTGGATAATGTACACATACACCGGATTGAGTTCCATTCTTCAGGCCCAATAATTAATGAGGGAGTCAGGTGGCTGAGCGGTTAGGGAATAGGGCTAGGAATCTGAAGGTCGCCAGTTCGATTCCCGGCCACACCAAATGACGTTGTGTCCTTGGGCAAGGCACTTCACCCTACTTGCCTCGGGGGAAGGTCCCTGTACTTACTGTAAGTTGCTCTGGATAAGAGCGTCTGCTAAATGTAATGAATACATGTTTTATACTTTCCTCCTTTTCTACTGTTGCATATTCATGACATCGATTTGTGTTGTTTTGTGTTTTATTATGTCTAGGTCTTAATGTTATCATAGGGACACACAGTGGGCAAATCTCTCCTAAACAGACGGAAACATTAGCATAAATCTATCAGATATTCTATAGAGAGGATTAGCTTTATCACTGGTTGTGTGTGTGTGTGTGTGTGTGTGCGTGTGTGTGTGTGTGTGTGTGTGTGTGTGTGTGTAATCCTCATAGAGGAGCTGTGCCAGTCAAACTAAGTACTCTTGGTGTCTTACATGTTAAGAGAAGGAATCTAAACTAAACTGACTATTGTTTCTGCAGGATTACCTGATGACTCACATGTATGGAAATGCTGCCAGGGACGACCTCTGGAACAAGCTCTCTGAGGTATGCTTACAGAATGATGTGCATGTGTGCTTGTATGTTTGTGTGAACACGTGTGTGTGTGCAGGTGTGTGTGCAGGTGTGTGTGTGTGTGTGTGTGCGTGTGTGTTCACGTGAGATTCTGCCAAGATAATCTATGGGATTGGTATGCGGTGACCTTCCGAAACACCTTCACACAGTTTAATTACAGCACCAAAGAAACCGAGCCACCGCCTCTGACCGAGATAGGGGATGCCATTTGGCAGTTTCTCTATCAGCCCCTCAGACAGATAGGGGCTGGTATTCACAGTGGTGGGACGTGCCAGTCATCTGATGAAGCCTGCTTTTCTCCGCTCTGCTCCTCTCAAATATTCATGAGAACCTATTAGCTTCAGTGGTCCCTCATGCCTGCCAGACACAAAGAGCGGTGTGAAGCCAGGATGTGTGTGACCTCGGACCCAGGGTGTGTGTGTGTGCCTGTGATGCAGGGTGTGTGTGCCTGTGATGCAGGGTGTGTGTGCCTGTGATGCAGGGTGTGTGTGCCTGTGATGCAGGGTGTGTGTGCCTGGGATGCAGGGTGTGTGTGCCTGGGATACAGAGATAAAGACACTCGCAGCGACTCTTATTCTGCCTTTGTGTTTTTTTCTGGTCATCCTTATTTAACAGCCAACGATGACACATTACGGGGTACACGAGCACACACACACACACACACACACACACAGACACCTGCGCACACACACACACACGCACACTGCTGTGACAGAGTCACCTCCCTCTGTGTCTTGTGTCACTCAGCATGACATTTGACAGACCCCCCGGATCCTGCGTGGAGTCACCTTTTCCCTCCCCCCTAAACACTGTTTATATCTCTGTCCAAACTCTCTCACGCTCGTCACTCCGCGAGGAGTGTCATGAAT
Source organism: Hypomesus nipponensis (assembly GCF_054491055.1). Lineage (NCBI taxonomy): Eukaryota > Metazoa > Chordata > Actinopteri > Osmeriformes > Osmeridae > Hypomesus > Hypomesus nipponensis. The sequence goes on from NC_140367.1 coordinate 5,372,122, forward strand.
GCTGAACACTCTATTTATGACACTGAAACAGTGGGCGTCCAATAGGCTGATAATTGAAAGAACATCTTTTCGTCCGTTTCCTGAAATCATCCCTCTAATCCCTGACAGCTCTTTCACAGGTGACAGGTCTGACAGATATGATGATTAGTCCAATTATGGCTATTTCTGAACACTCCAGAACTTATTTCTTCCTAATTATTGTCAATTTCCCTAAAGAGCTTTACCAGCTAATCCACTCATTGTAAGGCAGGTGTATCAGGGAGAAACACTCTCTGTCCACACACATGCAGACGGAACAGACACAGATGATAATCCCTGTTTCTGTGTCTCCCTCATGCTTCATGTAGAGATGAATCACAGACAGGGGATTATGCTGGACTGTGTACACTCTGGAATTGGAGTCCAGCTGCCAATCACCTGTAGGAAGAACTCTTTATACAAAAATAATTTAAACACACTTACAAAGTGCTATTTAAGCACATATGAAAAAAGCACGCTGCACACTGAAAAGCCTGCGTACAGACTAGGTTTGTTATAGGGCTGTCGTTATAGTGTGTGTAGGGTTCAAACTAGAGTCAGCAACACACAACCCAGCTCTGTACTTTTGAGACCAAGAGAACCTCATTGTTCAAAACCACCTCTGCTACAGTTCTAGCTAGATTCACAAACTCTGCATACTGGAATATTAGCTGATTTATTCCTTAATTGGGACTTAATTTAAGTTAAAATACTTTGTCTGAGAGAGAGAGAGAGAGAGAGAGAGAGAGAGAGAGAGAGAGAGAGAGAGAGAGAGAGAGAGAGAGAGAGAGAGAGAGAGAGAGAGAGAGAGAGAGAGAGAGAGAGAGAGAGAGAGAGAGAGAGAGAGCGAACCATTCTGTAACCAAGGTAACCACAGCGACGCTGAGCTTTTTAATTAAGGTCTTAGATTTTTTTCTTGTCCTCCATTTTTCACTTTTACAGTTTCCTTCACTTTGTAGAGAGGATGTAGAGCGTGTTCCACAGCAAGGCTTCAGATCTCCGATCGTTAATGAACCACCTACTCACACTGGCACAAGGTCTGGCAAGATTAGAAAGGAGGGGAGTAGAGAGGAGGAGTGAGGAGAGGAGGAGACCGTAGAGGAGGTCTGGTCTCTTAGGAACACACACTAACACACACTTTTTCCTCCAACCACTGGACCTGAGCCTAGAATCCAGCCCACAATTCCCCTCCACGTACTTTCCGGTGCAGGCTGATTTGGAGGGCCCTTGCGTGGAGAGGAAGCCTCTCTGACTGGGCTTGCTCGATCCCTGATTAGCCCCTCACCGCGCCACAGGACCAGGCTGCTACTTCATGACCACCCCCCCCCCCCCCCGCCCCCCCCCACTTGTCCAACCCTCTCCACAACAGAAGAGCTGCCATATCAGTCCCCCACCTGCACCTAACCATATCTGTTTGACCAGCACAACACACACGCACACACACACACACACACACACACACACACACACACTGTATATTGATCCTCTTTCTTTTTTCACAGGTTGCGTCCTTTAATCATTGAGCATATTGATTGCGAGGGTTCCACTAAGTGCCTGTGTAACAACGTGGAGTTGACAGCTTGATTGATGGAGTGATTAATGTGATGTGCGTTCAGGCCATGAAGACGGAGGGGAAATACATCAACATCAAGGAGGTGATGGACCTCTGGACCCTGCAGATGGGCTACCCTGTGGTCACCATCAGCAAGAACGACAGCATGGAGCGCACGGTCACGGTCACACAAGAACACTTCATCTACGACGCTGACATCAGGACACGAGACCCGGACCTATTGAACAAGAGGTATGCTCCCGCGACCCCCTTGGTCGGCGTGCGGTGTGATCACGTTTAAGAGTCTTGCAGATGCAGTTTAATGAGACTGGCGGTCAGGTGGTCAGCATTAGCTTCTCACGCCTGTCAGCAGAAAGAACGGGATTCTTCCGTCTTTGATAGAACGAGAGAAGAATCCAGAAGGTCAAGGAAGGGTGATGTTACAGTCGATTGTCAATTTAGGTTCATTTTCAGGTTCAGTCTTCCTTTGAACTCATTAGCTGAGGATAAAGGTCTGAGGTGGTTGGGTTAAGGTCAGGTTCATCAGAAGGACAGTCCAGGATCAGTGAGCCTCATCAACAGGTCGGGACAGGCTAGTGCTTCTGGAACATGCCGTGAGCTGTATTCTCAAACACCTTGTCTTTCTTTCTTTCTCTCTTTCTCCCTCTCCGGTTGATGCTTTGATGAAATACGGATCAGGTCAACCCAGGGCAAAGAGAGAGAGGGAGCAAGAGAAGGAGAGTGGAAAGCTGAGAAGGGGGTGGAAAGAGAGAGAGGTTTGGGGGGCCGAGAAAATCCTGTTGTACAAAAACGGGTAGGGGAGGCAGAGTGTGAAAGGAGTCAGTAAAAACGGAGGGACCTCTTCATTTTCACACACTCATAATGAAGGTTTCCCCCTTCTCTCAAACACTCTGTATTCATGATTGAAGTAGTGTGCAGTACAGCTGCCCTGACAGACACAAACAAGAGCTGAGTTGACAAGCAGGACAGCTGTGCTCAGAGAGAGTGCAGAGCTGTCATTCAGAGTTGTGTTAAGACCCACAGCAGAGCTGTTGTTCAGAGTTGTGTTAAGACCCAGAGCAGAGCTGTGTTCAGTTGTGTTAAGACCCAGAGCAGAGCTGTGTTCAGTTGTGTTTAGACGCCGAGCAGAGCTGTGTTCAGAGTTGTGTTTAGACGCCGAGCAGAGCTGTGTTCAGAGTTGTGTTTAGACCCAGAGCAGAGCTGTTGTTCAGAGTTGTGTTTAGACGCCGAGCAGAGCTGTGTTCAGTTGTGTTTAGACGCCGAGCAGAGCTGTTGTTCCATTGCATTTAGACACAGAGCAGAGCTGTGTTCAGAGACAGGACATATGGCTCCTGGTCTGCTTCTGTGGTGGATTTAGACATGTAGATGGAGAATGTGTCCTAATGGTCTGTTCTCCCCATTTCTGAATGTACCAGTACAGTTTTACAGAGTTCTCCATGTTCTGTCTTACTCAGGAACTGTTATAGCCTCAGGGAACTCCTACCACTGCCCCCCCCCCCCCCCCCCCAACCTGTACCTCTGCAGGAACACATTTCCCCCCTATACACACACACACACAGAAACACAAGCACACACACGATCTTACACGCAGACAGAAACACGGATATGCACACGCTCATTCATTCAGGTACATGCACACATCTAAATGAGATGTACCCTGTTCCTGCACATAATGCCGTGCCGCTGGGGCACTGATGTTTGTCACCTCATATGTATTTGTCTGGAAGGCTTGGGCAGACTGACTATCTCAGGGTCATCTCTGCTTGTTGTGGAATGGCTGGCCCATATGGGCCTAGATGGTGTACACGATTTCTTTTTCTGGCTGCATCTGTCTGAAGCTTACCTAGAGAGAGGCTGGAACTGGTAATGCTTTTTCTGTGTCTCCAAGGTAAGGCTTCCTTTAGCTCTCTATCCTGTCTAAGCTGACTTCCCCTGGCTGCGCTTATAGACACGCTCCCCCTCACAGACACACACACACATGCGCGCACACGCACATTGGCAGAACCGATTGGCCGAGCCAATGGGATTTTCACAAGTGTAAGGAGGACCAATAACAATTTACAGATAGGCAATAAGGCAGATATTCAGACAGACAGACTTGCAGGCAGACACAGACAGGCAGGTTATTTAGAGTATTGTATGTTACCTGCTAGCAAGGATATTATAAGTGAGGAGTTACCAGCTCTCTCTCTCTCTCTCTCTCTCTCTCTCTCTCTCTCTCTCTCTCTCTCTCTCTCTCTCTCTCTCTCTCTCTTTCTCTGTCTCTGTCTCTCTCTTTCTCTGTCTCTCTCTCTCTCTCTCTCTCTCTTCTCTCTCACAAAAGAGCAGCACAGCACCCAAAGAGCAGTAGAGAGCAGAAGAATAGGGTGATTTATCTTCCCTATTGTGTTGTGAAATACATACACATGCATACAGTATACTCTGCCATAAATTATAAATGATACACCTAGAAGCCACGGACAGTTTATGGTAAGGAAAGAAGTGGTATTTAGAGATAATTTATTTCAGAAGAAGTGGCGTCGCTACTTTTGCACTGCTAAGCACTTCAGGTCTACTGCTGGAAGGAACACCATAGCCGACTGTTCTGTCCATCTATCAGTCTGGGACTATAGAGAAGCTGTCTGTAATTTTTTGAATGTGTGTGTCTGTGCATGTGTGTGTGTGTGCGTGTGTGTGTGTGCGAGTATGTGTACGGGTATGTGTGCAAGTGTGCACACATGAGCGAGGGCATGTGTGTTTGTGTGCGTCAGTGAGGCCACCACACAGTCAGACGTCAGTGGACATGCTCGAACAGAACGCCCTTTTCTTTCCACTGTTTGAGTCCAGATGCAGGTTTTGGCAGCCACAGTTCACACGGGCACACACATCCGCTTCATGGGATTACACAGATGCTTTGATTGTGCCATAGCAGCCTCCCTCCCACAACACAGAGTGATAAGACCCCGGCCCTGTGGTGAACATCCCTGGCTTCCACAACACACATGTTTTATTCATCAAAAGAAGGTCAGGTGGAAATGAGACTGTTTACACACACAAACACCCGCACAAAACACACACACACACACACAAACATCCGCTTGAGGGATCAGGTGTTCCCTTGTGTTTTCCAGAGTACAAAGACGCACACACAAGCTTACTTTTAAAAACTATGAAAAAGACCTACCTTTCAACACATGAAACATTAAACACACTTTCAGGCTTCACCCTCCACAATCTATTCCTCAATGTCAGATGAATGGGTTAGCCACGCCCCCCCCCCCCACACACACACACACAAACACACGCATACACTCTATCTCTTTCTATTTCTCTCTTCCCCACCTTTCCTCTCTCTGTCCATACAGACACGACACACCGACTGCCACACCTTCATTCTCCACAGAATATGAAATGTTCCTACGCCAGTCATGGGGAGAATAAATAGCAAATGAAATTAATAGTTTGAGGCTCAAATTGATTTTGTCGTCACCTGCTGAGATGCATGACTATTATGGGGGTGTGCAATTACTCTTGCTAATTACGTTAGCCTCCCCCAGGTACGATTCCAGCATATCTAAACCCAGTTTGTTGTGCCGGGGAGGGTGTCGGGGCCTGTCGTGTGGCGTTATCGATGTATAATTGACTTGAACTTCAAGCACGGTCACAGAAATTAATCTCAGTTACACGGCCATGGCCGACTGGATTTAAATGTGGAGTCAGAATCTGTAAAGCGAGATCCCCTTCTGTTCTTCTTTTGAAGAGAGAGAGAGAGAGAGAGAGGGAGAGAGGGAGGGGGACGGAGGGAGGCA
>NC_140367.1:5380000-5437500 GCF_054491055.1 Hypomesus nipponensis
CGTCACAGGCGTTGTAGCGGGACACAACAAAGGAGAGCACCTGAGACCACTCAGCCTCACCAGGAGGTCTGCTGTTCCCTCCCCCTCCCCCCTCCCTCCCCACTTCCCTCCTTATAATAGTTTTAATTGCACAGCTGGGGTCCACTTTTTCACCGTGTCAGCCCCCTCCCCCCTCTCCCCCCCTGCCCTGCTGTCTGGCCGTAAAGCTTGCTGCCACTTAGCAGACAGAGAGGATAAGAGAGGACACAAGGCCACCCAGGTGTCGGCCATTTTGACAGGCATGAATTCAAAGCAGCAGCAGAGGCTTGTGTGCAGGTGCGAGGGGGCGGCGGTGGAGGGAGGGGGGGACGGGGGGACTGTTGGGATTGGGGGGCAGACAGACGGAATGGGGAGGGGTGGGGCTAGACAGACAGACAGACAGACAGACAGACAGACAGTGGCGAAGTGGCTGTATGACAGCTGTCAGACTCTGTTGTATTTGATGCCTGCTCCTGCCCAGGAGGATTGTGGGGTTGCGGGCGTGGGTGGGGGGGGTGGCGGAGGGTGCCTGCAGGCTGACAGCAGAGAGGGATGTGTGTGTGTGTGTGTGTACTGTTCAAGACATCAGCTCCATCACCCCCAGTAGAGATGATCATAGCACGCGTAGGGGAAATCTACAACAGTTATCAGTCAGCTCTGATTCCTCTCACCCTGTCGTTTGTGTGCATGCACTGGTGTGTGAGTTTGACAGAAAGAGTTAGACATACAGAGAGAGAGACGGATGGGAGGGGGGGGGGTAGAGGACGTGAGAACAAAAAATTGCACAAGGTATCATGGACCCTTTCAACTGAACCATCTAATAACTAAACAGAGAGAGCAGAGGGGAAAGAGAGGCTAAGGAAGACAGGAAGCAGGAAAGAAAAGAGGAGCTTCTGCACAACATTGGAGTGTGCCATGCTACAATTTGAGCAATGTTTCAACATGCACCTCTCCCTCTAACTCTTTATATCTCCCTCCAGTTTCCTGTGGCAGATTCCTCTAACGTTAGCAGTGGGGAACAGAACTCACATCTCCTCTGAAGCTATCATCTGGGTGGCCAATAAAACAGGTACTTTCTTCCTAACACATCCACACACATACACACTTACACACACACACACACACACACTTCATGAACACTCCTCTGCATAGCCTCTCTCATGCTATGACCATATATAGATGTCCTCGACCGCTGGTTGGAAGTGAAACATGAGGAGAGTTAATATTCCGGTCCAATCAAAGCAGGGTGTGTAATCATGTTACATATGGCCAAGAGCACCCCCACACCTCCCTCTGTGCTGCTCCTGTCTAATGAAACCAGCCATCCTTGTCTGTTTGGGATTGTGCTCACATAACACTGCATCCTGTCTCCAGTCTGCTTGCATGTGTAAGCTCTGTGTGTGTGTGTATGTGTGTGTGTGTGTGTGTGTGTGTGTGTGTGAGTTCAGGCTGTGAAGGGTGAAATGAGGTGCCAGTGAATTACAGTGTCTCCATGAGACAGACGTCCCCTATCATCTGAGTTAATTACAAGTGCCTCGTGATCCTCTGCACATCTGTCCTCCTCTCCTGGGCAGCATGGCTGGTGGCTGGCAAGGCTCTTTGCTTCAAATACACAATCATACAGAATACATATTCAGTACAAACTGCTCTTTTCCCAAATCCTCCAATCTCTACAAGTCTCCCCCACTTTCTTCTAACTTATCAGTCCCTCCACCCTTTCCTTCCTCTCTCCCTGGTTTAATTTAGCGTGAAATTCTCTTAGAGGTTTGTTGACGGGTGTTTTCCACTCTGTGTGACATCGTTTAGCCCCCTCAGGCCCTGCTAACCCCTCTCAGAATGATTCCTGTCATCCTGAACATGACAGCGACATATACAGCAGGGGAGAGGACATGGAGCACATATTCAACCCCCCTAATCACCACTCTTCAGGCACAGGGTGTCGAAAGTGTGACAGGCTTGGCTGGTCTGCACATCATCCTGCCTGCTGTCTATATGTGGTCAGATAGAACCACATTACAGCACCCCAACTGTGTCCCCAACACACACACACACAGACACACACACTAACACAGATGCACACACAAACCCACTTTTCCGAAGCATTCTAGTCTAAAGTGCATGCATGTAGTAATAGACACGTGCGTTTCTCTACAGAGACGCACAGAGTGGGACGTATGGAGGAAGACACCTGGTTGCTAGGCAACATCAACCAGACTGGCTACTTCAGAGTCAACTACGACCTTCACAACTGGATGCTGCTGATTGGCCAGTTGATGACCAACCCAGAGGTAGTCTCTTCCTCTTCTTTCTCCCTCACATTTAAATGGATCATTTCTGTGTCGATAGCAGGTGTAGTCCTACTGCACGACACCAACAATTAAAAACCTCTCTTTTCTTCTCTTTTTAACTCTTTTCATATTCTCTTTTCATATTCTATAATCTTATCTTCACGTCTTCCAATCCCCCTTTCTTTCCCTTTAGATGATCTCTGTTGGCAACAGGGCGGGACTTATTGATGACGTATTCAACCTGGCCAGGTGGGTGTGTTTCCTGTCTACAGTTTCAGCACAGAATTTGTTTCCTTTCAAAAAAGGTGGCAAGCTAGTCTGGGCTAGCCAGGCAAGCAAAGTAGACTCCCTAACCAGAGACGTGTGTTTTTGCGTGTGTGGGTGTTATGACATTTATAAGTGGTAGAGGAATGATGTACCATGTCTAAGGAGTGCTCCCTGTGTGACTGATTTCTTGGTTATGTGCACAGCTTGTAAGACACAGCAGCATTCATCTGCTGGACACGCAACACTGGAGATTCCTCGCACAAGCACAGATGGAGAGGGAGGGAGGGGTAGGGGAATGAAGGAGTTAGAAAGAGGTGGGATAGACAGAGAGCGGAAGAGAAAGGCCGAGAAGGAAATAAAGATGGCAGAGCGAGAGAGAGAGAATGCTCTCTGTAGTTGACAGCTTGCCTGCAGCGTGTCTTTGAACACGTAGCACCCTTCCTGTCTGGCTGCATCACGCCTCTCCTCTCCTCTGCTCTGCTCTCTCTCCTCTGCTCTGCTCTGCTCTCTCTCCTCTGCTCTGCTCTGCTCTCTCTCCTCTCTTCTTGTTTTGCTCTCCCCCCCCACTCATCTGTTCTGCTAGTCTACTTGCCTTTGCTTTCCTGTCCTCTCCTCTCCTTTCATCTCCTCTGGTTACCGCCCTTGTGTTGCCCAGGTATGCAGAGCTGGGTGGATAGAGGGAGAGAGGGATGGTGGAGGGATGTATGAATAGGACCTGAGCTAGGAGGAGCTGGGCTGGCTCAAAAAAGTGAACCACATGAGGGCTTGCTGTAGGCCCAGAGCTGGTGTATTCGGGAATGGGCTGTACTTGCCTTGCCAGGACTGTCATTGGAGAAACTGGTGGAATTCGGAGCAGGATTCATAACGTGTTCTCTATCTCTCATTTCTTTTCCTCCCTTTCACCTGCTCTCTGCATCAATTCCTTTTCTCTTACTCTTCTCTCTCTCCCCCCTTTTCTCTCTTGTCACTCCCTACTTCTCTCACTCTCTGTCTCTCTCTGATTAGCAGTGATGAATGCTGCCAGGCCTGCTATCTCCCAGAACGCTCCACAGACCGTACCTTAATGGCCAAACAATTAACAGGCAATTAGGATGTTAATGGCTCTTGTTAGCTGGGACAGCAGAGGAGGGGGGCCACAGAGTCCACAGTTTACCCTGTGAACCCTCAGAGAACAAGGACTGGAGAATGAAGGGATTTAATCAGTAAGAGGGTTCGTTGACACTTTTTCTGCTGACGTCCAGAATGTGTTTGAGAATCAGTGGAAGCTCAGCGGTGATAATGTGGCCGTGCTTCTGAATGGTAAGCATGTGACACTACAGGTGTGTCCCTCCTGGTGGTCTAATGGCAAATGTTTGAGTTGATTTATTCTGCATTTATGGTGCAGTGGAGCAGGATTGGATGGCGGGTGACAATGTGTGTGTGTGTGTGTTGGGGAGGGGGGGGGGGGGGGGGGTTGGGACCACAGAGTGTAACCACATGGATCCCAGGGTGCTGGGTACTGTAAAATAATAATTCATGGCAGCTTCTTGTCAATGCCTCGTTGTGGCTTTTTACTTCAAGTGTGTTTGTGTTTGTGTGTGGTTGTGTGTGTGTGGTTGTGTGTGGTTGTGTGTGTGTGGTTGTGTGTGTGTGGTTGTGTGTGAGTGTGTGCATGAACTCATTCACTGCCCAGTGGCAGAGTGCAGGGGCTCCAATATGGTGCGACAGTGATATGGTAATGTAGTATTCTTTTATTTTTAATGATTCCCCCCTCCTCGGCTCACAAGGCTGAATAATTCAAACATGGCGGTGAGAGGGAAGAGGGGAACAAACGCTCCGATCAGGCCCCGGGAAGAGAGACTTTGCTGGGGGAGAACTCTTCATCTCACTTGCTTCTTAGATTCGGTTGGAGCTGGAGGAATCACATGCTCGCACACTCACACACACAAAAACACACACAAGCACGCATACGAACACTTGAATGAAGCATGTATGAGACGGAGAGTTGGGGGCTCTTGGATGGATAATTATGTATGAAGGGAAGTCTTTTATATAGAGTTGTCTATATTAACTGTAGAGTGTGTGTGTGTGTGTGTGTGTGTGTGTGTGTGTGTGTGTGTGTGTGTGTGTGTGTGTGTGTGTGTGTGTGTGTGTGTGTGTGTGTGTGTGTGTGTGAGGGGACATGTGAGAGTGTGAATGTGTCTAAGTTGGAGACCTTACTGGGAGGCCTTCCCAGTTAAAAGCTTAATGAAAAGTCTGCGAGGGAACTGCTATTGAAATATACTGTATCAGTACATCCCAATGCACTGATTACATTCTCATTCATTTAAAGCATATAGCCAAGAGCATCAGGACTGTATGATTCCCATTAAGACATGTACTTAAATGACCCGTTTTCATGGGCTTGAAGCATATGATCAATGGTTAGCATATTTTCATGTAATATCCCTTTATGAGCAAAGTATTCCATGTGGCCTGTCACACTTAGTGTTTGATCACCTGAGCCCATATTATCATACTCTCAGTTCACTGGGCTAATACCTAATGGTGATTAAAGCAAAACAATATCAAATATTTATGCTCAGATTGATGTGACGCTGATGGAAATTTGCCAGTAGAAAGCATGATGAATTTTCTAATCAATGTTTGATAAAGTGTGTTATTACATGTACGGTACTCATGATTGAATCATGTTGTACCAACAGGTTACATATTTAATGCAGGTATGAATAAAAATGCAGCTCACCGCTCCAGAGCACCAATTGTGGAATGTATAGTCATAATGAGAGGAACCTCTCCTCTATTTGGCGTTTTTTTAATTTGTTTAGGTTAGATTGTAATTATGGCTACTTATATTTTATATTTTATTTTTATTCCCCTTAGTATCAGCTAGAACCCCCTTAGTATTAGCTAGACTTTGCTCCTTTTGTATAGTTAGTCCACATATTTAAGTTTCAATATTCCTAAATGTTTAATCTGTGCACCTCCCTGCCAAAGTAAATTCCTTGTTTGTGCAAACACTCATGGCGAATAAAATCCCTTCTGATTCAGATTCTGATACTATTTACTTACTTATTGACTTATTGACTTATCAGGGATGCATATTTCTGACTGTGGTGTGTAAGACTGTGTTGTATCACCAGAGGTATGTTCAGCAGAGGGGCTGTTGATTCATGTCAGTGATCAGAAAGGGAGCATTGCAACGCATGGTGTCAGAAGAAGAGAGATCTGAAGACCGGCGAGCAGACATTGGTTTGCAGGAGACACGCACATCTAATTTGAGCTCCTGTCTCACCCCCTTCTGGGTTGTCTCCCTCTCTCTCACTCCTGCTCGGTCCTTCTCATATCGCTCTTCCTTCTCCTCACTCTCTGGCATGTTTAAGCCCTGTTCAGAGAATTGTTGGATTGTGTGGGAGTGTGCTTCTGTGTTCAGATCCATGCCAGGTGGCAGATATGGTCGGCCCCAGCCCAGTTAGGTACCAATGACTTTCAGACCACCTGTATTCATGTTTTTTTTTTACACACAGAAATAACTGAATCAAGTGTGTCACTGGGATACGAGGCTTCTAACCATCCAACATGTTTTATAAACTGTGTTAGTACAGAAAGGAGAGATTCACCTGCGATTTAGTCCTGATCCAGTCTAATAAAATCTCTATCTCTCATCTGCCCTTCTCTCTCTCCTCTCTCTATTTCTCTCTACCTCTTTATCTGTCACCCACATCAGGGCAGGGTATCTACCCCAGAACGTGCCCCTTCAGATGATCTGCTATCTGCCCCAAGAGAGGGAGTTCCTGCCGTGGCACGCAGCCAGCAGGGCCCTGTACCAGCTGGACAAACTGCTGGACCGCACCGAAGACTACAGCCTCTTCAGCGTACGTATGATCATGTTGAAGATGACAACAAATATTGTTATAATACATATGAGTGTTATATTTATTCGGTGTTATAAGTTGTAGTATTCTTAAAGCAGTATTATTGGTATTAGTTGTGGTTACTTGAATTAAAGATGTGTACGTTTGGTTTTCTTACCATGTAATATGTGTTTCCAGGACTACGTTCTGAGGCAGGTGTCAGCCAGGTACCATAAGATGGGCTGGCCAATCAACACTCCAGAAGGCTCCATCCTTCAGGCCTCCTACCAGATTGAGTATGTCACCACATCACCCCTACATCACCACTGTGTTACATAGGTCAAATATATGCTTATCGTCCTACCATTAAAGTGTGTTCATGTGAACTATGTGTCCTTTTGCCAAATCTATTTCTGTTATGCTCCTTCTGACCCTTACATCCCTCCCTCCCTCCCTCCCAGAGAGTTGCAGAGAGAGGTGATCATGCTGGCCTGCAGTTTTGGGAACAAACACTGTCACCGCCAGGCGGTGGCTCAGATCTCTGATTGGATCTCCAGCAACAAGAACAGGTGAGACACACATCAGCACACACGCTCACACACACATACACACAGGAACAAAACAAACCATGACGAATTAGGCACAACGTGTCCATGGTAACACAGCATCCTGCATCTTATTCCCTGCCTGTTTCTCTCAGCAACATGTTCAGGAGTGCAATTCGTAATCAACAACAATGCCCCCTGCTTGGTCACCGTCATGACAACCCTTCAATAACACTCATGCATTCAGAAAAACACTTGCACAAACCCCTAAGTTCTCCTTTATACCCAGACCCCCCCCCAGGGTTGGCCTCTGACAAGCCTTCTCTTTTAAAGAGGAAAGTTTCTCCTGTGTGCTTCACCTCCTCTTGGCCTCCCTACCCTCTCTCCCTCCCCTCTCTCCCTCCCTTCCCTGCCTCCCCTCTCTCCCTTCCCTCTCTCCCTTCCCTCCCTGCCTCCCCTCCCTCCCCTCCATCCTTCCCTCCCTCCCTCCCTCCCTCCCTCCCTCCCTCCCTCCCTCCCTCCCTCCCTCCCTCCCTCCCTCCCTCCCTCCCTTCCCTCTCTCCCTCCCTCCCTCCCTCCCTCCCTCCCTCCCTCCCTCCCTCCCTCCCTTCCCTCTCTCCCTCCCCTCCCTCCCTCCCTCCCTCCCTCCCTCCCTCCCTCCCTCCCTCCCTCCCTCCCTCCCTCCCTCCCTCCCTTCCCTCCCTCCCCTCCCTCCCTCCCTCCCCTCCCTCCCTTCCCTCTCTCCCTCCCCTCTCTCCCTTCCCTCCCTGCCTCCCCTCCCTCCCTCCCCTCTCTCCCTCCCCTCTCTCCCTTCCCTCCCTGCCTCCCCTCTCTCCCTCCCCTCTCTCCCTCCCCTCTCTCCCTCCCGTCTCGCCAGCTTGAGATCACACACGGAGCAGACAGGTGGGAGTGCAGCGAACAAAGCTGGCCAGCTGTCAACTCTTTCACCTTTCCTCTCTGCCATGTCTCTCAGCCTCTTCACCCTCCTCTATTTCCCCCTCTCTCTCTCGCTTACTCTGTATGTGTTATCTATCTCCCCTTAATGTATATTGCATGACAGTTTCATGCAATATACAGTGATGGCTTTCGGTATGCGTAACGCTCCAGCCACCTTCCAACGCCTAGTCAACCTGGTGTTGGCTGACGTCCCTGATTGTTGCGCCTACCTAGACGACTTGATGGTCCATTCATCCACCTGGGAAAGCCACCTAAATACCCTACATACCGTATTCAGCCGCTTAGCAGCTGCCTCACTGACCCTTAATCTGGCGAAATGCGAGTTTGGGAAGGCAACTGTTACCTACCTCGGGAAGCAGGTGGGGCGTGGACAGGTACGTCCAGTTGCCGAAAAGGTCTCTGCAATAAGTGCTTTTCCTGCCCCTACTACAAGGAGAAACCTGCGTCGGTTCCTGGGTATGGCGGGCTACTACCGTTCCTTCTGCAGGAACTTCTCGTCTGTGGTGGCCCCGCTGACCAGCCTACTAAGCCCTGTCCGCCAGTTTCAGTGGACTGCTGAGTGCCAAGCTGCCTTTGACGCTGTGAAGGTACTGTTGTGTAGTTCCCCTGTTCTTGCAGGTCCCGATTTCGGCAAGCCTTTTAAAATGGAGGTTGATGCCGGTGCTGTCGGGGCAGGGGCTGTCCTGTTGCAGGAGGACGACGAGGGGGTTGACCACCCCGTGTGTTACTTCTCAAGGAAGTTTACTGGTGCTCAGACCCGCTACTCCACCATCGAGCAGGAGACTCTGGCGTTGTTGTTGGCGCTGGAATACTTTGAGGTTTACGTTGGTTCTAGTGTGTTACCAGTTGTGATATATACCGACCACAACCCTTTGGTTTTCCTGAATCGTATGTACAACAGCAACCAGCGCCTTATGCGCTGGGCGCTGTTCGTCCAAGGGTACAACTTGGTTATCAAGCACAAAAAGGGAGCTGATAACGTGCTCGCTGATGCCCTATCCCGTGTGTGGAGTCCTTAGGCAGCCCACGCAGTGGTCAGTATCTGTTGTAGGTATACTTTTATCTGTGGCACTTACGATGATGAGCTAGTGAGTGGTACATTGTTGTGTATGATGTGTACTACGTATGTATGTTCTGGCGTGTGTTCTGATGTGTGTTAACGTGCTTGTTCTGCCCTTTATGTACCCATCCTTGTTTTTCCGGGTCGAAAACCCTGGGTTTTCTCTTTTTGGGTGGGCGTGTTACGGTGTCTGTTTCTCTTCTCCTGTCTGTCAGCTCTCAGGTGTGGTGCGTTCCTGGCCTGATGACGTGGGCGTGTCCAGCAAGGCTCATCGTTATCCAATCGGAGGAGCTCATCACACTGTATTTAGCTGTCAGTATGTGTTTGTGTTGTGTGGGGAGAGGTTGGTGTTTGTTGGTAACATTGAGCATTTGAGCATACGATTACTACTGAACATTGAGCGTTGTTTATCGTATTCGGTTATTGGTTGTTGAGAACCGTAGGAGTTTTGTGTTACCTGTATTCTGGCCCTTGCCCTGGACGTCTGGAGTAGGGCTAGGTAAGATACCCTGGGGTATACAGTCGTCTAGGTAGGCGCAACAATCAGGGACGTCAGCCAACACCAGGTTGACTAGGCGTTGGAAGGTGGCTGGAGCGTTACGCATACCGAAAGCCATCACTGTATATTGCATGAAACTGTCAGGTGTCACGAAAGCAGATATCTCCGCAGCACGCGGAGACAAGGGGACCTGCCAGTAGCCCTTTAACAAGTCCAGCTTGGTAACGTAGGTAGCAGAACCGATGGTATCAACGCAATCGTCAATGCGCGGCAACGGAAAGGAGTCGGGGACTGTGACAGTGTTTACTTTTCTATAGTCTGTACAAAATCTATGGGTGCCGTCAGGTTTCGGTACCAGCAAACACGGTGAGCTCCAAGGACTGGAGCTGTGAGTGGCTAGCCCATTCTCCAGCAGGTAAGCAACCTCCCGTTTCATTATTTCCCTTTTTGCTGCGTTCACCCGATAAGGATGCTGCTTTATCGGGACGGCATCGCCCACATCAACATCGTGCACTAGCACGGTAGTGCGGCTTGGGACATCACCGCATATAGATGGGAAAGCGTCTACTAGCCTCACAATATCGGCTTGTTGCTCCCCACACAGATGCACTAATAGCGCCGGTAAGTTTGGCAGTAGTTCGGAGTTCGCCAACCGCGCACTGAGCTGAGCTGAAGCCATACGAGGACTCAACCCGTCCTCGTCGTCCACAGGTGCGTCAATAGCATCTTGGGACAGCACCACTGCAGCCACCGAGGAGACCGCAGGTTCGGTCGCGTTTGGGGGGTCATCTCTGGAGTGGTACAATTTCAGCATGTTTACGTGACAGACACGGCTCTGACGTTTACGATCAGGCGTCTTGATCACGTAATCTGTCTCGCTCAGCTTTCTGTCTACCTTGTAGGGACCAACGAAACGGGCAGAGAGGGATGAGCCCGGCACAGGCAGTAGGACCAAGACACGGTCACCAGGCTGCAAGGAACGGTACACAGCCTTGCGGTCAAACCGCGCCTTCATCCGCCCCTGTGTGGTTAACAACATCTCTGCAGCGAGAGCGCGCGCTGAATGCAGCCTCTCGCGGACCACACTCACATACTCCAAGACGTGTTTTGGAGGACTTGACGTGTCTAGTACTTGTTCTTTTAGAACCTTTAGGGGCCCTCGAACTGTGTGCCCGAAGACTAACTCAGCAGGGCTGAAACCTGTTGACTCCTGTACTACCTCCCTAGCCGCAAACAGAACAAAAGGAACACCCTCGTCCCAATCGTTCTTTGTGTCCATACAGTACTTCCTCAACATCGCTTTCAGAGTCTGGTGCCAGCGTTCTAGAGCACCCTGGCTCTCCGGGTGGTAAGCGCTGGACACCCTGTGTGTGATAGAGAGGGTTTTAAGCACCTGGGCGAACAACTTAGCAGTGAAGTTGGTACCCTGGTCTGTCTGTACCTCTTTCGGCAGACCAAATGTGGAAAAGAACTTCAACAGGGCTGCAACCACTACCTTGGTGGTGATGTTACGCAGCGGTATAGCCTCAGGATACCTAGTAGCAGCACACATAACGGTTAAGAGGTACTGGTTTCTAGACCTCGTCTTGGGCAATGGACCGACACAGTCGACTATCACCTTCTCAAAAGGCTCACCCATCACAGGAATAGGGTGGAGTGGAGCCGGCGGAATAACCTGGTTGGGTTTACCCATGAGCTGACACGTGTGACAGGTTCTACAGTGACGGGCCACGTCACCTTTCAAACCCGGCCAAAAGAAGTGCTGCAGGACACGGTTGTGTGTCTTGGTAACGCCCATGTGTGCTGACCAGGGAGTGTCATGGGCCAAGGACAGGACCTGTGACCTAAACAGAGTCGGCACAACAACCTGAATGACCGTGCTCCACTCTGTGTCGGGTCCCTGGTGTGAAGCCCATTTTCGTAGCAGAACTCCGTTCTCTAAGAAGTAAGCCAAGGGCTGCACATCAGCCCGCTCACGAGGCACAACCGCAGAAAAACAAGCCCTGAGTGTGGGATCTGTCTTTTGCGCGTTAACCAAGTCGTCCCGCGTAGCTGACAACATGGACTCTCCAGCCGTGGAAGACCGACCCAGGCTATGTGGTGCTTCCTTAGGTACTTCGTCAGCACGAAAGACCGGGGCAAAAATGGTGTCGTCCAGCCCAACCACACCACCCAACCGCCGTGACTGTGCTCGCGTCACCACACACGCTGGGAACACAGCGCACGAACCAGATGAGGTAGCAGGTACCTCAGGGACATCGAGGACCTCCAACACTGGCTTCACCAGGCCTCCTGCAATGTCGTTCCCCATAACTAAGGTGATCCCTTTTACCGGGAGACTAGGCACAACAGCGACTCTAAAACGTCCACTAACTAGATCCGATTGGATATACACAAAGTGCAAAGGCACTGGGACGTAGCCCATTTCTATTCCTTGCAATAGAACGTTTCCACAACAATACGACCCATCAGTCCATGGCAACGCATCGGACAGAATTACGGACTGGGAAGCTCCTGTGTCGCGCAGGATCTGAACGGGGACTTGAGACTCGGCATCACCAGTCAACGAGACTGACCCAGCAAATGTAAATGGGCCATAACCAGCATCGGGTGACTGACGTGGTATGCACGACTGGCCCTTGTTGTCAGACGTGGTCTGGAGCAACGCCAAGGGTTTGGTAGACGGCGCGTTAGGCGCGTTCTGTCTCTGCAGCTTCCTGCAGTCTGCCAAGAGATGTCCCTTGCGGTGACAGTAATAGCACTCGCGTTCCTCACTGCGACGACCTGGGGGGGGGAGTGGCCAAGAAGCGTTCTTGGTCGGTGTGGTGGTGATACTAGAGGCTGCAACACCCCGAGACTCGGGACGGGGCGCGCTAAACGTTGTCCTGTGCGTTAGGGCAAACTCGTCAGCTAGCACTGCGGCTTGGGACAATGTCGCTACCTTCTGCTCGTTCATATACACCACCAGCCTTTCTGGCAGGCTGTTCTTAAACTCCTCCACCAACACTAGCTCCCGGAGAGAAGCGAAGTCACTGCACTTACTGACTGCGCACCACCGGTCAAACAGCATTTGTTTCTCCCGAGCGAACTCCACATGTGTCTTTCCCAGACTTTTCTTGTGGCCTCGAAACTTTTGCCTATACGCTTCGGGGACCAGCTCATAAGCACGGAGTACTGCGGTTTTTACGCACTCGTACTGTAAGCTATCCTGCAACGGCAAAGCCGACACGATCTCCTGTGCTTTTCCGCACAGCTTACATTGCAGCAGCAACGGCCAAACCTCTCTGGGCCACTTCAAGGCGGTAGCGATGCGCTCAAAAACGCCAAAGTAAGAATCCACCTCCGTCTCTCTGAACGGTGGAACACGCGCTATGTTTTTGCTCACGTCGAATTGGAGCGTCTGACTTGATGGAGGGCCGCTGTTTATGCCAGCTTCTAACTCAAGCTGTCTTATCCGAACTTTTGCCTCAGCGTCTATCCTGCGTTTCTCAAGCTCGAATTCATACAGCCTGGCCTGTTCTCGCTCTTTCCTCTCGCCCTCCAGTCGGGCCAACCTCACCCTGAGTTTAGCCGCAAGAGAACCAGGAGTAGCATTAACGCTGTCTGTCGACAAGACCGGAGAAGGAGGTGGTGTTTGTCTCTCGACATCCTCCACGTCTTCCTTTCCCTCAACAAACACCCCTTTCTCCTCTAAGCCTTCCCTGACCAAGGCCAGGAGCTCAGCCTTACGGGCCTGCTTCGGGGGCTCCAGACCGTAGTGGTCCGCTAAGGCGTGAAGGTCCTCAACACGCAGCGTCTCTAGCAGAACCACGGAAGGCTCCTCAATAAAAGAGGACACGGCCGAGGTAGCCATCACACACACACACACACAACAACCCAACAAACTAACGTGGCTCACAACCGCGCCAACCACCCTCAGCGCTCACCAACGTGCGGACCGAAGGCCTGCACTTTAATCCCGGACGAGCCCCCAACTGTTACGCCTCCTCCAATGGCTCGGGTGAGGAGGAGCACGCAACTGCCCTAGGCCGCACAGTGGTGAGGGATGCGAGAGTGTAGCCCCAACAAACGTGTTTGCCACAACCAAGGATGCCGTGTACACAGGTTTAATAAGTACGCATGTACATTTACATACACAAACAAACAAAACAAACAATGGGGGAGGGACAACAACAACGGGGTAGGAGTAGGGCAGTGCCAGCGGTCTGTCAAATCAAAGAAATAATACAAAAGGTCCCTAATCTTCCCCACCCCTATACTCTTTCCTAACACCAACTAAACTACAACTAACCTCACTGCTACAAGACACAGGGTGACAGCCGCTAGCTTCTAACCTAGTGTATATAACAGAGGGTTACCTACGGGTGTATGTATACCCCAGGGTATCTTACCTAGCCCTACTCCAGACGTCCAGGGCAAGGGCCAGAATACAGGTAACACAAAACTCCTACGGTTCTCAACAACCAATAACCGAATACGATAAACAACGCTCAATGTTCAGTAGTAATCGTATGCTCAAATGCTCAATGTTACCAACAAACACCAACCTCTCCCCACACAACACAAACACATACTGACAGCTAAATACAGTGTGATGAGCTCCTCCGATTGGATAACGATGAGCCTTGCTGGACACGCCCACGTCATCAGGCCAGGAACGCACCACACCTGAGAGCTGACAGACAGGAGAAGAGAAACAGACACCGTAACACCCTGCTTGCCCTCTTTTTTTCTCTCCCACCCCCCCCCCCCCTCCCCCCGTCTTCTCCATGTCTTTTTTAGCTGTCTCTTCTGGCCTGGCTGTGTTACTGTCTCTTCTGGCCTGGCTGTGTTACTGTCTCTTCTGGCCTGGCTGTGTTACTGTCTCTTCTGGCCTGGCTGTGTTACTGTCTCTTCTGGCCTGGCTGTGTCACTGTCTCTTCTGGCCTGGCTGTGTCACTGTCTCTTCTGGCCTGGCTGTGTTACTGTCTCTTCTGGCCTGGCTGTGTTACTGTCTCTTCTGGCCTGGCTGTGTTACTGTCTCTTCTGGCCTGGCTGTGTCACTGTCTCTTCTGGCCTGGCTGTGTTACTGTCTCTTCTGGCCTGGCTGTGTTACTGTCTCTTCTGGTCTGGCTGTGTTACTGTCTCTTCTGGCCTGGCTGTGTCACTGTCTCTTCTGGCCTGGCTGTGTCACTGTCTCTTCTGGCCTGGCTGTGTTACTGTCTCTTCTGGCCTGGCTGTGTTACTGTCTCTTCTGGCCTGGCTGTGTTACTGTCTCTTCTGGTCTGGCTGTGTTACTGTCTCTTCTGGCCTGGCTGTGTTACTGTCTCTTCTGGCCTGGCTGTGTTACTGTCTCTTCTGGCCTGGCTGTGTTACTGTCTCTGTCTTGGCTCATCTGGTCGGCCCGTTCATTTACCTTGTAACCAAACTCAATTTTTTTTGTCATCTGTTGTTATGTGAGAGGGTGTTAAAAGAGGCTGAACCTGTCTGGAGAACTGCTGTCCATGTACTTGTGAGGTGGCATACTAACCCAAACATGGCTGCAGTAGCTAGTCTGGATGTCTCCTCAGGTCAGGGATGATGTCATCCTAAACATTGAGACAAAAAAAGAGAGAGAAAGAGAAAGGAGGAATAAAAAAAAAAAAAAAAAAAAAAGGAATTTCTCTGCATCATTCAGGAGTTTGACTGTGGAGCTGTTGAGATCATGTGCTTAGTTTTTTCTCACGTCTTTCTCTCTTTATTTCTGTCCTTTTTTTATCTCTCTCTCTCTCTTCGTCAATCTCTCTTTTCGCCCTGTCATCTCAGTCCCAGTAATCCTTAATTCAAGAGCCGGAATGAAAGATTGAGTTACATTAGTTATGCACATTATGACCTAGAAGTTCATAATTTCTCTTTCAAAAAGAGAAATATTCCTGTCAAGAATCCTTCTCTGTCTCCTTCTGTGATCCTTCTCTGTGCACCTGTAGTAGTCCCATTTACTATATCTATCAAAAGTGAAGGAGTAAACTTGCTTTGTTTTAACAGACTCGAACATTATTTAAACTGTCGAATGACTGTGAGAATGACTCAACTGGCACAATATCCAGTTGACAATAAAAAACAATCTGTGTGTACTGTCAAGGTTCTGAAGGAGTCAAATGGAACTCTTTATCGTTTGAGAGGGTTCTGCAGCAGCAGCAGTTTCCCTGAGTGGCGCGCCATACTGTACAGAGCAACATATTTGACTGTGCTTTCTCTCAGTTGCTGCATCCATGAAAGTGTGAGACCTCAGAATAAACAGCAGATTTGGAGGAAGGACTTTGGAGTCCCCATGGTCCGGAAGCCCCTTGCGAGTCAGCACTGGCCTCAGCAGAACTTAGTGATTCTGCTTAGTCAGATGGAGAACAGTGACCCAGAGAGCCCAGCATCAGGCTGACAGAAGGTCTTGGGACATCCACAATATTCCATCTCGTGTTCAAACAGGGCCGGGGTGTGCTGGTGATGATGTCGCAGCCTGAGAGAGATGCTCTCTTGCCCTGGCCTCCCCAGACACATTGTTAGGGAGCATTCTACCTCTCTCTCTCTCTCTCTCTCTCTCTCTCTCTCTCTCTCTCTCGCTCTCTCGCTCTCTTTCTCTCCTCTCTCGCTCTCTCTCTCTCCTCTCCTTTCCATCTGGTCTGTCAGAGGAGTAGGAGTGTTACACCCCAGAATCCTACAGAGAAATGCTACCAGTGGTTGTTAAACAGTGGACATGTAGCATGTTCCCGTACAGAAGAGACCAGACATATTTCTCTATCCTGTGTTTGGCTCCGTTGGCTTCAAACTAGTCTATCATCCTGAGATTTCTACTAATCTCTCCATTCCTGCTTGCAGAGTTTAACTTGCTCATTATATAATCTGAAGGCAGACAGCAACTCTAATGTACCTACTGTACTTACTGTTACCCAATATGGTCCCAAGTCCTGAGGGTAAAGCTGGAGCTGATCAGCTGCACACACACGTTCTCAAGCAGGGGCTGGGAGTGTGTGGAGGGGCTGGGGGTGTGTGGAGGGGCTGGGAGTGTGTGGAGGGGCTGGGGGTGTGTGGAGGGGCTGGGAGTGTGTGGAGGGGCTGGGGGTGTGTGGAGGGGCTGGGGGTGTGTGGAGGGGCTGGGGGTGTGAGGAGGGGCTGGGGGTGTGAGGAGCCACAGCCCCTCAGTTCAGCCATCTGGTGGGAGCTCAACAGCAGACCATGTCATCACACAGACTGGTGCTGCAGGTCCAGAGCAGGCCAGACCCACGGCTGAGCCAGGGCCACACAGCAGGCCAACACGCCAGCCAGCCAGGCAGGCCGACACGCCAGGCAGCCAGCCAGCAATTCAGCCAGCCAGAAAGTCAGCCAGCCAGCGAGCTAGTCAGCCAGCCAAGCAGGGTTCCTTATAAGTGGAGCATCAAAAGCGATTTGCCAGTTGAAAAACAAAGGTAATGGTCCCTGCTCCAGCGCCACGCCCCAGTACCTTGTTGTAACATTTACACGGCACAATAGTCCCTTTCCCCCAAAAAAACACATTAACATGGGAGCAAACCAGACTGCGTAGATAAAACCCAGGTTAGTGATTTGCAAATCTGATGTTACAGTAATGTGCGTGCGTGTGTACTTGTGTGAGCAAATGCATGCGTGTGTAAGTGAACATTTCAGTAAACATCCTCCATTGTTGAAAAGGCGGCTGTGACTGTAGTGTAGCGAACACTATGTGATTATCGTGGCTCAGTGAGATGTTGAGAGTGTTGAAGTAAGTGATGTGTAAGACTATGAACAAAACAAGTCATTCTACGAGCTCTGACTCTCTGACTGTTCCGAATCCATTTAGTGTTTTCATAGATATCTATCTGCCACATTACAGACCACTCAGCCAGCTTTGATCCCCATAACAGATGACAAGGCTGTCAATAAAGTTGGATAAAAGAGATCATTGTGTATGTCTGTGCACCCATGACGGTCTGTGTATGTGCCTTTGTACTCACTCATCTGTGTTTGTATGTGTGCTGTTTTGTGTGTGTGTGTGTGTGTGTGTTTGCCCAGGATCCCTCCTAACGTGAGGGACATAGTGTACTGCACCGGCGTCTCTCTGATGGACGAGGATGTGTGGGAGTTCATCTGGATGAAGTTTCACTCCTCCACCGCCATCTCCGAGAAGAAGGTGCTACTGGAGGCTCTCACCTGCAGCGACAATGCCTTCCTCCTCAACAGGTGCCTAGTGGACTACACTATCAAACATTGTACTATACCAGACAATACAACTCTACGCTAAACTATGCTATACTATACCATACTGCACTATACTATACCATATCATACTATGCTGTTTTGTGCTGTACTATACTTTGCTAAACATCAAGATAACAGTTTATGAACAACAGGGGGAGAACAACTTCCAATAACCTACTATGATACTAAGTTTCCAATGCTGTGTTTAAAGTATCAATGCTATGTCACATAACTCACAGCCATCTCTGACATTCTCATCAGAACATCAATTGGTCTCAGTAATCAATCACTGGTCGGCCCATCAGAACTCATTTATAATCAATCACTCAGCGATCATAACCCATCAGCCACCTGTCACTCTCCCAGCAACACACCGAAATATCTCATGATAGAACTTTGATTCACAGCCAAACGACATGTCGCGTGTCATAGACAATACACTTCCAGAAATATATTCAGTCTGTCTTGGCAACTCATGACACACACACAATACACAAACACCCACACAATACACACACATACAGCACACACACACACACAGAGACATACACACGGTTCTGTAAGTGCTTGCTCCTCCTGGTCTCCCAGTTTGTATGACATATTGTGTCATCTGGGGCCATGAAAGACTGTGGCAGGAGAAGCAATATTTGTGTTTATAACACAGCACCAGATTCAAATTGCTTCTACATTAGCATGTGTTAGCGAGAGGATGTCAGACTTTCACAGCATCATCTTTTGCTCTAACTTTAGAGTTAGCGTTAGGAGATGTGTTTGGGATGCCAGACTCACTGTGCTTCTGTACGCTAGAAACTGGTGAACAGAAAAGTGGGACAGGAGGAATAGCAAGTTGGAACATTGTCTGGAGACCAGATCCAGGATAAGTAATCACAAGGTGGTGAAAGAGGGACGTGTGTGTGTGTGTGTGTGTGCATGCGTGTGTGTGTGTTTGGCCATTAGCCAAGACTGCTAATTAGCATGACCCTCCGTGTCCCTGGAAGGGTTCGTGTGGGAAGGAAGGCAGGAGTGGGGTGGAGAAAGTGGGGGGTAAAAGAAGAGGGGGAGGGTAGAGGCTGAGGTGAGGGCAGAGGTCAGGCAAGGGGAACTGATGAATAGTGTGTTTGGATTGGAGACAGAGTTTGGGGCGGCGGTGTTCCATAAGAGGTAGAGGCTGGTGGAGGGGGGGAGAGGAGGGGAGGGGCTGGGTCAACAGAGGAGGGGCAGGGATTTATCCAGCAGGGTCTCCTTCCATCCATCTTATCTGGTTGCTGCTCTAGTTTAGGGAGCAGCACGGACCCAGTCTCCCAAAGAACACAACTATTGATTTAGGGATTGAATCTCTCTTGAATTTCACACAGCATGCAACTGCCGCGCAGCCTGAAAATAACCCTGGCACCGCGATTAGGTGTGTGAGTGTGTGTGTGTGTGAACATGTGTGTGTTTGTGTGCACGTTCTGTCTGCGAGTTTGTGCATGCACGTGTGTGTATTTGTGTGTACAGGTTGTCCTAGCAGTGTAAGTGTTCCTCTGTCTACCTGTCGCTGGTGAAAGTGGTCAGGATAGATGGCCCGTGTGGCCATCACACACAGCTGCGAGGATCAGATAGAAAGACCTCTGCATCTCATATTGATTTCTGCCTCCCTCAGACCCAGGAGTTAATAGTATCCCCATCCTCCATGGTGCTGTTAATGCATGTAGCCATTCGCTCAGTCCAACAAGCGCATATTCACTCACTCACACACACACACGCACACACACATGCACACAGACAAACACACTTTTTTTCCCCCTCTCTCACGTTTGCCTCTCTAAGATGAGGTAATTTCACCACCACTACGGAGCTAACCTTTCCTTCCCACAAGCCTCGGGGGTGAAGACATTTCCTGTGTGAGCCTTTCAGATAGCCGCCGTGAGAGGTTACACATATTTTCGGTTCGCCGGGGCATTGGGTAGGCTGCATGCAACATGTGTGTGTGTGTGTGTATGTGTGTCTGTGTGTGTGAGAAAGTCGAGGCCACAGGTTGTGTGGTGCAGACTGTGAAACAGGGATGCTGGTGGGGCGCAGTGTGAATTCATACACTGAAGAACATAAATCAAAGGTGTTGATCACTTCATGCTACACACTCTCCTCTGTCTGGGGTGGGTAACGAGCCTGGCATCACTTCCTGGATGGGGGTCGGGGGGTCGGGGGGCCTTCTTGTTTTGCCGTGTTCCGTCTCCACAGTCTCCACTTGTTTCAGCTGGAGGACACATCCAATCAGTAAGAAGCTGAGCAACACAGGATCTGTCACTGAGCAGAGAGATAGAGCGAGAGAGAGAGAGAGAGAGAGAGAGAGAGAGAGAGAGAGAGAGAGAGAGAGAGAGAGAGAGAGAGAGAGAGAGAGAGAGAGAGAGAGAGAGAGTGAGAAAGAGAGAGTGAGAGACAAAGACAGAGAGACAGAGAGACAGAGTCTCAAGAATGACACAGGACCACCACACCCCCTCACCCCCTCACCCCAACCCTCCCCCACACACACACACGTTTTCCCTTGTGTATAAATATCAAATTGAAACTTACCACCATAACGGTGTCTCTGAGTGTAATATCGGGTTTTTTTGCCGGCTTGACACTTTCTGCTCATTTCCATAAGCGTCTGTATCTCTGTTTGATGAGGTCTGATCGTGTTTGGATGCTGACACATGATATTACAACTCTGGATTGATCATTGAATTATGCATCCTCTGTGTTTGTACTGTGTGTGTGCAGTACTTCCACATACTTATCCTTTTTTGAAATGGCCTGTATTTTTGTATTGGAGGATATCAATGAACAAAACACTTTTGAATAGGAGTGTCTCTTTTGCTATGCCAAGAGTTTAACCTTAACCCCTATTTCAATTATTTTTCCATTTTTCTTACATCTAACTCTCTGCTTCCTCTTCCTCTTTTTCAGACTGTTGAACCTGTCTCTGAGTTCAGACCTGGTTCCTGACCAGGATGTCATTGATGTGGTCATCCACGTAGGCCGGAACCCCCACGGTAGACACCTGGCCTGGCGCTACTTCAGAGACAAGTGGGACATCCTC
This sequence comes from Hypomesus nipponensis, assembly GCF_054491055.1. NCBI lineage: Eukaryota > Metazoa > Chordata > Actinopteri > Osmeriformes > Osmeridae > Hypomesus > Hypomesus nipponensis. The sequence goes on from NC_140367.1 coordinate 5,400,734, forward strand.
AACGCACGGTGAATATCTCTGACTGAAATTACAACTAAAGAAGTTTGTTGTCAAGTGTACAAGTGACACTGTAGTAAAGGTTGTTAGACCCTGATGTAGCTGACTTCCTCTCCTCTCTCCTCGCTTCCTCCCTCCTCTCCTCCTCCCTCCCCTCCTCCTCTCTCCCATCTTTTCCTCTATTCCTGACCTCCCTTCCTCTCTCCTCTCTTCTGCTCTGTCTTGTCTGCTAGGTATGGAGAGGCCTTGTTTATGAACTCCAAACTCATCAGTGGAGTGACAGAGTTCCTCAACACAGAGACAGAGCTTAACGAGGTATTGAGGTGTGAGTGTGTGTGTGTGTGTGTCAGTCTCTGTGTGTGTGAGAGGGCCCTCACCCATTCGGATTTCCACATCCAGGTTTGTTCACAAAAGATATCCGTTTTGGAGAAACTGTGGTATCTGACTTCTCTCCACTGGCTCAGGCTTCACATCAACTGATCATTAGACCTCGGATATAGTTCAGTGCTCTGATAGGCACAGTAAGAAACCTTCAAGGCAAGGTCTGCTCAAAGCCCCCTGCCTCACAGGCATGGTCTTCACAAAGGAAACTTTGTAGTCCTCCACCACTAATTGGCTAAAAAGCTTTGCTGCATCAGTGAAAATATAGAACTTTTAGGAAAACTTCATGGCTAAATGTTCCTTCCCTTTCACAGCTGAACATTGTCTAACAGCTTCACGTGATCTTTTCACTTCAATGCATTCATGCTGTTACTCAACCGGTGATAATTGGTCACAAAAGTGTATTGTTGTGTTTTTCTCACTTAATCAGGCAGGGGTGTGATGCATTGATCAGTGACTGAATGCTCCCTCATTTCCTGCTGTAGTCCCTGCAGTCCCTGAGAGGGGAGACGCCTCATGTAGAGTAAATGTCTCACTCCCTGCCTCTCTCTCTCTCTCTCTCTCTCTCTCTCTCTCTCTCTCTCTCTCTCTCTCTCTCTCTCTCTCTCTCTCTCTCTCTCTCTCTCTCTCTCTCTCTCTCTCTCTCTCTCTCTCTCTCTCTCTCTCTCTCTCTCTCTCTGTCTTCTATATCTATCTCCCAATCTTTCTCTATTTCTGTCATTCCTTCCCCCCTTTTTCCTCCTCTTCAGCTGAAGGAGTTCATCCAGACCAGCGGTGGAGGGGCAGGGCCTGCGTTTGCTCGGGCGGTGGAGATCGTGGAGGCCAACGTGAGGTGGCACAGTCTATACGAACGCCAGTTCTACCAGTGGCTGAGGAAGTCCCCCAACGGCTAACCACTAACTGCTAGCACCACTGGGAACACATGGAGCACGGATATACCTCTTTGACATACAACTTCAACAACAACAACGACAACAACAACCATAGACCATTAGTGAAGGGCGGATGAACGTCAAGGTGCACACACAAACAAGCTAGAAAACAGCCTCAACAGAGAGAACGGTAATACTTTAATTTGGACTGCTAATAAGACACCCCTTTCTTCGAATCTGAGAAAAGAGTCACTGGTGAGAGAAAGAGAAAGAGAGAGAAAGAGAGAGAGAGAGAGAGAGAGAGAGAGAGAGAGAGAGAGAGAGAGAGAGAAGACTACGTTTGAGGGCTTTTTTGGATTAGCTCTCCTTGAGGGAGGCAGATGAGGTATACATATTGCATGGTGGACTTCAGCTTCAGTGACTCTTGAATTTAGTTTTGTGCATGGTTTTGAAATCCGCTCCCCCCCTCCTTCCCCCCTCGTATCTGTTGGTTCTCAAGTGAGCTGACCCAGTAACCTCTTTAAGACTGACCGCAGAACCTCAGGTCAGGTACTCTCTGTAGCCTAGAAGATGGAAGGACAGGCAGATGGACAAATGAGGTGGCATAGAAGGGAACAGCTTACAGAAGAAGGAACATTGCAATATGATGCTATGGAAACAAGCACAAAACACTCTTATTCTGACAATCAGTACTATGATTGGGACAAGACGAAGAGGAACTCGACAAGTATTCGGCAACAGAAACGCTTTGGGACTGGTCCTCCTCCTCTTTGAGCCATACATACTGACTGGACAGTCTGAGCCGTTTGGAATGGAACATGCTGCTGATGTGTTGTACAGTGTTGTGTGTGATGATGTGTTTCTAAGATATCTGACCCACCCCCCTCCCCTGATTTCCTGCCCCAACAAGGTGACCCGAAGAAGGGGGTGGAATTGTAATTCATTGGCTCCTCCAACTCGAGGAGCTGTTTCTATATATCCAATGTGTTACAGGGAGAAAGAGCTTAGACAATATAAGTTCCTGTGTCAACAGGAAATAGGAAGTCCAACATTGTCATCGAAAGCTTTTATCATTTTGGTCAAGTCCATGGCGGTGTGGGTCTCTGATTGCTTGAGTGGTGTTGTGGTGCGCTCAGTGTTGTGTGTGCGATGGTGGTCCTCGCTGCTGATTGGACCTGTCAGCCGACTAGGCCCTAGTGTGAAAAATACAGATGTAACTATGACGTGTAGAAACTTCTGTTTGTACATGGTCTCTGACCTGCTTCAGTTTCTGATGTTTCTGTTCTCCTGCGCGCTGGTTATGATTTCTATTAAAAAGATGAAGTTCTATTGTTGAGTCTGGGCTCCATGGGGGGATGTTCTTTGAGATTCTCGTACTGTTCAACACTCAAGGTGATTACCTGGTTCTGAGGCCACCATTCATTTACTTCTTCTTCCTCTCCTCCTACTGATTCTCTCTCTTCCTCATCCTCCTCTCCGCTTTTCATATTGTGTTTGGACATAAGTGCTTTTTTTCTTTCTTTTCTAAACCAGAGATGAAATCTTCTGTATTTTGTGCCGGGCAGCAATGGGGTTTTAACGCTGCCAATAAATTCTTTTGTACAGTAACTCATCACTGTGAAGCTGTCAGTTGATTATACTGTCTGTCTTGAAGTAACTGTCTCTGTTTGGATCCATTTATGGTATGCAAGTTTGCCCGTGTGCATGTGTGTGTATCTGTGTGTGCGTGTAAAAGGCAGATCTACAATTACATTTCCACTCGTTTTTAAGGTCCATACTTGACTTAAAAGCTTTGTTTTGTCCGACAAATCCTGTTAAAAATGTTTTATTGACACCCCAAAGGTTTTTATGGGAATAGGGAGGTCTATGCTTCACCTGATATACAATTCATCCAACTCGTAGTCATTAAGAGATATAGTATAATATCAAGAACACTAGTCTCTGTCAGTTCTCAGGAGAGATTGGACGGGTCTTAGATGTATGGTGCATGCAGAAACAGCACTATCTATGTCAGTTCTTCAACTGTCATCTTTCTGCTCCCATCCATTCATCAAACACACACAGGATGAGATATCCAGTCTGCAAACTACATTGAGCCGTGTAGAAAAAACTGGTCTTCTCCTCACTCTATTCCTCAACAGGATTGATGGTCTTTTGTTTTTCTCTTGATGTTCTTTCAGAGTGAAATTCACTTCCTCTCTCGTTTCCCCGACTTCTCCGAGGACCTCGAGACATAACAGCCGCATCGAGGCGGAAGTGACACATGGTACATGACACTCATCATGTGACCTTTCACCCTTTTTTGTTGTCACACCACAATGACGAGCTCTTTGGTCTAATGATAGACTCGAATGGTATTGAAAAGAATTGACTGGGGTTCAAATCTCTCCCTTAGTGATAAATAAAGGGTGCATTCGAACTGTGGCATTGGCCTGGAAACCATCCAGTGTTGCCTGCCTGTCCAGCCTTCCTCAGAATCCCACTGAATCAAATGACTGGTGTACATACTCTTTTCTGCCATCACGCTGTTGTTGTGATGTTGTCATAAGTGGCAGATGACAGTCACCATCGGAGTGGCTATCAGTACAGCCAGTGTTGAATAAAGGGAGGGGGGGGGGGGTGCAATGTATCATGGGTAGGAAACAGTAGCGAGTATGTGATCTTCAAAGGCTCTGATTATCATAAACACACGTATGACACAAGCACCTAACCTAAACTTCCAAACCCAGCTGACATTTGAGAACAAAGGAACGGAGCTACAATAATCATGGAGGGAGAAGAGATATCATAATAATCCCATTAGCACCAGGAATACAGATGAGTGTTTAGTCATTTTCTTCCCCACTCTCTCTCGCTCTCGCTCTCTCTCTCTCCTTCTCTCTCTCTCTCTCTCTCTCTCTCTCTCTCTCTCTCTCTCTCTCTCTTTCTCTCTCCCTTTCTCTTTCTTTGTCTTTTTCTGACATTTGCCTTTTTCGGCTTTCTCTTCCAGTTTTTCACTTCCTCTCTCTCTCTTTCTTGCTCTCTCTTTTCTCCCCCTTTATTTCTCTCTCACACACTCTCTCTGCATGCATGCTAGTGACAATCAGCAGTTTATTCACATTTAAATGAAGCAGGGGATTGGAGAAGCATTCGTTATCACAGCTCATTGTTGTGTCACCAGCTCCCTCTGTGTTGAGGTATCACAGAGAAATAAACCACTTATCACTCCTCCCTCACCCCTTCTCATGCATCAATCCTTCCATACCCTCTACTCCACCCATTTCCAAACTTATTTCAGACCCCTTCCATCCCTCCATCCCCCCTTCCTTCCTTCCGTCCGTCCTTCCTTCCTTCCATCCTTCACTCACAATCATTATAGTCCTGGTTTCTCTCTCCATTCCTCCATTTCCACAACGCCAACTATGCACCTCCATTCACTTCAGCACTAGTCCTTTATTCCCTCCATATACCTCTCCTCCTGCATCCTGTCATTCTTTATCCTCCTCCTGGCTCCCTCTCTCCCACATTCCACTCAGTTATTCTGTGGAAAGGATGGAGAGAATAAATAACCTACATTAATATTTTTTTTCTATGGAGATTCAATGAGCCTTCATTTGTGCTATATGTCCTATGCAAGATAATATAACTGAACACACATTTTAAAGAAGTACACCAACCAGAACAGATATCTCATTTGTGTTACGCAACTAATTATGCAAAAGTAACTCCTTTGATTTGAGTGGGATGTTAGCATGAAGCTAAAGAGACAGCCTGGCCTTTCTGAGCCACTTTGGTCAATGTGTGTTTGTGTGAATATGTAAAAAAAAATATATATATATATATATATGTGTGTGTGTGTATGCCTTTCTATGTGTGTGTGTGTGTGTGTGTGTGTGTGCCTGAGGGGTATGTCCTCCTATGGGAGATGACTTTGGAAAGACTCGCTCCATTAATCACAATACTGCAGCCGCGTCCATCTGGATGCCTGCTGGATACCCGATGGACACACACACACACACACACACACACATACACAGAAACACACAGACCCTCACAAACATCCACTACCACACACAAACCCACACACCATCCTTTCTCCCAGTTTATCTCCCTCTGTATTGCCTATATCTCTCCATCTCTCACTCCCCGTTTATTTAATTTGTATTTATTTTCTCTCACATGGCTCATTCCTTTAAGTAGTGCTGCAATTTAAGTACAGCACATGTCTGAATAAACAAGGCACATGCGTAGTGGTAATGTTCAACTGTGTTTCACTGGACTCTCCCTCTTTACCTATCTCCCTGGTATAGCCTCAGTAAAATAAACATGAAAAACATGTCACCCTGTGTTGACGGCTGATACATGTGCACACTCCTCATAGACACTTGCTATTCTCTGCATACTGTATACAACAGACATTTGTGCTTTCTGGAACGTGGTGAGGATGCACGTGCATGTGTGTGTGTGTGTGTGTGTGTGTGTGTGTGTTGGAAAGCGGTTGGACAGAGAGAGATAGAGAAAGTGAGAGACCACTGTTGTGTTAACGTGTAACCTACATTCAGACAGGGTTGTGAAGGTTTCAGTAATGAGAGAACTGGACAACAATCACTAGCATATATCTGCCATTCCAAGCAACATAATTACTTTTCATTGTTTGGCCAGCCAATATTGAAGTTCAATGTTAAAAGTAATACATAACAATTTTGAGAAACAATTCTATTTTTTTAACAGTATGACACCAGACTTCAACAGCCAATAAACACAACCACACAATCTTCACATTATTATATATATATTTGAAACGTGTGTGTGTGTGTGTGTGTGCGTGTGTGTGTGTGTGTGTGTGTGTGAGAGAGTATGCATGTGCGTGCGTGTCGGAGAAATTTAGAATGGAACATTATTTTCTGAAAATACTGGTGCTAACATTCTTTTACAGCAGAGAACCCCCTCCTCACATGACTCATAGATGACACTAGGTCTACATAAACAAACCAACCTAGGCTGACCATTACCATAGAGGTGCACTAGAGGTGCAATAAATGTGTTTCTGTGTTGAGTGAATTATATGGTCAAGCCTAGGGTCAGAGAACTCCACGCGCGGAACTCCAGTTTCCACGCACTCTGTCTCTGGGATTTATCATATTGACAGCTGATATGCAGAGGAGGGGACTTCTCTCCATTAAATGGTTTTACATGATTATTTGTGAACCAGACAAACTTTCCTTGCTAGCAAGCATTAAATTATTGTACTTTTCTTTGAATCCGACGACTTTGGATTTCCAAAATTAAAATTCAAACAAATACAAATGAGGCCTTAAGTCTTAATCTGCACTGAGTTGCAGGCTCAGGATTAAAAAAAAATCCAATTTGGCTTTTCAAAACAAGTTTAGCTCATTCATGTTTAGTTACTGGGTGGTGAGGTTTGAACAAGCTGGTCTGGGCAGGAGGAAGGAGAGAGTGAGGCGAGAGGATGAGAGGAGGGGTAGATTGTGGGAACAATAAACTTGTACATACACTGTGTGCCTGGCACGATAACAGGCAGTACTAATAAAGAGTGGCAGTGATGTGGGCACAATCTTATCAACTCCTACTGTAGAATGACATACAGCAAATAATAATCTTCCACAACACAGGCTTACTGTATTTTACCAGAACATATGTTCTTGCACATTCAATGACCCACACCCTCTGTTGCCCTCCCATGAATTATCTCACTCACACATACACACACACACGCACACACACGCACACACACACACACACACACACTCTGACAAACAGGCCTGGAGGTGGTGGAGGGTAAATCTTTATTAGTCAGTGATTGAGCCAGACCCCAGAAGGTTAGCTATACATCAACTCCCCCCTCACCCCCCAAGCCCCCTCCTCCTGACCTTACACCACCCTCCTTCTCTCGATCTTAACCCTTCCCCTTGTTTGTGTGTTTATGTATGTGTGTGTGTGCTTGTGTGTAAGTGTGTGTGTACATCTATTATCCCTATCTTTCTGTCCATGGCTTGGAAAGTTTCCATGGATCAAATATTATGTGAGGGCTGTCTCAACGCTGCTTGTAAAGGACTATTTAACTGCGTTTGAATCCTTTATGTAAGCCCAGAGCAAACCCTCTTTTGATAAAGGTAATTAGATATTGACTATGTAGCTGATCCAATATCCGCTCACATCTTCAAAGGAGAAAAACTCCCAGAGGATATAATCAATTAAATGTTTGTTTGGAGGAAAGGTGCATTTGTGTGAAAGAGGTGGGGCTGGAGTGGTGAGTCTCAAGTGTGTGTGTGTGTGTGTGTTTGTGTATGTGTTTGTGTGTGTGTGTGTGTGCAAGTGCATGGTTATTCTTGTCACATCTCTTCTGAACTAAGCTCTAATCATGTCCTCATCCATTGGTATTTAATTAAGGAGTTAGTATTAAAGTATGGGCCACAATAGGGATCTGCATTCAAAGTCTTGCCCGCAAAGACATACACACAAACACGCCAAATATGGAGGGATGGAATCAGTCACGTTGCCCATTAGAAGGAGGTGATATTGCCTGTCATCAAACAGTGAACTGTAACAGCTATTCAGTAAAGGGTTAAAACATCATCTGTTTAAAATGAAGCGCCACAGATAGTCACTCTCAAGGGGTAACTACAAAAAAGATGGCTGACACGTCTCTGAGAACAATAAAATATTTAGATGGATATTTTATATATGAATATGGATAAAGTAGAGGAAGTAAATCCATACCTATGCCTCTGTATAGTGTCACAATAGTCCCCAGGGCTTTACAGCAGCCTCGCCATACAGTCTGGTATACAGCACACCCCAATTATCATACCATGCGAAGGAAAGCGGAACTAAATATGAGGCATAAATTATTCAGTGATTTCCTGGCATGCAGAGAATAGCAGTGGTGTATTGTGTTGAATACAGAGATAGACTGTGTGTGTGTGTGTGTGTGTGTGTGGGTGTGGGTGTGTGTGTGATTATGTATATGTGTGTATATACTGTATGCACGTGAGCAGCACTATCACCAGGAGCTTCTAAAATGACAGAGCCGTGACCTGCTGTCCTCTCCTGCCAATCAGCTGTCAGTAAATATAGCTTCCATGACCTTTGACCCATGCCGTTACATCAAGGTCCCCCATTTCCCTCCTCGTGTCCTGCGCTTTTGGGAGCTCCAAATGTTCCAAACGTCTGAGAAGCTCATTGTCATTTTTAGATTGACTGTCTGACTTTGAACTGTTTCTCTTGGTAACAGTAGTTTGTTTCTCCCTGGATAGGACTCTGGACTAAGTTGTATGTGTGTGTGTGTGTACTTTTCTAACCATGTCATTTACGATCTGCCAAAGGCAGCGAGGCCTAAGCAGTGTCTCAGCAGCTTAGATGAGAGAGCTAGCTTTAACAACCTGACTGACAGCAGTGGAAGAAAGAAAGGCAGAGAGAGAAGTAGGGAGGAAGGGAGAGAGATAGAGAGAAAAAGAGGAACGGACAGAAAGAGAGGATGATAGAAAGAACAGCAGCCACAGTGATGCAGGAAGGGGGGATTTAGTGACTGAATTAACAGAGAGGAGGAAACGCCGGAGGAGGGGGTTGTGTGCTGAAGGCATTCAGAAATATTGAATATTATTCATGAATAATTCATGATCATGCCAGTTAAACTTCCACGAGTTTATGAAATTAACAAATTGATTTCAGCAAATCTGTCCGGGCAGCCACAGCTGAAGGAACTCTCTCAGGCTTTCTCTCACACACAGTCTCTACCTCCAACAGCTCTCAGAACACCACGATTGGAAACCACCAGAAAAATGTGAGAGTGTTTGTCTGTGTGTGTCTGTGTGTGTGTGTCTGTGTGTGTGTGCATGTGTGTGCGTGTGTGTGTGAGTGAGTGCCTGCGATAGCAAGCGGTGCACATGACCTTCTTTTAGAGATATCTAAACAGTTGGCCTCTTTCTCACATCAATCTCTTCCCTGTTCTTTCCCTTACTCTCCCTTTTTCTCTCTCTCTCTCTCTCTCTCTCTCTCTCTCTCTCTCTCTCTCTCTCTCTCTCTCTCTCTCTCTCTCTCTCTCTCTCTCTCTCTCTCTCTCTCTCTCTCTCACGTTAGCCAGGGATATGCTGACGATAATACAGGTCCAGAGTCTGATGTTGTTCCAACCCCTGAGAACAGCTGCTGATGCTGTTGCCTGCATTCACAGGTCCACTGAGCAGGGACGTCGAGGACAATTCTTCTTCTCTGGCACAGCTCGTCCATTAGTGACGTCAGGACAGCTGCTGCCTGGATACACTATCTGGATCCAATGTCCTGGCCATTAGCCTTCCTCTCTTGTGTGTGTGTGTGGATCCATGTTGTTTGAGAGGTAGCGTTTGTGTGTGCGTGTGTGCGTGTGTGCGTGTGTGTGTGTGTGTGTTAGGACATGGGTTCTTTTTTTTCTTTTTTTTTCCAGTCAGATCCATAACCGATTTGTTTGCCCTGAGTGTCTTAGCCAGCTAGCAGTTCTGCCACTACTGGTAACCTTGAACCCAGCCCTGAGAGGTAGTGACACAAGTCAAGTGTGTGTGTGTGTGTGTTTAAGCGAGAAAAGGCGAGAGAAAGAGAATGAACTGAGCTCAATTGAGCTGTCAGACGGTGACATGAGGCTGTCACACTGCTGACTGGACATGAGGCTCAGGAGACACACACACACGTATAGACCTACACTCACTGGCTCCCTCTTAGTGTTGTTCTCCTGGCCCGGCCCACCAGCCCCTCTCCCTGGCTCCACCTCAGACAGCTGCCTGTAGACAGACAGCTGTCTGTTGTGATCTGCTTCAAAGCTCCATCACATTCAGAAGCCTCCAAAACTGTTCTGTCTGTTCTCCTCTGATGAACGGAATCCGCTGGAACACTGAATCCGATGAGGTGGGTGTAGATCTGGACTCTTATTCCTCAGCTGGACTCAAGAGTGAGGACTATACTGATTAGTATTTTACATTATACAGAAACCAGTACATGTATTGTGGGATGAGTGGTGTTTTTTCTCTCATGTAGTGACACTTTACATTTAGTGTACTTTAATGACCATGGAGCTCATAGCACCCATAGTACAACCAGTAAAATCACACAGGGATTGTGATGTATGTACTTGGTTTTAAGGATTGGTTGCTTTTATGTCAAAGGGTTGTGAGGGGTGAGTAAATCTTGCAAATGGGCCATCTTATGTAAATAGAATGTTGTTACTAAAGTTCCAGTAATACAATGTAGTCACATGGTGGTTCATGTACATTTACTATAAAGGGCTCTCTGACATAAATTGTCTCTAAACAAATTGACCAGCATCATTCAACGGTGAGAGCAGGTAAATAGTTTGTCTTTCCTCTTGAAGAGGACTGCACTCTAAACTACGTTTAGTACTTAGAGATGAGGACCGTCATTGAATTTTGATCTCTCTCTCTCTCAAACACGCACACACAGACTCTCTCCCTCTCTCTCTCCCTCTCTTACTCCCTCTCTCTCTCTCTCTCTCTCTCTCTCTCTCTCTCTCTCTCTCTCTCTCTCTCTTGCTACATCTGTCTCTGTCTCTCTGTCTCTCTCTCCCCCTCTCCTACTCTCCCAGTTATGAAACACTGTGTTAGCAGCTCTGCAAACATATAAGCAATCAATCCTGGCTGCTTAATACAGCGGAGTAGGAATAGTTATTAATGAGAGCTATTCGAGAAGCAGATTAAACATTCTAGTCAGTGGAGCCTGGGGGGAATGAAATGTTTGAAGGAAATTGGTTGTTTTCCTGCAACAAGTGGAGATGCTCCTGAGGACGATATTGGAGAGGTGGGGGGCCGGGCGTTCAGGGCTGTAATTACTGTAACCGTCTAAGAATGATTGATCGTCTCCCTGGTCCATCTCTATCTATTTGTTTCCCTCTCTTTCACTCTCTCTCTCTCTCTTTACACTTTCTCTAAGTCTTTCTCTAACTCTTCCTTTTTCTCCTCTTACATTTTGTTTCTCTCTGATGTTGACTCTTTCGTCCACAGTCTGTCTCTCTCCCAGATGGAATATAAACCCATGTAGGTAGGACTCCCACCCAGCCACCCAGCCACCCAGCCACCCAGCCACCCAGCCACCCACCCAGCCACCCAGCCACCCAGCCACCCAGCCACCCAGCCACCCAGCCAGCCAGCCAGCCACCCATCCAGGCAGACTTCCAGGCAGACTTCCAGGCAGCTGGCCAGCCAGCCAGGACACACATGACTGTCACACAGGAGGCTTCTACACCTCCCCTGACTCAGTGCCCCAGAATCTCTACCCTGCTAGAATTAGAATCAGGTAGTAAAAAAGGTGTGCTCTGGGCATTAAACGAAAAACGTTGTTTCTGCCTTTCTCTCTCCGACCGGCCCGGCCCGTGGAAGGTTGGGGGAGGGGCTCAGATAAGAGCCCACGAGGAGACCCAGCCGAGCGGCTAATTGAGATCTGTGCTACTGTGGTCAGGCGACGCCCCGAGGAAACCATCTGCCAAACGCTCAACATGTCCCATCTCATCGCACCGCTCTCACAGACGCACAGCCACAGTGTGCGAGAGTGGTGAGAGGAAGAGAGGGGGAGGCGATGTGTGTGTGTGTGTGTGTGTGTGTGTGTGAATGCGCGTGTGGATATGTGTGCATACTGTATGTATGCACACCCATGTCTGTCAACATACCACCTGATTTTCTCCCTCTCTCGTGCTGTCACAGGTCCTGCCAAACGCTGGAGACCCAAAGACAAAGTGAGAGGGAGAGGGAGGGAGAGAGAGATTGTGAGAAAGACAAAGACAGGCCAAACAGCTCATTCTCTTCTGACTCATGCAAACCAGAACACTCCAATGATAATGGCTTCAATAGTTTCAATATAATGACTGGAAGGTAATCACAGCCCAAAGCTCTACCATTAAAGTATGCGTCATTATATTCTCTATTCCAGTCACTTTGGCAGGCACTCTTCTCCAGAGACTTATAATCATAGCGTTCAGCTACGAGGGATGTGAGATGTGCCAGTCACAGTCGTGTTCTATTATTACGGAGTTGAAGTGCTGAACCGCTGCGGTCAGGGGTCAGGCTCATGTATAAACTGACCGTAATGCTTTGTGCGTCAGCTTCCACAGATGAGAGCGTCTGCGTTTGACACAGCTGTGAGGGCGAGGGAGAGCTGGCGGCTATCGCGCAGGCCGATGGAAAGGTGGAAAGAGGAATGACGAGATGGAGGGATGAAGAGCTGAAGGGATGGACGGAGGGCTGGCCCCGGGTGACACAGCAGGCTTTGAGAACACAGGCCGGCAACATCTTCTGGATCTTATTCCTCCGCAAATAAACAGGCTGTGTCCAGTCTGCCCCTCAGAGCACACAAACCTACATATAAACAGACACACTAGCTGGCCAGCTCTCTGTCCATCCCTCCCTTTCTCTCTCTCCCCCTCTTTCTCCTGGGTAATTTGCTCCAACATAATTCATGTGAAACAGCTGCTGTTTACAAAAGCATAAAACACCCTCTCCGATTCCCTCTTCCTCCTCCTTCCCTCCTCTTCTCATTTCTTCTCTCTCATCTTCTCCTCCACTCTTCACTGTGTAGAAGCAGAGCAAACAGACAAAGATGATCCTCTGTGGTCACAGAGCCTGCAGACATAAGCTCTCTGTCTGGCTGTGGTGACCGGCTACTGGTGCTATAGGCCAAGACTACCGGGTCAAGGATGGAGAGAGACAAATGAAAACCATGTTAATCGAGTGGTGTTGAGGTCCTGGGTGGGTACAGCCATGTGTGTGTGTGTGTGTGTGTATGTGTGTGTGTGTGTGTGTGTGTGTGTGTGTGTGTGTGTGTGTGGGAAGGAGGGTAAGTTTGTGGTTGGATATAGCTTGGTGTATGTGTGTGTGGCAGGGGGTTAACGTTCTGGGTGGGTTCAACTTAATGTGTTTGTGTATGTGTGTGTGTGGGAGGGGGGTTATAAATCTGCTCTATAAATTGCAAGGGAGGATATAACTTGCTCTGCACAGGGGATCACTGGACTGGTGGAAGTGGCATGATACTTCCAGTATGTGCAGAAAGCACAACATCCATACTTCAAAATAAATGAACTAAATGAACGTGTTTTTTTCTTTTTCTTCTGTAAAACTGTGAAATTGAATCTAATCTGTGTTCAAAAATGTTTTCTAATAGAGCTTTGGAAGGCTCCGTGGTCCTTGATTGAGTGTGTGTGAGCTCATGCTGTGGCAGATGTAATGACTTCACCAAACCCCGTCTCCTCCTCTCTCAGCTGAGGAAGACTGGATCCATTTAGACTGCTCAGCTCACCTCTCTGTGTTAGTCACAGAGAGAGGGGATGGCTAAAGTCCTACAGTCCCTGCAGCTACAGACGCGTCAGAACCAGCAGACTCTGAAACTGTCTGCACTTTGTAGTTTTGTACTCTATTCACTGTTGATGAGTCATTGTTTGATAGTTTGAAATGAATTATTGACATATTTCATGCAGGCTGCTCTTGAGTCTGGTTTAGCCAGGAACCTCATGGACTCCCTTAAGACCATCTTCCCTCCCAGGCTTTGGTTACGCATGTGTTTTGATCAGTAGAAAAAGACAGGGACTGTTGGCGGAGTTCTTCATGAATTATAAATGCAGAGTCACCACAAAGCCTTATCTTTGGAGGTGTGATGAGATGCAGACGAGAGCAGCTGTGTTGAATCACTCTGATTAGAAGTGTGTAATCAGCTCTTGTTCTCCTGGCCCACAGATGACCTTTAAAGGTCGACATGTCTGTCACGGGTCAAGTTCTTTCTGCGTTCAATCAATCTGCTGTTGCCATACAGGTAGTCAATGATTCATGGAAGATGGCTATGATTCTATTTCAGATAGCACAGCAATGTTTTTGGTTTGCTATTTTTCTTTTGATGTAGGAATGTTTGTGTGTGCATGTTTGTGTGGCAGAGGGTTTAAGGATATGGTTGGGGTAGATCTCAGAGTATGAGAGAGAGGGGTATTTCAGGGAAAGATAGGCAATCTAACATATCTCATGTTGTATCTAACACATACATCCATTTTGACTATAGTTGGCCCACTTGTAAGTCTTTTGTGATTATTACCAAGGAGTGTGTAAATGCCACAAGTTGATAACGAGCTCGATACATTGTCCAATTTACAGTCGTTAATTGGACTCGCTCCTATCCATTCTCTCCAAGTGCCTAATGAATGGCTCTGCTTCATTGATTCACAGCCCTGGGAAGCATACTTGTCATGATTGGAAGTGTAGCTTAATGACAGCTAAATGATTGGACTTGTGCACAATAAAGCGGAATCATTATCAAATGACTGATGAGGGCAAATTAATTTGCGACTGAATCAGCTCCTCTTACAACTCCATACCAAACATTTGAATTGTTGTTTAGTAATTCAATAGTCAGTTACCACAACAACATTAATACAGTCTAAAAGGTTAAACTGCTGGCTATTGGTTAAATAGTACCGACAACCAATCATATGGCTGAAATATGCTGACCTCCCTCTCCACCTCTTCATCCCTTAGCAAAAACCCATCAGAAGGTTAAAGATTTTTTTACACTTTACTTGACACCAGTAAAAGCTCAAGAAACCAACAGCCAGACCTCTGCTCTGTCAGACCTTGTCTCTGGATAACCGGTGTGTGTGATAACCTCTTAACACCCTCTGTCTGTCTGTCTCTCTCTGTCCCTCTCTCTCTCTGTCTCTCTCTGTCTGTCGGTGTGATCTGCCCATAGCTGACAAGGGAAGATGGTCCTTAGTCTGCTCATGTGAGCTGCCTGAAGCCGGCTGATAAGTCTAAGGGTTCAGATGGCGGATGAACTTTGTGGTCTAGCCTCTCTTTCTCTTTCATTCTCTCTCTTTCTCTATCCTCTTTACTAAAAATAGACCGCGATAAAGTTAGCTCTGTATCCACACAAACCCCTCGACATGGAATCAACCAACGTTCCAGATGAAGAGAAACTCTTTCTCCCTCTCAGTCTGAGAGTATGAGGCATAGTGTGTTGTATCTACTGTACAGCAGATGCTTTTTATCCAAAGAGACATACAGGGGGGATTTGAACCATCCAGCTGTGTGCACCACCTTGGTGCTTGGCAGAGAGAGAAGGGTCCTCACACTCCTACCGTCCGCTGCTTCTCCTTCAACAAAGAAAACCTGCTGCCAGGACTTTCCATTCAACACACCTGCAGTGACCGTGTGAGTGTCGTCAGCGAACCCAAGTGCCCTGCCAAAACTAGCTTCTCCCATGACGATGCACTTTTGATCCTTGATTTTCTGCTGTACTTTCTGTGTGCATGATTTTTATGTCTCTCTGGGTAAAAGCATTTGGTAAATCAATAAAATGTAAATCTGCAGTCAATTGTTCTACTGCTGAACTATAAACATACTGTACTGAATATGTATGTCTGAAAATCTCTCTTCCCTGTGTCTTTCTCTCGCACAGAACAGCACATAAACCCACATGAACCCTCAGTCTTTCTCTCTGGAGTACCTGACGATGTTCTCCTCCTTTTATCTCCAGTGTCTGTAGGCCCTTCTCTTCCTCTGCTCATTCTGTACTTGGTGGCTCTTCAGATGCCACCCTCCCCAGCCCGTTTCACCCCGCCTCCCCTTTCACATCCTGTGGTTGTGCAGCCTGGGTCTGTAAGCTTGTTGGTTCCGGCTCCTTAGCCTCCTTCTCTCCCTTCCCTCTCTCTCTCCTTCTCTGTCTCTTACTCTCGCTCTCTCTCTCTCCCCCCTCTCCGTCAACCAGGTTGCCTCCCCATGCAGGATGCATCCCGTTACAGCCTTTGCCGCTGGTGGTCTGCTGTCTTGTAAGCATGGGTTCGGTGTAGCACTGGACTGACCAAGAATCTACCCTAGCTGACAGCAGGCAACCTCTGCTGCAGCGGAGATGGTTCAACACAGGTCTGTCCAAAACATACCCTCACACACCCATCAACTGAGGTCCTCTAGATTAAGCCAAAGGCTGTAGGTGAGTAGTGTATTAGCAGCAGGTATTTTTAGGGCAGTTTGATGGTGTAGCGCATATAAATTATACATGTATAGGAAATGCATGGGATTGCAAATTGAATGCTACACGTTTAAAGTACCAACTACGTTTATTAATCGTGATTCTCGTCCTTTCCATCTGTTTTCTCATTGGTGTGCAGGACGGTGAGCAGCCCACATCACTAACATTTATTCTTCATTAGCTCCCCATAGCAACCCCAGATCCACAAACAAACACGTGGTGCCGCTGGAACATTCACGCAACAATAAACAACAATTAAAGAGGCAACATTACACAGATGAATAAGAATTATTCAGAGGGTATTGGAGTCGCCAGATGTGTTTTCCTGTCTCTCCTGCCGCCATTGTTTGTTCCTGGAGTCTGGGTCTCCCCTCACTTTCTTGTCTGCTGCGCGTCATCCAAGGATTCGACCAGCCTCATTGGAGTGTGTGTTCAGATAGACAGGGTGTAAATTCATAATGAAGCTAGGAGCTCTTACGTTCAATGCCAGAGTTGATACAGACACACACGCACAGCCAGAGCTTAGGAGTTCAAAAAAAACAGTTTTTTTAAGAGTTCATACAGCTGATTCTGTCTTGGAGACAAGCCTCAGTATTGAGCTGTTGATCCGGGCCCATGGATTGAATCTTTGATATCCTTTCCAGTTCATTGGATTGGGCGAGACTGGAGGCAGGTTGGTTCACCTTTATTTCAGTTCCTCCTCTGTCTCTCCCTCTCTGTCCTCTCCTCTCCCTTTCTTTCCTGTTTTGTCACCTCAACAAACTCTCTTCACCAGCATGGATTGACCACTTAGACGTGTACTCTTGTGGAACACAAGAAGAGCTATTCTCTTCCATTTGTTTAGCAGTCATTCAACCAGAAACATACTTTGTTTCTTACAGTATTTTCCCTGTAGTTTCCCCTCCTCAGTGAGTATATATCACATTACCTTCACAGGCGGAATCTTCTGAGTGGTCCCAGAGGACTCCTGCAGAGTAATCACATACTGCATTAATGTGGTTTCAGTTCTGGATAATCAATACACTACCTAATGAACCTATTCATATTGCTGCAGATTTATGATACGTATTACAGCTAGAGAAATGTGTTTGGGCTTGTCCAAGACATGTAAGCAGTTAAAATCTAGGTCCATTAAGCGCAGGGAAAATGTCCTCTACTATGAGTCACTGCCTCTGCTCGTCTGATTCCTGGTCTCAAGGTAGATGCCGAGGCATGAAGAGGCAGAGGGACCTGGGTTTGACACCCCAAATCATGATAAGACGGTTGATGTGGCATTGTACAGGATAGTATCTGTGCATCCTGTACATTAATATAAACTTATTGTGGTTATCTTTAATGAATAGCTTAACATGGGGGGACATAACAACAAATACTAGTCCGATGATTGACTGTAAAATGAATCTGTCCATGCCAGGGAGTGTAACTGGAGCACAGAGACTGATGGCTTCTCACGTTACATAGAGATTGATAGAGGTTATTAAGCCTAATGATGCTGCTCCGCACACCCACAAAACCCTGACAACAGAGTGTGTAGTGTTGAGGTGGGGGGGGGGGAGAGAATATGCTGTGTGGGGGGTAATGGCATCTAATGTGACACCTGGTATATGACTATCAGAAGACAGATGTTGTTGTTGTTCTTAGCTAGTGTCCCCAGAAAACAGAAAACAGGAACAGGCGAGATGGAGGAGAGTACCCACGCCAGCCAACTTCCCAACTTCCCAGCCAACAGCCGCTAGCCTGCCTACCTGCCAGCCACCTAGCTAGCCAAACAGGAGGTCAGCCAGTTAGATAGCCAGCCAGCCAGTCAACCTGCCATGCAGCCAACAAACCTTCTATTGCAGTGCACCTGTGTGTTTGACAGACAGCCCAATTTAGCTGCCAGGTACAGGTCAGGTAGCCAGAGCAGGAACCTGGGGTTCTGGGGGTTTTGACTTGCGCCTGGGGAGCTAATTTAGCTGATCCAGAGGCCTAACCTGGCTCACTGTCACGCTCTCACAGGTACGTGAAGGGGAGTGGGAGAGGCGGGGGAGAGACAGTGGAGGGTTCAGACCACTGACCGTAAATTGGAACGCATGAGGTACCTCGCAGACTGGGAGCAGGCCAGGGGTGGGGAAAGGCCTCAACTCAGATTCAGAGAAAAGAACACAGAGAACAAAGATTGGCGTTGTCTATTTTTAAAATACTACTTTG
The DNA here is from genome assembly GCF_054491055.1 of Hypomesus nipponensis. Lineage (NCBI taxonomy): Eukaryota > Metazoa > Chordata > Actinopteri > Osmeriformes > Osmeridae > Hypomesus > Hypomesus nipponensis. Next base: position 5,419,153 of record NC_140367.1, read on the forward strand.
GGTGCTATACAAAAATGTATGTTGGGTTGTACACAGTATACTCCATACTACCATGATTCAAACGTGAAAACTCCACTCCACTAACCTCTCGTTCTCATGGGTGTTGTTGTGCTGTAGCCGCAAGCTATCTGACAACCTCCGACTGAGGAGAAAGAGCTGGTACTAAGCATGTGCTGGGGTGCTGGATCATTTGGCTTTGTTGTTGATATTGAGTGGCACCTCTCCATCCTGTAAGCGCAGCAGTTGTAGTTGTAGTCTTCTCTGCTAATGACATGAATCAGACCCCTGCTGGGAACTTTGCGACTTAGCAGCTTCGGATAATATCTTTGACTCTCCATGTTTAAGTGTAGGTGTGTGTGTGTGTGTGTGTGGGGGGGGGGGGGTATGTGCGTGTATGTGTGTGTGTGTGTGCTCAAGTGACAGGGCCAGGACACATAGACATGGTTTCATCGACTAACGGACTAATTAGTAGTACCTTTCGTGAATTTGTGCTGGTGAATTTCCCCTGTCAACAGCATCGTCAAATAACTGCCTACTCCAACATGGCTCCGACATCATCCCTGCTGTGGAAATGCAAATGAAGTTTCTTGCTAACGGTAAACTAAGCACTCAGGATTCTGTTGGACCCACATCCGTTCCTGGTGTTTCCAGAATTAACAATGGCTGTTGTGAGACCACAGAATTCTTTTAATGAATATTGAGTTGGTGCATCTGTTCCCACAATTGTTGGTCCATTACATAGTAGTGTTTAAACCTCCCATCTGGGTGGTTATGAGTCCACAAATAACAGAAGTAAGAGCTCGAGAACTAGAGAGTGGGTTGCCCATAAACCACATATTCTAGAGTTCTATTCTGACATGAAAGGATTCTGGGCTTTGACTTTGAAACAGTTTCAATGCTGTTATTAAACTGGTTAACTCAAAGATAGCTCTGACTCAGTATCAGGACAGTATTTACATATTGTTTTTGATCCAGGTCAGCAGGACAGCAGGCAGCAGTGGAATAGGGACCCAACACACCTCTAATTTCTCTCCAGAATCATCATGCCGGCATGTGTTGGCATGTGGCAGCTCAGCTGGAACCAAACAAGCTTTCCCATCATTCTCACTTTGAATTGGCTTCAAAGCTAATAATGAAAGAGAGTCGTGTCGGAAAGAGAGAGTCAGGTTTGGGGAATCCAGGGACACGAGTCACCATGTTTTGGCCCCAGGGTTGGTCTCTGCGGCTTACCACAGCCACGCTAAAATTGGGGAAACAATGAGAGAGAAGCAGGGAGACAGAGGTAAGGAGAGAGAGGGGGCGATATGTAACAGTTTGTACTGGTGTTAGTGGAAGCTGTTGTTTACAGACTTCAAAGTGCACCTGAAGAGAAAGCCCTCAGGTGGTTTTAATAGGCGTCCAATCCGCTGGTAGGATTTGACAGCGGTGTGCCACGCATGCTGAGAAACCCATGGAAGAGAACGCATCTGCCAAACAAATCCTACTCTGCAAATGAACACCGCTAGGAATTGGAGGCTTATGAAGAGTGACTGAAACCTTCTAAGTTTCCCCTTAGTCTCGACCTTACCCGCCTTTTATTTCATATGAATGCTAACTGTCGGAATGGACGTGTATTTAAATGTGTGTGTGTACGAGTGTCAGAGAGAGTATGTATGAGTGGATATTTGTGTTGCTATAGTATCTTGCTGAATAACATTATCAGGGTTGCACCAATGTATAAATTCTAAATCAATCTGACCATGTTCCTGGATGACCTTGAAATCATTTCCCTTTCATGAATTAATAACAGGTAGATCCATGGCTACAAAATCAATCCTTCCTGCCCAATTTCACCTTTTCATTTGCTCTCTCAGGACTTCTTCCTGCATATCATACATTCTGCATTCGTTCAAGCATATCCTGATTTACCACACGCTCTCATACGGGCAGCAGCAAAAATTGCAATATGCAACAATATGAACCTCTCGTTGTTAATCTCACTTCCTGTCTGTATGCTGTGCATGCAGTCCACACAGGCCTGTTCTTTGTTCATACAAATAGCTCATCATTTGGCACCACAGGATTTTGCCCTTGAGCTAACACTCAAAGCAGCAGAATCAAGTAGACAAGTGAAGGACTGCTCATCTTTTTTATGGGTCAAACTTTGTCTGAGGACTTTGATGTCTACGTTAGTTGACCCAAGTAAATTGTAACCTTGCTGGAGCCTTTGTTTGAATGATAGTTTAACTCTACAGATTAGCTGCTAAAGCTAAAGGCTAACCTTGTTATAGATCACAGGCCAACTTAAAGCTAAAGCTACATTAAAAACCTTGCTATGTTCTGCACAGCTACATAGTCACGCTAACACTTCTGTATGCGTTGGGGAGGTTGGCTTTTATGTACCTGTAACACGTCAGACCCCCATGGATCTTAAAGACCTGTATATCAGATAATTCTTTCTCATAGGGTGCTAAGTTTTTAGCACTCTGCATACAGGTCAGAGAGCCCTCTTTCACTCTGCCATCTCCGTCAACGCGTAGTTACATCAGGGTGCCAAGTAATATGCCTCACTCCTCCATTAGAGTTGGTCCTGAGAGGACAGTGCACTATTAAATGTGTGTCTTCATATACCTTTTGCACTCAACCCCTGCCGTGCATGCCTCTCTATGTGCGGTTGGCTTTCTATATTTTGTCCTCCATCTCCATGAGGCTTCTCACTGTATAAGCTTGACAGCCATGGAGACCGCTGCGGGTCTCAATAATGCACACTTGACTTAGGAAAGCTGTGAGAGCATATGTTTCACAGACCATCATCAATGATTAATCAACGTCCTGTTTAATTAGTCATGCCTCTTAAGTGCACCGGAGTGAGGAAAACAGGCCCAGCGAAAGCCCTCACTGTCACTTGGTATGATGCAAAGTCACGTCTTCCTCACCGTATAGGCAAGGACCTGTGTTGCCGCATGGCCGGAAACACCAAACATCTATTAGCAGGACAGTTTCAAACTCTGCTTGCTGGTTTCCATCAACCGATTTCAAGACCAAGGATGAAAGAGACAAGACTGAGAGCCTTGCTATTAGCTTGTAGCTGGTGGTTATGCATGCAGAAAAAGCATTCAATTGCATTATGGAATTAATATGTTCATGAAAACAAAGACTCAAGCTTGGAAAATTAAATGTCATAAGTCTAACCCACGAACACAAACAAGTAGAGGGAGATGACAGGTGGGGCATTTCATCTCATGCTGTTGTCCTTGACAGGTTGTATTATGGAATATGGGTGAAGTCAGGGAATGCAGGGAGACGAGTGCGCAAAGTTCTTATAATAATCAACGAGCATCGAACTGCAGAAAAATGATGATTGATACTTTTTGTACATGTTCTCCCACATCATAATTACGAGACAAAAAAACAATAACTGTGTACTTATATTTATGGTTTGAAAGCCCTCCACATCATTTGACTATAAATGTTTTTTATACAACAAATGTCGGTTACAATAGAATGTTCTTTATGGAAATGTAAAACCTGAGTGCCACTTCACAAGCTGCACCTAATCAGGCATTCCACTAAGCTACTCATGACATGAGGCAGGTGTACCGCAGATTCAATAGACCCAGTGTGAGTATTCGGTGAGAGCATGTGTATCTTAGTATTTAGAAGATAATTAAATTTCACGCAGCCTAATTTGACAATCAACATTAGTCATCCATAAAGGGCAATTATATCTGGCATGAACAGAAAATGATCGACTTATTAAATGCCCATTTCAAAGTACCATATGTTGAGACACTGCATGTTACTGTTGGCAGAACAGTCAGGACAGAGCAATTATTCCCATAGCCTATTTTAAAAAGTTGCTTGCTTCCAGGGCCATGATAAACATGGTCGTGTCAGTGACAGATTTAAAATGTGGCTCAAACAGCTCTCTGGGGCACGCATTGAAGCTCTGCTCAGGTCAGCCGTGACTGTACTGAAAACCCTCCTCATGTAATGGTTGATGAATTTGACCTCATGCATTCGGCTATGAAAACTCTTAGATGGCCCTCCCAGAGCAGGCGTTGAGCTTCTATGCTGCGACTCAAAGCCATTTACGACCAATTCCAGATAGTCTTTAGATATATCTTCACAGATAGCAGAGCTGGTTTCGAGGAGGTGGGGCTATGGTAACCACATTGATAATGTTGGAGGTGTTTAAGCAGAAACTGGGTCTTGTATAGCTTGACCAAGGTGCAATGCCTTGGACTAAGAATAGGATTGTGTTCCAGTATATATATACTGTATTACACTAATATTAATAGTAGTATATTTGCTAACACACACACTGACTCATACAGAGATTACAGGAATAAACCTAAACGTTTTTATTAATTATTAATAATAAAGTTAACCTACTTGCTGCACCCTCCCCTTCTTCCTGGGTGAACAGCTCATTATGAACAACATGATATATTGTGGAAGGAGACGGAGGGAGGAGGGTAGGGGTGGTGGACAAGAGGCTTTAACCTTTTAACTGTTGCCTCGTTATCGGGTTTCACTTGTCTCAAGCTCATTAACTTTGTTTCCCGCTAGAGGTTGATTATAGAGTATCAACATATTCCCAGTTCAGATCACTTAGGGTCTACAGCAGCTCAGTGGGTAGAGCACTGCACTGCAGGTCAATCATTTGTATGGTTTGAATCTCCCCGTGCTGTGCGTCGCATTGGATAAAAACGGCTGCTAAATAAATACGGTATTATTATTTATATCATATCACGTTACAATTATGACATTTTAGATCATGACATAACAATCCCCACAGAGCATAATATTTTGATTGGATAGCAATCAAGACAGTTCATATTGTATCTTTCTCTGTATTATTAGTTATGAGATCACTGTGCAGTTACTGTAAAATCATCTTCTAATTTATATATTTTCAAATGATAATGTATCAATATTAAAATCAATGTTACAACAACTGTAAGATAATGTGTCCGTAGTTAGGTGACAGCTGAGGAATGTTATCAGTGAAAATAATTGTTTTTTCTTCGTTGTCAGGTCTACCTAAAGGGAGCTGCCATGTTACTTAGCTCAGCCAGATAAGTGAGAAGGCAGCAGAGATATGTTCTTTCCTTACTGCTCACCTGAGGCTTTACAACACAAAGACACACACATGCTAACTCACACATACACACACATAATGGCAGTCTCTGTTTGCTAGACAGATTAGCTTGATTCTAAATTGCATTTTTGGTTTTTGTGAGGCTGAGAGAGAGAGAGAGAGAGAGAGAGAGAGAGAGAGAGAGAGAGAGAGAGAGAGAGAGAGAGAGAGAGAGAGAGAGAGAGAGAGAGAGAGAGAGAGAGAGAGAGAGAGAGAGAGAGAGAGAGAGAGAGAGAGAGAGAGAGAGAGAGAGAGAGAGAGAGAGAGAGAGAGAGAGAGAATTGGTCGTTTTACCAATGGGCACAACTTAAAATTCATAATTCTGCCAATGTAAAATAGTTTGTTGAGTCAACAGTAATGTGATTGCCCCAACTACAAAAATACTGTTGTCTTTATTTAGTTTTTAGCTCAACTAAGTCTAGTAGAGGTGGTTTCAAGTCTCACAGTGAGGTTTTGCTCAAGCACTCTGTGGAGTGTAATGATTTCCCAAATGTACCATTATTATAAATATTAAGAAGCACATCCAATTATGAATTAATCATTAATCATTCATTTGTATGATAATCTAAATAAGCATCATTTAAAATTTAATCAACACTTACAGTGATATACAGATATGAATGGCGTAATCCATATATATATTGAATTCAATTCCATTGAATCTTTGACCAAAAAGACCAGGACAGCTATCCATTGAAGGTCCACTTCCTGATGCAGTGTTGGGCCAGTTGTTGATTCCATGCAGACACATCTGGAGAACTGATGAGCTGGAGTGATGGTTCTTGTTGGTTGAATACATTACACCTGATACGATGGTAGATGCTTAGGCTGGTTACATCAAGGCCCGGGTTCAACCCCAGATTGGTTGACAGGGTTGAATGGAAAGGTTGTGTTGGAATCGCAGATTGTTTGGAGAACGTCTTGTATGATAAATTGTGTTTGGCTATGTAAATTGAGTGCCTGACATTAAAAAAGGATGTTTTTGTCATCTAACTCCCTGTTGGATGGATCTGAAACCATACTTTATTAGGAGATGTCACTTCTTTTCTCCTCCTATTACTGATCCCTTCCTCTCCTCTCCCTTCCTTTCCTCTTTTCCTCTCCTCCTTCTGATTCCTTCCTCTCCTCCTCCTCTCCCCTCCCCTCCTCATGCTCCTCTCCTTCTCTTCCTCCTCTCCTCCTTCTGATCCCTTCCTCTCCTCCTCCTCTCCCCTCCCCTCCTCATGCTCCTCTCCTTCTCTTCCTCCTCTCCTCCTTCTGATCCCTTCCTCTCCTCCTCCTCTCCCCTCCCCTCCTCATGCTCCTCTCCCTTCTCTTCCTCTTTTCCTCTCCTCCTTCTGATCCCTTCCTCTCCTCCTCCTCTCCCCTCCCCTCCTCATGCTCCTCTCCTTCTCTTCCTCTTTTCCTCTCCTCCTTCTGATCCCTTCCTCTCCTCCTCCTCTCCCCTCCCCTCCTCATGCTCCTCTCCTTCTCTTCCTCCTCTCCTCCTACTCCAGTCCTCTCCTCTTTCTCTCCTCCTCTCCCCGGTTGGGTAGATGGCGCAGGGTGGGGGTTTGATCAAATAGGACATTACATGCGCCACTGTCCCCATCTCAGCCAATCCTGATTCATATTGGCCTGGACCATCAGAATGAAAGTCGTGATGTTTATAGAAGATGTGCTCGCCCCGTCATCCTCTCTTTAACTCTCCTGACACGTTGGGTGTTGTGTGGAGAAGGTAATGACTGTTTTGTCTCTAAAGGGAAAGAAGCTATGGATGTTTTGGATTTTTTTCTCCACTGACTAATGCCACAAATAATGACATGTTTAAAAGTGAGACTGTCAAGGGATGACTATATTCACAGACAAAATAAAACAAGCATGGAAGTGAAATATAATACAAAGGCACTTTCGTGCAAGGTTGCATAAAGGTTTGTGTTCAATTTCACAGTGAAACCCTGAGTTAAAAGGATTTTTTAAACTATTTTCCAAACCAAACAATACCAGAAAAAGCAGAATGTCCTTATTTTCACCCAAGAACACGATACATGATAACAAAGGGATGCCAAGACCTCCGCACTTCACTTCGTCCTCCATCATTATCATCAGACACTCAACTGAGACTATGAAAAGGTCAAGAAGCTATTCCCAAGCTGGTGATGTCTGAAGACCTAATTAGTGTGTTTGGGCTGATGATCCAGTGTTGGATGATGTTGTGTACAGGGAGAGCCCCACCCCTCCACTTCCTCAGTGCTGCCCACTGGAGGGTAACGAGGTGCTCATGTCACATGAATACATTCATCTGCTCTGGCTAAGAAGGTACAGCGTATGTGACCGGACAAGCAAGTATGCACATATGTAAATGTACATACCCATAAGATGCAAATGCTCTCACACACACATATGCAAATCCACATACTCTAAATGTCGAAGGAAGATAATGAGACCAGATGTAAGACTACAATGTGCAACACTTGCTTACCGTGTGCATTCCTTTAATTTGCAAATAGCAAGAATAATCAATGTGACTTGACAGACAACATCTTCTCCGTTTAACCACATATATAATGAGTGTTGGAGGAAAACAGTATATACATGAGAAGCCAATACATGCTTCAATGCCAGGACTAAAAATACAACACCAAACCAAACTCATGTTGATAGATTTGCACTGGGAACTAATGGTCTATCTGAAGATCAGAGTCAATACAACGGACATCCTCTAATCCAGTATCTCACAGACATTTGCTCTCATTTCAGTACCGCATCATACTGTACCATATGATTCTTTCCACAAATCTTGGGGGGCTGGAGAGATGACACCTGAGGCACGCAGCACAGCCACACCGATACGGATCGTATAATTAATGTTCCTCTAATTCAGTCTGGTGTCGTTACCTTTGTTCTGGAACAAATTGAAATTACCCAACACACGGTCTGGGCTGGCACAGCGTTCAGACAGGTAGCAGAGCTGATAGGACGGCTCATCGGCTAGCCGACAGCTCATTCGTTGGATGATGAAGCGTTTTTCGCCTCTGCGTGAACCACCTTTAGATCGCTCGCCCGTCTCTGGGGTAATGGAGGCAGGCGGGCGGAGCAAGGATGACCGTCGCAGTTCGATATAGGGCAAACGCCAACAGGCAGTCAGGCTGAAAATTAGTCTCTTTCTCTCTCTGTTTCTCTCTCTGATTCTCCACTCACTATCTTCTTTTCACACATTATCTCTGAGCTTTTTTCCCTCTCTGTCTTTCTCCCCTCCCCTCTCTTACGCTCTCTGTACTTTTCATTCTTTCTAGCCATGTTATCTTTTTCCACACTTTCTCCTTTATCTCTCTCCGGGTGTTTCCCCTAATTGAAAGGAACAGGTAACACTATGATGTCCAGACCAGACGTTACTAACAAAAACGGATTAAGAAATAATAAGTCTTTGATTCCATCTAGTCAAATAACCTCCTCTATTGTCTAGCAAAACAAGGACTGTCTAGTCCCTGGGAGACCAGTTACCTCAAACGTCTCATTATAAGTTCTGATATGACATGCCACTGACTCTCCCTTATATTTCTGTAGGCTAGTCAAATGGTGCAGTGTCCTTACATTGAGTCTAAAAGGTGAGACAACACTGACAGAACGTATTTTTCGATCGCATTTCCCAGAACTTATTTATTGTTTTCAGAATAACTGACAGGAACTCATTGCCCTGCAAAAATTGCTTAAAAAAAGGAATGAGAAACAGTCATCGAAAATAAACACAGCCTTGGCATGTAAATCAGATCTGGAAAATCGAAGAAAAAGAATAAAAACAGTGATTTTGATATGGAAATGATCCAGCTTGATGTCCAGCCATTATCTACTCAGAGATAAGTGAAAGCAAAACAGCGGGTGTAATTATCTGTGTCTGTCTTTGAAACCTGTCATTATGTGGGTTATTTTCATGGCAGGACATTGAACGTATTTCTGTCAGAAAAGGTGATAGATTTCAAATGGATGAAGAATAATGTAACCCCTGCTACGGTAAATAATTGTTCTCAACTGTCTTCCATGACGAGATGATGCCTTCCCAATTAAACCGCTTCAACGATGGGACAAAAGGATCGGGACTCTGTCTGATAAAGACTGTCTACATGAGTTTGGGCTATCACAGCAGTACCTGCCATGCTTCAGATACAGACACAGCACACACACAAAGATTGAATTTGAACAAGGACCATTCATTTGAATGTAAAGTCCTTGACTCTTTCTCAACGCTCTCTAGGAAGCATCTTGTGAACTAAGCCACCTTAACTCCCAAATTAGCAGAAGATAACATTTTATCCAAAAACCTCTTCTAACTCACATACATTCAGCCACCGCTGTAACCGTTACTGAAAGCAGAAAGAAGCTCAGTTTAATTCTCAGATGAGAATTGAAAACTAGTTTCATGCTGATTATGTGCTCCTCGTGTTCTCCTTCTGAGTGTGTGGCCCTATCTTTTCAGTCAGGCGTTAAGTAGACCGACATGGGGAGTGGGGGGGTCCTGACTGGGTGCAGAGACCCCCCCCAGCTACCCGACCCCAGGGTTGGCGATTTCCATTTCTGTTTGAGGCTTGCTCTGACAGAATGTGTTTTATAATTGCATGGACAGCTCCATGAAGCCTCTTGATTCTGCGTGAGGGAATGTCCTCTCTCACTCTCTTTCTATATCTCCCTCTCTCAAAGACAACTTCAGTGGACTGGGCAGTTTTTAACAGATGGCTAAGTCTGATGAGCTGACAGGAACAGGGGATGTGAGATGGGATAGTGCAAGGGCATAATGTGCTACTGTTGCCATTATTCTTGTCCTGCTGTTAGTGTAGTTTGATGGACTGTGACTGGTGACGATATTGTTGAGATCACAAACAAATGCGGGATGGTTGAAACACTCAGGATACCACAGCTGCATTTCAAACAGCGCTACCAATCATTCACATGAACTGCAGGATTGAACAAATCTCTTTCCAGTCCCCAGAGAAGTCTCCATGTGCTTAAGGCAGGAGGGGCAGGAGCAGAGGATGCAGGGGCCAGGGGTAGCAAGGCCAGCAGGGATGATGGGGGGTGAGAGAGGATGAGGGAGATGAAAGAGAGGAAGTCCAACATCCACATTTGTTTAGTGGGATACCCGAGGGATGGATGGGGAGCGTGTATCAGTGTCTGGGATGTTGGGCGCTGAAATAGATGTTAGTTTGGGGGTCCTAGTGGTCTGGTCGATTTGCGAGGGAGCTGTATGATGTTGGAGGCTGATTATCTAACGATGTTGTGACCCCATAGAAGTAGAAAACCACGGGTTAATCAATGATGATTCCCTCATACATTTTTGATCGAAATACTTACCAGTAAAGGTTCCTCAAACATCAAAATCCGCAGAAATGATTCCTAAAACAAGTGATTTGGACTAGTACGGCAACAACCAAATCACTAGTATAAGTTCGCTAAGAGGAAATTCAATATTTAAATGTGACAAAATTAGTCCAGAGTCAATTTAGCCTGACAACAAGATTGAACATGACCAAAACAGTGATTTAATGGCCCAGGGAATGAGAATCAGCTCCGCCTCTCTCTCTTCCTGACAGCTGGTTTCCTGATATGTTTTGCTCTTTGAGTTTCCCTCCAAATTAAATCCCAATTAATAAAACGGTTACGACGGATGGAGTAGGAGTTCACCAAATACAACTTCACACAAAACTGTTGAAGCTCGCTCAACGGATTTGCCACAAGCACTTCATGAGAAGAGATAAATTGTTTATATTACATTTAACACACAGCGTATTCAAATGCTCACCAGAAGTGACAATTACTGAAGTTACTGAATTAATAAGGGAAAGGCCAAGAGGAAAATGTGCTGGACTGGAGTCATTTAAACACAAAACATCTGATAAAGGAACACAGAAACAGACAAAAGTTGATATATTTCCTCCCACACCAACACACACAAATGTACACATACACACTTTTCTCTCTTTCACACGTCCATGAACACGTTCTATCGAGGAGACAGGTGGAGTCTCTTAATTAGGCTTCTGTAAATGTGACACCAACGCAGCTTACGGTGACAAGCCTCTGTCAAGTCCCTTCACAACAGTAGCTAATATTAGCTCTATTTTAAGTTTCTGTGTTTGTAGACCTTTACCCTGTGGTCTTGTAAATGACGGCTGGAGTCAGCCAGGCAGATCCCATTCCCTCCCACTCCTGCTTGCTCCCTCTACCTTCCCCAACACTGGGATGACAGCAGGCAGCCACAGTCCAGGCTAAAGAGCTAAAGATGGAAGTTTGGAGGCAATTACAGAGGAGATGGCAGGTTTAACCAGCCCCTTACACTCCCAGCCTGTCCCCTGGAGTCCCCAAGGACAGGCTGGATCTCAACACCAAGGCAGTGGAGCTCCATGGGGACCAGAGGGGGTTGAGAGTTTAATACCTCAGGCTCCAGGAAGGGTTTTTCTGGGTATGATCTGACTGATATCCCCTCCCCTTATCTAGATCTCAGTTTAAATTCCTACTTCCCAGTCTCTGTCTCTATCTATGTCTCCCCCTTCTTCATTTCAGAGACTCTATGACAATTATAAGTTATGGCAATGTACAATGCCATCAAGACAAAGCAATCAGCAAAACTGATTGCATCATTGTCATTATTTGTTTTTCATTAATCATATTAGCTCAGAATGGTTTGATAACTGGGCTGCCACATTCCTCAAGGGGACCGGGAAGTCACCCTCTCTCACTCTCTCTCTCTCTCTCTCTCTCTCTCTCTCTCTCTCTCTCTCTCTCTCTCTCTCTCTCTCTCTCTCTCTCTCTCTCTCTCTCTCTCTCTCTCTCTCTCTCTCGCTCTCTGTCTGTCTCTCTCTCTCTCCCTCTCTTTCTCTCTCTCTGTCTTCTATATCTATCTCCCAATCCTTCTCTCTTTCTGCCATTTCCTCCCCCTTTTTCCTCGTATTCATGATGCCAACATCCGAGGAATAGTTTTGAATAGTGTAGTATGGTATGGCATGTAACTTAGTGTAGTCTTGTGGAATTCTAGTGAACAGTTTTTTTTGGGATGGTAAATCAAGAGTACATCCTCACAGAGAAACCAGTACCATCAAGTCCTGTCCCTTGTGTTCTATACCGCCTACACGTTGCTAATGTATGCTAGAAATTACCTACCATCTGGTTTACGTTGACGCTGCCCTAGAAAGAGAGGGAGAGACAGAAAAAAAAGAAAAAAAATGAAAGATTAAAAAAAGAGGGAGAAAGAGAGAGAGGGGGAGTGAATTAAAGAGCAATGTAAGAATGAGAAGTTAAGAGAAATATTCAGAAGTTTGGCGCTAGAGAAATGGCTTGAGATGAAGAGCGAGAGAGGGAAAGAGAGAGAATAGATAAGGGTAGATAAGAGGAGATGCACCTGCAGTCTGGATCAATGCAGGTCACTGAGGGATTCCCCCCGTGGGCTACTGCCTGGAGCATAGCAACACCTGACTTTGACAACTCACTGACAAAGATCTGGAACTACACCACAGGGTCAAGGCACCAAAACAGAGCCTCTAACCATCATTCCTCTGTATTAGCTCCAAAACTGATCATTATTTTTTTGTTCAATCCTGTTTCCTGAGTTTCTAATGTTTGAGCATGGTTCTCGTTAGGATGTCATGCTATAACAGACTCTGTGGCTACAGGTTTAACATTTCACACATATGCTTTACCAATTACGGCTTATATAGTGTAAAATCTCACCAACCGAGAAAGTGAGATTCTACACATCTAAAAATTTGATTAATTGATGTCTTCTGAAATTCACACCACTCCTAAACAACTGCATTGTTGGTATACAGGGGAAGGAATAATCAGTTCCCTTTTATGTATGTATGGCAACATACCCGTTGTCCAGGACATCCCTGAAGTACACTTCCTGAAGTAGAGGACGCTTCCTCCCTGGCGCCTACTGTCATGTCATGTTTGCAGTCCACGCAGCCAATCAGTCAGCAACTTCAGGACAGCCGTTCTAACAATGACCTTGCGGGACGTTGTTGTTGTTTAAGAGAGGCTAGTTAGTGATCAATTGATCGGTGACACTAAGGGAGGGAGGGAGGGAGGGAGGGAGGGAGGGAGGGAGGGAGGGAGGGAGGGAGGGAGGGAGGGAGGGAGGGAGGGAGGGAGGGAGGGAGGGAGGGAGGGAGGGAGGGAGGGAGGGAGGGAGGGAGGGAGGGAGGGAGGGAGGGAGGGAGGGAGGGAGGGAGGGAAGGAGGGAGGGAAGGAGGGAGGGAGGGAGGGAGGGAGGGAGGGAGGGAGGGAGGGAGGGAGGGAGGGAGGGAGGGAGGGAGGGAGGGACCAGCCCCCCAAACAGTAGCAACCAGCCTCAGCACACTGTCCAGTCTTAAGCCCCACCCCCCCACCACCACCTCCACCACCTCCTCCTCCACCACCTCCTCTTCCACCAGACTGCTCCTTCCTGCACCTCTACTTGATCTCTGGACACACTTTCATTTTACATTTACATTTAGTCATTTAGCAGACGCTCTTATCCAGAGCGACTTACAGTAAGTACAAGGACACTCCCTCCGAGGCAAGTAGGGTGAAGTGCCTAGCCCAAGGACACAACATCATTTGGCACAGCTGGGAAGAGTTTAAGAGTTTATTGCTGTTGATCTAACCGGGGTTGTTGAGTCGTGTCACAACAGTGCACGCCAACCCCAAGATAGAACAGCAGGGCATAGACAAAGTGTGTCTGAGGAGAACTTTAGCTTCAAGAGAAGTTGTTTAATTAAATCTGTAACCCCCCCACCCCACCACCTCTCTCTCTCTCTCTCTCTCCAAGGGGAGCTCAATTCAGACATATTTGTTCCCGGAGGCGGCCCGGGCTGAATAACTTGCTCCCAATAAATGAATCTGTGTCAAAATATTGATCCGTCACATTTGTCACACGGTATTTCTCTCCCGATGGAACAGTGTATTTGTTTCAATCGAACACAAAAACTCTTGACTCCAGTTATTTGTGGAATTAGGGAAAGAAAACTCCACTCCACTCTATCAGGGCTATTTGCCATTGACTTTGCTCTTTTTCTTACATACCCTCCAAAATGATGATGACGAATTCGCCTCTCATCTCAGTCCTAATGCAATATATTGAATACAAATGTTGTTTTCCTCCACACTGCACAAGCCCTCCTCCATCTCCTAATGTCCCCATCCTTATATATGTACTTGGAGAACGGAGCCACAGCTCCACTGCTCATGCGGAGCGTAGCCAAACTGTACACGGAAGACTTATTGATTTTGTCAGGCAGGCCAAGAGGTTGTTGTAGGCAGTTGGGGTGTTGCAGTTGAGGCTGGACTTGGGGAATGAGGGGAGGGAATGTGTGTGTGTGTGTGTGTGGGGGGGGGGGGGGGCAGCATGAGGCAGACTGGAGGGCTGGTCCACTGGGAGGCTGGGCCCAGGAGCACTACCTCCAGACCATGAAGGGGAGTGGAAGTCGTATACGGGAGAAATATCACCTCACTTATACTCAGGGAGAGGAGATAATAGACATTCGAGCCGTTGCTGTGGCCTCGCCGTGTTCCCTGCCTCCGAGCACCAACCTGCCACTGTCAGCACACTCACACCCTCACCCAATCATTGATCCAGGGGCTCAGGGCATGTGATGGATACAGTCACTGATTGCGTGCGTCATTTTAATATGGCGGAGATGGAGTTGGTGTGGCGAAGGGGTCAACGTTGAATTGCAGGGTTAAGGGCGGGGAGGAGAGTGGGGGCTGGGAGGGCGGGAAGGGGGGCAGGGGGGCAGGGGGGCAGGGGAAGTGGTGATCGGGGAAAATGGAGTTTGGAAAACATGAAATATGATGTGTTATCGCTTTGGAGGAAGTTGATGAGTTTGAATGCTGATCTGAGTCAGGGGAGGACGTGTTGGATAGAGGGAGGAGGAATCCATTAGAAGTTTCTCATGTTTGACCTGCTCCAAAACACCTCATGGGTATACTTTACACTTTCACTCTGTATCTGGGGTGGATTGCGGCAGCTTTGTAAGCCCTGACGTTCAGAACACTAGGAGGTAACTGATGGTTATACTTTTGAGAGAACAAAAGGGAGTTAGCTTCCAGTAAGTGCATGGGGCCACCAGCTCCCATTAGATGGCTGATCAACTCAATTGGTTTGAGTCACATGGAGCGAGTGTGTTTGTGTGTGTTTGTGTGTGAGGGACAAAGTTGGCAATAATGAGAGAGTGTGTGTGTGAACAAGAGGTAGGAGAGAAAGAAAGAGCAAGCTGGAAAGGGTATAGCGTTTGGGGGAAAGAGAGGGAGGAGAGAGCGAAAGGTAGAGTTTTAGATGGAGATTGCCAAAGTAAATGGTGTGCAAACTAATAGTGTAGGTCTGAGAGTATGTGTTAATTGTACACGGGTGGAAGACTTCCAATGTCTTCATCCCTGTTCCAATTATCATCCTGCCGGTAACACTACAGGATTCTGCTAGTCCCCAATTCCAAGGCAAT
Source organism: Hypomesus nipponensis (assembly GCF_054491055.1). NCBI lineage: Eukaryota > Metazoa > Chordata > Actinopteri > Osmeriformes > Osmeridae > Hypomesus > Hypomesus nipponensis. Next base: position 5,434,723 of record NC_140367.1, read on the forward strand.
TTTCTACCAACCGTGCAAACATGTCACATATCCAAGATGCAGTGTCACAGTACAGCCAATGGGGACGGCAATACAGCATCTAATTTCCTGTTCATCATTAAACTCTTGGCACTTAAACAACTTTTGAATTCTGATAAAGGGTTGAGAGCCTTTGTTTGCACGGTATACGAGTCTGTCTGAGATCCTCCATGTTCTGCTAGCGTCCTAAGGTTACGGTGTCTCACTCCTGTCTGCTCTGGATGGGATTTTCAGATTCATTTCAGTGTAGGCACAAGATAATACGTTCGTAAATTAAACTTCATGTTTTGGCCAAAAACCATGGTGACACACCGACAAAAAAGAGAGACAGAGAAAGAGAGAGGGAAGAAAGAAGGAGCTAGATAGAGAGAGGGGGAGAAAATAGTGTGCAAGTAACAACAGGGAGACTAAATGTTTTGGCAGAAGCTGTAATTTGTTCATCTCGGATAAGTGCTCATTTGAGATTTCAATTATGGGAAGTTAAACTTTAATAGCCCTTACAAGACGAGACAGTAAAACAAGATCATTAAAATGTAATCCGTCCTCTTCTGTAAAGTCAAACTGAGACTTGGGTGTTCTCAGTTAGGTAACAACACTGCTCAGATTCCAAGGATGCCAGCTTGTTCTGATGGTAGATGCTTGGGTTTGACCCACAGGAAGTCAGAAGTGTGACTTCCGTGGGTATTGGACCTGAGTCACCAGAATGAGAAACATAAGACTCAAACCAACTTACTGAACCAGGTCGAGCTCTCATGCATGACAATATAAAACACATTATGGTTCCAATCGTGCACGACGCGTTGGAGGGAGTGAACTCAACGGAGGAAGAAGACAACAGGAAGTACAAATCTACCTCTCATCCAACGCAGTTTTTGCACAACAGCCAAGGTCTGGACTGGAGAGCCACAGAGTGCCTTTTATCTGTGAAGCATATTAGTAGTCATAGCCTCCAGACACATGTTGGTTTGCTGCTTCCTTTTGCCTTTTGGACAGGTACACAGACATAAAAACACATTATTCCCATCAAATGGAAGACAACCTCACAGACAGACAGACTGATGAACAGGCAGGTAGGCAGGCCAGTGGTTTCAAACTGATCGATGAGGCGGTGGAATCTTTCATATCTTCCATCATCACACAAAGATGATTTGAAGCCTTTCAACCTCACTTTGCTGCTTTAGAACATGGTTTTTCAGTTCCATTTCTCAACAGACTTCCTGTTGCATACATTATATGAACACAAACACAATGTAGGCAAGCCAAATACTTTATTCAGCTTGTGGCAACCACTGAGAGTGACCCAGGTGAGTCGCACACAGCTTGGAAACAAACAAGCGTATCAAGGAGAGGGATAAGTCGTCTGTCTATGACAAACATCAAGGGTTTATCTGAGCTGCTGTCCATGGTGCTGATGCCCTTCTCCTACCCCACTGGCACTGGGGCCGCCATGAGCTGAATTACAAATGATTGCAATCCTATGATCCTAACTACTTTCAAATGCCCTGTGGATCAATGTCCTGTTCTGACTGGCTGGGACCCAGGTCTCTCTCCTCTGCTGTCCTCTACTCTGGTGTGTATTGGCCGATCGTCTCTCATGTCCACCTGACATAGTGAGTATCCTGAATAAAGTATGCCTCCAGCCAGTAACTCAACACCCCCCTCCCCTTCTTCTGCTTTCTCTCTCTCTCTCTCTCTCTCTCTCTCTCTCTCTCTCTCTCTCTCTCTCTCTCTCTCTCTCTCTCTCTCTCTCTCTCTCTCTCTGTCTCTGTCTTTCTCTCTCTCTCTCTCTCTCTCTCTCTCTCTCTCTCTCTCTCTCTCTCTCTCTCTCTCTCTCTCTCTCTCTCTCTCTCTCTGTCATTCCGTTCCCCTTTCTCCCTTTCTCCCTGTCTCTGCCAATGAGGTGCCTGGTTTGAAAGGTTTTTAAATATTTGATGATCTATCTCTTTTTCTTTCTGTCTTTCTTTCTTTCTCTTTCTTTCCTTTCCTTCACGCTCTCTAATTTATCCATTTAGCCATAGACAATGTGGAACTACCAGGTAGAGTCACTTGATCAGAGGGTAAAGAGAGAGGGAGAGAGAGAAAAGAGAGAGAGAAGTCTGTGGAGAACAGAACCGAGTTGGAAAAAGACCCGATAAAGAGGGGATGGCTGAGAGAGAATGTGGAGAGTGGTGGAGAAGTACAGAAATATAGATAGTAGGTAGCCCTCTGTATTTTTAGTCTGTGTGTGTGTGTGTGCCTTCCCTCTCCTCAGGCCGTCCTTAATTGCTCCCTCAGGTGATGCTGCTGAGAGACGTGTAGTATAAAGGTGGAGAAGACGCATGGATGCTGGCTCGCACACACACACACTCACACTCACTCACACACACAGTCACATAACACCAAGACAGATTAACACACACAAACACCCAGACACATACACATCCAGACAGATGGACACACCCATAGAAACACACTGTGCCTCCAGCTAATGAGTTTGACAGCTCTCCTGTGACCCCTCAACAGCACCTATTCATATCAATAAACCAGCCTCACAGACTAGAGGATGAACAGGCAGGCAGGCAGGCAGGCAGGCAGGCTGACAGACAGACAGACAGACAGACAGACAGACAGACAGACAGACAGACAGACAGACAGACAGATAGACAGACACAGACTATCAAATGCAGTGTATCTGTTCCTTTGTGTTTGTTACATGAGAAAGTTTTCCATCAGTCCAGTCACAAGGGACTCCACAGAGACGGCTAGCATACAGCCAGTCAC
>NC_140367.1:5442500-5447500 GCF_054491055.1 Hypomesus nipponensis
CTATAAATTTCAGCAAAACAGCTTTTGGTTATTAGTCATGTCCAGACTTGTGATCTTCTGTTCCCACTGGCACTGCTGGCTGCATCTGTGCGTGTGTGTGCGTTGGTGTGTGTGTGTGTATGTGCTCATCACATGCATGGAACCCGTATTAGGTATAATGTATTAACAAATAGTTTCGGGTCTGTAGGAAAGGGTAAGCAAAAAATGAATAAATGATGGAAGGAAGAAAGAATGGAGGTGTAACATTTATGGTGGGTTTCTTCTGTGAATGCAAACATGGCAATCTGCCTACTGTAGCTCACAGACAATGGAGAGAGAGAGAAATATGATACTATCCCACATGGTTCATATGGAAACATTGGAAAAATACATTGTGCAAATACAGAAGAGGACATGGATGGGTAGTGTGTTCAGACTGATAAGACGAACAGACGTTGTGTGTGCGTGCATGGATGTGTGTGTGTGGATGTGTTGGAGTGTTTGCGAGTGTGCATGTGCATGTGTGTTTACTGTAGGTGGTTGACCTTAACATAGCTAGCCTATCAGAGAGTAATATTGAAGCAGGCATTTCTGACATTTCAATGTTCCTGCCAATCTCCTGAAAGAAAACCACGAGAGACAGATATATTCTACATCTCCAGACTGCTGTGGGGTCCTGGGTACAGATACAATGAAAAACCTCTCCCTGACACCTCCCCCCCCACACACACACACACACACACACACAAACACACAGACACACACACACAGAGACAAACACACACTCTTCATCATCTAACCTGCACAAACACCAAACAAAACATCCCCTATTCTCCATTCAACGTCTCAGCCAGCCTCCGTCTGACAGCCTCTGATTCTGAATCTGCAGCTTGGTAAAGAGAGCGTCCCTCTGATGTTTAATGCATGCCATAAACGGGAGATTGAAGGTGGAAAATTGAAAATGTATCAAAGCTGAACATTTGTTGCTTGACTTAGCAGCGAAGGAGAAAGACTATGCTTGCCATCGTCACTTCTCTGATAAAGAAGTTTGGAGAAAGGCCACAGTGCACACAACACTGACATTCAACTCAGAGCCTCCACCGTCATCATGCAAGTCCTGCTCTCCATTAATGATCTCAGGAGGAAGCACGGGATGCTTTAGTAATCACACAAATCACCTTTCTTCTCCTCCTTCTGCACCTTTCATCCTCATAAATGCTGTTTTACATAAATGTAGTTTAGGTGAAAGAAGATAAGAGAGCTATAGTGAGTGAGAAAGAGGAAATGAGAGAGAGCAAAAGGAAAGAGAATAACATGGTAAGATGCAGCATACATTTTGCTGCCTGAAATTAAATGCAAATTGCTCCTTTAACTCTATGGAGGGAGCACCAGGTTGGGGACCCCGTGGTGGGCTTAACCCCAAGATAAAGACCCGTGGGCTGGGTTAATGCCTCTCACCACAAGGGTCTTTCCAGAGTTTACAAGCCTTTCTACTTGACAGTGTTAACAACTGTGACACCTGTTTCAACACTGCGTAGTCAGACAGCCTCAAAGCACAACAATCCAGTTTACTGATAAGATAAGCCCTGCATTTGGAGTGTGTGCAAATCATTGTATCTGTTTGTGTACTATGTGCTTTCTGCATGTACTTTATCAGTGTGAGAATATACAGCTAGACTCTCTCTTGCTGGTGCACACTCATGGTGTTTAGAGTGGAAAATGTGTTTTGGAAAATCACAATGGCTTAGACGACTAATGTTATTGACACACACATACCTTGCACACACAGAAGTTTGAACTGACAGTGTTGAGTACTGCATGTGCAACGTCCTGCTGTGGTAGAAACACCTAGGAAACTGAGGTCAAACAAGACAAAGCTTGGACTGACCATGTCAAATGTACACACACACCACAATAGACAACAACAGCTGTGAAACTGGCAGAAGTGTGGTGTCATCAACAGCAATTCTCAGAGGAGAGAGAGAGAGAGAGAGAGAGAGAGAGAGAGAGAGAGAGAGAGAGAGAGAGAGAGAGAGAGACAGAGAGACAGAGACAGAGACAGAGACAGACAAAACTGTTAAAGAACTGGAGAGAAAAAAAAAGTTACAGATTTAGGATGACATCATCCACCAACTATCCACTTCTATGTGTCGATCTGTATTAGCTTTAGCAGAGCTAAACTTGCTCCTGTGTTTGCATCAGTCTCCGAGGACTGAGCCTCGAGGTGGTAACACACACACAACACACTGCAGGCTGCTGAAGACGCACCTGGTGCTTGGTGGCTAATTATGTCAGTCAACGACACAGGGCCATCTGCAGATCGAGGCGAATCTTCTTCACCTGGAGAACAACACAAGGACAGGAGACATCTTTGTTATGCTGGCTGATGCACTGCACACACACAGATGCACACACGTACATTCAGACACACGCAAGCACAAACACATGCACCCAGACACACAGACTCACAAACGCAAACTTCTAATGAGGAGTGCTGGAGCAGACGCATGAACAGTAAACACAGTCACGCTCCTACTGATCACCTGTGTTTCCGTTGATGCGTACACAGTATAACAGCTGTCCCTCTCTACTCTGTTACTGCTGTTAGATGCAGCCGTAATCATGAGAAGCGCTTCGCTTGTGTTTGACGACTAACGGCCAATTTCACATCATTTTCAGACACTTTAATTAAATGTTTAATGGACAAGCATTAAAGTCATTTAATGGGCAGGTAGAGAGCCACAGAGTGAATGCTAATGCCATCCTTGTGGTAACTTTGATGCAGACAGAGATCTATCTCAGCTCACTAGAGGGATCTGGTATAAGAAATCACTGGTCAGAGTTCACTCATGATTGTATTGATGATCGTCCGGGGCAGTTTAGTACATTGAATCCCCATGTCCCCCCCAGGTATTTCTACTCTGTATTTGACACACACACAGACGTATACACACCCGCATACAAAACAACCCATCATAATCAGAGAGTATTGAAGTATGTGTCCATGAGGAGTATGTCCAGGATGGGCCCGAAAGAGGTCTGTGTGTCATGGAATCGATGTGTGTCTGAGGCGAGGCCTGTTGCAGGAGTCTCATCAGACACACAGAGAGCTTAGAGGCGTCTAAGTGGAACGATCTGTTGGCCATGCCAGACAACCACATCACTAAAAGGGATATATTGAAATGCCATCAACGGGCAGAGAAAATTGCTGGGCGACTCTTTCTCTCTCTCTCTCTCTCTCTCTCTCTCTCTCTCTCTCTCTCTCTCTCTCTCTCTCTCTCTCTCTCTCTCTCTCTCTCTCTCTCTCTCTCTCTCTCTCTCTCTCTCTCTGTCTCTCTTTCTGTCTCTCTCTCTTTCTCTCTCTCTCTCTGTCTCTCTTTCTCTTTCTCTCTCTTTCTCCTGTTCAGACCAACCCCTTCATTCGTCGTGTAAAAAAGGGGGAGTGGCAGGGAGAATAGGGAACAGAGAAAGTGGTATTGTGGAGGAGAGGAGAAGCGTACAAAATGTTACACCCCGCACCTGCAGCCTTCTTCTGCTCTATTTGTCTATTTGAGGAAGAGAGAGACAGAGACAGAGAGAGAACAAGAGAGAGAGAGATGGGGAGATAGAAAGGGACAACAGGTGAGTGAAAATATCAGATTTCAGAGTCTGTAGAGAGCAAGACCAGGAGTGTGAAGATAAGGACTTTAGGACAAGGTGATACAAAAGGGACAAGGTTACAAAAACCAATCGAGGGAGAGAGGGAAGAGACCATAAGTGAAAAACCCAAGGAATGATGGTACACACGAGAATAAGAACATCAGAAAGAGAGAGAGAAGGAGACAGAGCACTGAGAGAACAAATCACAGTCACCCAGGGACACATTTCCAACAACCAATACAGCTTTCCTGATCTCACTCTGCCAGTCTGACTACACCCAAGAGAGGAGGAGGAGGGAGACGACAGGAACAGTGCAGAGAGCAGGGGAGGAGAGGGGGGGACGCTGAGGGGAGAGAAGGTGAAGGGGAACGTGAATAGGAGCGAATGATGGTCCGTGGTAGATGGATGAGGTCATGAGCCAGTGATCTACAGAAGGATGAGGTCATCGGATCCGATTCACCTGGCAATTGGAGAGCCTTTGTTCTGTCTCCACACTGTCTCTATTCTGTATCTACATTATCTATGTCATTTTTCTTCTTCTCTCTCTCTGCTTTCATACTGTCTCCACTCTCTACTGGTGTCTCTACTCTGTCTCTACTTTGTCTCCTTTCTCTACTATTTATCTACATCATCACGGCTCTCAACTCACACTCTACATGCAAATATTAGGTGTTCCCATTTTGTTCCTCGGGGGTGATCAGATACACTTCCTTGCTGAGGACAGATCCTGCAATGTCTGCTGGGTACTGGAGTTCTGCCAGCCTCATGTAACAGTCTGCACCTGGCTCACACCAGATTACATCAAACAGAATTTGTTGTGAATTTTGAATTTGGCTTCGGGCAAACAATAAGGCAACATAATGATTTTCCATTAGTGCCCCCAGGATTCTCCTGAGAACCCAAACATACTTCTGGAGAATGGTTTCACAGACGGACAAGTGAGAGAACAATTTCATGTCCCAATATGTCTGATTGTGACAATAATGATGATTATAATTCAGCCCTAACATCTGCTGGTATGTGACATTTGAGTTTAACAAGAAACTGAAGGATGGAGTAGCATACTAAGGAACACAGCACCATTGCTCAAAACATGCTATATAAATAACATATATACCATCTGGAGTACCTGACAGTGTGATTGTCTGTTTACAATAATCTAATATCTGATGCGTGGTTGTTTATAGTGTGTTGTCTCCATAGGAGTGTGATGTGTCTGGGAGTCAGACGGGTAACAGATGCAGAGGTGGAGAGGCACCGCTCATTGTTCAGCTCATCAACACTGACAGGACAATCCATCTGGACCCGGGAGAGAGGGAGAGAGGCAGAGAAGAAAGAGGTGGAAAGAAAGAGGGAGAGAATGAGATTAGAAATGAGAGAGT
>NC_140367.1:5450000-5642500 GCF_054491055.1 Hypomesus nipponensis
TGGCTCCCTCACTAATGAACTCATAGGGGACAGGCAAACAGCAGGTGCTGCACATGGGGATGTGAAACTAAGCAGTAATTATACCAATGATCAATGTGTTGACGAATTTTAAAAACACTGTCCTTAGTAATGTGTATGTGCGTGTGTGTGTATGTGTGTGTGTGTGTGTGATGTGTGTGACAAGTGTAGACCAGAGAACTTGAATGTAGAGGCAATTGAACGATAGATGAGTCCGTACCTATTCATTTTCCGAGGAGAAAGAGAGACACTCAAAGAGGAGTGGTGAGGGGGAGAGGCTGAGGGGGGTTTGAGGTGAGGTCCAATCAAGATGAAGAGGAGGCAGAGCGGAGGTGGATGGAGGGACAAGGAGGAGAAGGTGAAGGAGGGATCCGGGTTGAGGAGGAGGAGAAGAGGGATGAGAGCAGACTGGGCATCTGCCCGCAGGCTCCTGCGAGCCACATGCTCCTCTCCCTCGGTGTGCTTTCAACAGTTATCTACTGCTGTTCACCCCGGGACACTGTAAACATGCATTTCATTACACGAGCCATGCTCTTCCTGCACACACGCTGTGAGATCCAGTTCAGAGGAGAAGAGAGCAAAGGAGAGGTGAGGAGAAAAAGTGGAAAGGCAAGAGACAGGAGGGTTGTCACCAGGAATGTGAGGTCTCCCCTTCACTTTCTCGTAATCACAACTTTCGACCCAATATAAGGGACATGAAGGTTGTTTGAGTGTGTCTCCCCAACAGCTAGCTGTCATTCAATAACTATGCCCAAGGTATGCCTGATGCCGAGAGCTCTTGCAGGGAAAGGTTCATTAAAGGTCTCACAACATGACAATTTCACTTTAGGAGGTTATTTAACATTATTATGAATTCCCCTAGCCTGCCTTTGGTCCCCCAGTGGCTAGAAATGTCGATATGTATAAACCAAGCACTGGGTATTCTTCTCTGCCTTTGAGAAAATCAAAGCTCAAATGCTCGGTTTTGAAAATCCTCTCCTTGTGACGTCACAAGGAGGAAGGTTACCTCCCCTTTCTCTGCTTTGCCCGCGCAGAGAATTTGGCCCAAAAATGAAAAAATTAGCTAAGACCGTGCTAGCGCAACATTGGTTTTTCCTTGAGACATCATGGCTTTCAAACGAACGAAGCATGGCAGTTTGCCCCGCCTCTTTTTTCATCATAGCATTTACAGCTACAGACACCAAAACAAGGCTGAATTTCGGGAAAGAGACTTCAGATACAGTATTGGGGGACAACTGAGGCCTATATAAAAGCATCAAAAGCAGCACGTCATTGGATCTTTAATGATACTAGCCCATCAATTTGGATCCACCATAGAGAACACCCCTCTAACAAAGAACCAGAGAGATCCAGCAATTAATCTAGACCTACACATACAGAAATACAGAGATGACCAGCAATTATCAAAGCTCAATCCATACACATGAGGTAGTGCCCAGTAATTATATCAGCCCTTCAAATGCAGAGAGCTCCTGTGATTATACCAGGTCCTCTAGTGTAAATGCTAACTGTTCATTAGTAATAGCATCCTGTCATATCCACTGTACAGGAGAGATGAATGTAGGCGTCTCCTTGACAACAAGATGAGAAAATCATAGTAATTAATGGAACAGCATAGGAATATACTGCCTTTGTCAAAACAACTATTTTAGGAGTGCTCCTGGCTCCATTTCTTGTTCCTTCTCTCTCTCCTTTTTTTTCTTTATCTCTCTCTCTCTCTCTCTCTCTCTCTCTCTCTCTCTCTCATCCCAGCTACAGTAGACATGAAGACCTCTCTGACATATCTTACATAAGTTTTTTCTTTAATGATACAAACTTGACTTAAAATAAGTCTTTCAGCATTGTGGTCAGGTCTGTCGTTGAGGGGATGCAAACACATGCAGAGTATACCTACCTCTTATCCACCGTCAAGGTGTGACAAGAAATGTTTCATCAAACTTTGCAATTACAATGCACCAACTTCTCCAGTCACCACTACACCACGAGCTGAGGTCCACTTTGAATGATCTGACTCTAAACAGGCTAGAATAGATCAAGACTTGAGAATACCGCACCTTCACAACATTAGATTGTCTTCTCGTTGGTCAAATCATTTGATTAGCCTCTCTCCATGTAGGCAGGCTGAAGAGGAAGAGGAGTAGGAGGCCTGGGATCCACACACAGAATATTTGATCTTGTTCAATTCTAGACAACCTTTAAAACTAGGACTCACCGAGAAGACCACAACACCCTCTGCAGACATATATGGGGGCAAGCATATGTAGATTTACTTACATTTCATTACGAGGTTCAGATCTGACTTCCATATTAGAACTGTCACTGCTGGTTAACCTCAAAACCTCGACCTCATAGTCCTTGTTGCCCTGGATACAGTGTTACGGGGTGTGTGGCTGATAGAAGGGAGAGAAAAAAACTGAAGAACTACCAATGTTTTACACTGTGTGTCTGTTTGTGTGTGTGTGTGTGTGTGTGTGTTTGTATCATAACCCACTGCCACAATCCGATCACCACACATGCACCTTAGGGATGAATACATGAATGGATAATGACACACTTTCATTACTGAAAATACACACACACATACACACATACACACATCCACACGATGAGTTTACTGAGTAATGAAACTAAATAATAATTAAAAATAAAAATCTCATTATGCTGTGCGGCACCTGAACCAGCGATCTGTCTTATTAATTGATAGCCTCTCCACAGTAAAGTGTGTTTGGCTTGATCTCCGAGGGGATCTTGCTCATAATGAGCCTCGCATTGCATTGTTGATTACAAATCAAGGTCACACACACATAAACACACATATATACATTAATTGACGATAAACACACACCAGCCTTGGTTATTCAAATCTAATCACAGTCGATTGAAATCATAATGAATGTCACGGTTTGAATGTAGATAAGCTTCCAGAAAGCCCTTCCGATAGACCGAGCAAACAAGGATGCTATTTCAAAACAGAATAGAATAGAACAGAATAGAACGTCCAAAATAAGTGGTTCAGCCCAGGCTCAGCTCCAGAACCAATCAGATGAGCGGACGGCATTTGGTTTCCACAAGGAGGTATTTCGTATATGATTCTCTTATAGCTAGAATAATGGGAGGGGGCATTGCTCATCTTTGGCCCCTTGGAGCCAACCTTGGTGCGGCTTTTTCTTCCCTTAATCCATCTGATTCAAATGAGTCAGCACAGTTTCCGAAGCTGTTGGGAGTCATATCCACTCACCCACGGAGGCTAAGTTCTTTGAAACACACACACAGATAGACTGTTGGACATGTGGAAGAAATTGTGATTTCCTGTGTGCTTACATTAGTCACTAATATATAGAACTAGTCATTGGATACTAGTTAGTATGTTCTCATGTAAGCTTGCTATGAATAAGAGTAGATTGTGTCTGTGTCAGGGTTAATAGATGTTCGGGATCAGGAGAAAGTACTGGGTAAACGTTCCTTGTCATGACTACAAGGAGAGCTCCAACTATGAACTCTCTAGTCTGAGAGTGGTCATGTGTTGAGAGCTGCGAATCTCTTTCTCTGAGACTGTTGTAACGTCATTATTGCCTGACTGTCACTATCTATGTTTACATTCTTGTGCCCTATAAAAGATGGTCCTCCGGCCTTCAGAGCGGAGAGAGACTTGATTGAGACCTAAGCCTGGTGTTGTGTAGTCATTTATTGTCAGAGGTCTGGTTTTTCTCTCCCAATCTGCAGATTGATAAATACTTACTAAAATCCAGGACTCAACTGAACTTAGTCACTCCATTTATGAAGAGACGGACTAAACACTTTCTTCATCAGACATTGAACTTGAATAAGGTCTGATGTCCATCTGAAATGAGATAGTAACACTCACTCTGCTCAGTGTAAACCTGTCGATGCTTGTCTTTCTCTGCACTGGCAACATGTGGAGAATACCTATTCACTTCAAATCAGCAAAATACGTGCAAAATGACATCCCCTTAAAGTTTGCTGGCATTCGTCCAAGTCTATTTTCTGTAAATGCCAACCAAGCGTGACATTTCCTCGTTTCCTCTCCATCAGTTTATCCAGATTGTGCCGACGCAACGTGTGGTGAGATAAAGAGATTCTGGCCCCCACACCCCCCTCCCCCTCCTCTCCGCCCCCCCTCCCTCACCCCTCCGACCCCCACCTGTACTCTTCATTGTTGGCCAGTCTCAGCACTTTGTCACAATGCTTACACAGACACAAAACATCCCTGGCCCAATCCCCTCAACCTGCCTATATTAGCCTGAGACGCTGACAAGCTCTCTTTCTCTCTTTTTCAATCCTGATCTCTCGCTTCTACTCTCCTCTTCCTCCCCTCATCCCCTCTTTCTTTCTGGGGCAAGGTTGTATCTGATAAACTGCCAAACAATCCCAGCGATTCCACCGAGTCCTTTAAGCGGCTTGTTTGATAAGACCTGTGGATCAATAGGCAGGTGGAAGAGAGGAGAGAGAAATGAAGAGATAGAGACCAGGGAGGTGGAGACGAAGAGGGAGAGAAAAGAAACTGTTGAGCTGAAACTCCTGCTCTGTGCACACAGTAATGCCTCTTCTATCTCTTTCTGTGTCTCCATTCGTCCTTTCTCTCTTTAGTCTATATCCCTCTCCTCTCTCTCCATACCTCTCCTCTCTCCATCTCCTTCCCTCCATTTCTCTGAGGTAAAGGCTGGGCTGGTCAAGTCTCTCCTATAGGGCATGCACACACCGCTAACATTCATGTTCCTCAGATATTTGGTCTAAAAGCTATGCTTGTGAGAACATAAAGGTCAGACCATGTTCCTGAAAATTCCTCTCCTCCTTCTCTTTTCCATTTTCTCCTCCTTCCTCCAAACACTGACGCCATGCACACACTTCATAAAACAGTCATTTGTGACCCCCCATCCCCTGTCAGAGACCTGCATATATATCACAGTGTATATACTGGCTTTACAGGGACCAGGAGAGAGGAGGTGTTGGGTATGAAGGTTATTGTTTTTTGTTCTTGATTTATTCCTGTTAGTATCATGGTACAGGCAGTATACACACACACACACACACACACCAACATACAACACACACAACCATACACACACTCCCCCTTCCACCCCTCCATCCCACCAGACAAACCTTAAACCTCTATCATAGCCTTTTATTGTCACACACACAAACACACACATACACACACAGACACACATGCACTCAACCACACACCTCCATCTGTGTGGATCCAATCTTCTGACGTTCCTCTCCAGTGTGTCTGACTTGGCCTTCTCGGCACGCAGAGATCGGCCTAACCAGCCGCGCTGCTGCCTGCAAATCGACTGCATTATGAGCCTCTGTGAGGCATCACTAGACAGAGCCCCGGCTGTTTACCCCAACAAGCCTGGCAACCCACGACTGGCGCCCAGGGAAGGACAGGGAGGAGAGGGAGTCGGGGAGAAAGAATGGGTTGGTGCAGGAAATTGAATTCAGTTTCGTATTTGGATTCAGAATGTGATGTTTTGTTGTGATGTTCGAGCACAGAATATAACTATGAAACCTAGAGCTACATAATTAAATGTACCGTTTTTTTATTTATTTAAAGTTACCTTTGTTGGATTCAGTCACTTTCATTGTGTATGGTCAAGGTTGCCATCTAGTGATACGAAAGGGAAACTACACCAAACTGTTGTACTATTACAGTATATAATTTAAATATGTCCCAATAAAATACAGCTGGCGACATATATTGTATTTAGGTTTTGAAAATTCAGTTTTAATTCGTAACAACAGTTTTTACAGTTGTTACTTGCTCGCCAAGACAATCATCCCCACCGCTAGGTGGAATCTATCAAGGGGCGTAGTTGCAATGCCCTTCTTTACGTTGTTTTGTCGATAAGCGTGTGCATCAGCTAAACACGTACATTCATCTAGCGTAGCTTTTTCAAAGTCTCCACTACTTGTTATACTTGTAGTTTCAGGTATGTGGCTATATAGTTATAATGACAATATAGATATAAAAAACTATATGCATATTTGTATTGGTGAATGCACCATACTTGTGTGACAGTTATTTTTGGATAAAATCTGAGCGCCGTGGTAGCTAGTAAATGCTAAATAGCTAGCTAACGTTAGCTGGTTGGCACAATATTTTTCTTCTTTCTGTTATGTCTGTGTCCACAAACTGTGATGCTACGGGTGCGCAAGGCAGCTAAATGTTAATATATCGAGCCTTTAATGATAATGGATTAGCCTATAACAGGAAATGTGATCAAAAGTGTGTCGGCTAGACAGCGTGCTTGTTTTTTTTACTTACACAGTGTAAGTACATCATTGTGATCTTTGTGTTGTCTGCCAGGAGAATACATTTAAAATAGAAATCTTGATACCCGCACAACCATGTCGCTCTACGACGACTTGGGCGTCGCGAGTGACGCCAAGACCGAGGGCTGGTCTAAGAACTTCAAACTGCTCCAGTCGCAGCTGAAGGTGAAGAAGGCTGCTCTGACTCAAGCAAAGGTAAAGACACCTCTAAGACCAGTGATTGTGACCTGTTCTCTGAACGAACGAAATGCCCGCTATCAAGCAGTATCTTAGGTTAACAAAGTTGCAGGTGGAACAACGATGACGGCTTTGTTTGGTGTATATGTGTGTCTCATCAGACCCAGCGGATGAAGCAGACTACAGTCCTTGCTCCCGTTATCGACCTGAAGAGGGGCGGATCCAGTGAAGACAGACAGATCCTAGACACACCCCCACACATTGCTACAGGGCTCAAGGTAAAACGTTTCTTGCATAATTGTGTATAACTTGGAAAAGAGAGACAGAGACGGACAAAACAGTTAAAGAACTGGAGAGAAATGAAAAGTTTCTAGAGAGAGAGAGAGAGAAGTGTAAGGGAGCCTGTGTCACATCTGGTTTCTCTAGTTGTAAGTGTACTCTCTGTCTTCATCCGTGTGTGTGTGTGTGTGTGTGTGTGTGTGTGTGTGAATCAGGAAGCGGTGCCTTCAGGCTTCTCCTCAGGGGACGTCCTGATCCCTCTGGCTGATGAGTACGACCCCATGTTCCCCAACGACTACGAGAAGGTAGTGAAGAGACACCGTGAGGAACGACAGAAGCAGAGGGAGCACGAGCGGCTGAAGGAGATCGAGGAGAGGGAAAAGTACGGCCCGGGTGCTTGACACACTCATCTGCCGTCAACAAGCCGATACCCACTCAGTTTGACTAAATCCCACAGTGAAATCAACCAATGTCAATTTGCACGTCAGCCAGCCCATGTCTGGTCTGGTATATAGTGATCGATGATCTTGTGTCTCCTGTGTTTTGCCTGTGTTTTACCTGTGTTTTACCTGTGTTGTGTCCCTCTCCAGGAAGAGGAAGGACCGACACGAGGGCAGCGTCCCCAGCGGGTTTTCCCGCTTCCCCGCGGCGGAGGGAGAATCGGATGAAGAGGAGGACTACGAGAAGGAGAGGAGGAAAAGAGGTGAGGGCAGAGGGTGTACCCAGCAGTAGTAGTACCCTATTACCCAGGCATGCACACCCTCACTTCACACGCTAGTATGGAGATTAAGCAATGTTGTGAGTTTTAAGACTGTGTACGCTCATCCACTCCCTACTCCTCCTTTCCCTCCATCAGCTCTGGGTGGAGCTGCCATCGCCCCGCCCTCCTCCCTTGTGGATAGAGACGGTGAGTGTGGGCCTGACGTCTGTCTATTCTGGGAGTTTAGTGTCAGGGGTGCAGAGAGAACAGTTTGTGTGTATTGTGTATAATGTGAGTATGGGGGACAGCGTGTGGTGAGGATGATCATCCACTAGGTATCAGTGTTTTCCAACAACTTCCTAACAGAACACCCCCCCCCCTCCCCTCTCTGTTTTCTCAGTCACTTTCTCTTCGTCATTCCCCTATGAAGAGGAGGGGCGACCCCCCCGGGGTTCCAAGGCAGCCATCCCACCCCCCATGTACGAAGACTCAGAGCGGCCCCGCTCCCCTCCCGGGCCTACCAACACATTCCTGGCCAACATGGGGTGAGTATCACAATACATCCATTTAGACCTACCATTATCCCAATGCTACACTGCACCACAAGGTGTTCATGGTCACGCTAATAAACAGCTGTGAGACAATGAGCCTTGATGTGTAGAGTGATAACTGGTGTTCATTATGACTGCAAGGCACATGCTGACTCGGTACAGGGAGATAATGTAATGCTCGTGTGTGTCCACCAGAGGGACGGTGGCCCATAAGATCATGCAGAAGTATGGCTTCAGAGAGGGGCAGGGCCTGGGCAAGCATGAGCAGGGCCTGAGCACGGCCCTGTCAGTGGAGAAGACCAGCAAGAGGGGCGGCAAGATCATCATAGGAGACGCTGCAGAGAAACGTACCTCTCCCTCCTTCCATCGCTTCCTTTTACTGTCTGTCGCACCTGTCCTTCTGTCTCTGTCTCTCCTCCTGTGTCTCAGTCCTTCCATCGCTCTGTTTCCTCACCTCTGTCTTCTCACTCAACCATCTCGCTTCTCACTCTCCATCTCCTTTTTCAGTCTTGGCAGGGTTCTGTTTACTGGCTTTTATCTGTTTCCTGTCATATTCTGTCCCTATGACACTTTCTTAACCGGATCCCCTGTTCCTTCCTGTGAGCAGCTTTGGCTGATGTGTTTGTGACGGCCGTGGAGACCAGGCCGTCAGTCCACAGCCACGGTTTCTAGTTCCACAGTTTGTCTTTGTCGGCCTCACTGAAGGTTCTGTTTTGATTTGCACTTGTCATCCATGCGTGATTCTATTGGTTTCAACATCTGCGTGTTGTTTTGTGTTGTCTTGCGTGTGTGTGTGTCCAAGCAGCAGGATCCAGTCAGTCTGCAGCAGCTGAGCCTTCAGCCCAGGGCTCGGGGCCTCCAGGTTGGGCTCCACACATCACATCCTGTTTCCCACACGCATCATATCCTGCCATTCTCTGTCCAGTCTCTTGTGTGTGTTCTGTATGTCTGCCATCCAGAGTGGCCACTAGCCAGTAATGCTCAGCCAGGCTAGCACTAAATGGCACATCCTGTTCATCTCAATTGGGGTTAAGTCATATGGAACTAGAAACCAAATTGATTAAGGGCGTTATGGTTCATAGTGTAGCTTTCCTATGTTTCTACCTCAAGTTTCAACTGTCAACCCGTGAACATTTTCTACAGGCTTTTATGAACACAACCTTCTCAGTAAGATCTACTCATGTTCTCCTTGCTGGACAGGAACATGCCATTCCGCAGACGTAATCCATCTTGTCGTCTTTTTGTCCCCTATCAGCTGACTCATCCAAGAAGTCAGATGCCAACCCCCTCACAGAGATCCTCAAGTGTCCCACCAAAGTCGTGCTGCTGCGGGTTGGTTTGCCAGCGTGAGAGAGTGCTCTATCTGATGAGCGTGTGTGCGTGTCACACGTAGTCTAAGCAGCGTATGTGTTTCAGAACATGGTGGGCAGAGGCGAGGTGGATGAGGACCTGGAAGGCGAGACCAAAGAGGAGTGTGAGAAATACGGCAAAGTTACCAAGTGTGTCATATTTGAGGTAAGGGGAGGTCCTCTGCTGAGCCCGCACACACACACTCCGTAGCTGCTAACTGGGATCACAGCTCTCCACGACACGTACGCTGTGTTCTGCTGGTTTTGGCAGGCCTCCAGAGGATGAGGCCAAGGTTGCAGCCAGACTGAAAAATCCCCCCTCCGGTGGCACTGCCTCCAAATGCTAATGCCCCATCATTAGTTTGCTATGGAAATGTGGGAGAAAGAAAAACATTCTACCTAGTTAATCCGTTTAGCACAGGATGTTAAGTCACTGAATTTTTTTTTACTGCCCACTTGGACAAAAATAAGTATTCGTTTGCCATATTCTTTCCTCAAATAACACGTTGGCATTTTATCCACATGCAGGATTAAAGTGGACTGGTGTTCTCCACAAGTTTAGAGGACTGTGATCCTTAGTCAAAGCCTGCTGCTATTGCATAATGACTTCCAGATATATAATTGGTGTTGTAGGTTGCTTGGTAAGTGTTCACGCTTGTTTTTAATTGAACCATATTGTTGCTTCCAGATTGCACTTGTGACCGACGATGAAGCGGTGAGGATATTCCTGGAGTTTGAGAGGGTGGAGTCAGCCATCAAAGGTCAGCAGCTGCCCTGTTGTCTGGGCCTGTCCGTCTGTGTGTGCGTGTGCAAGCACTATCATCATTGTATAACTGGAGCTGTGTGTGTGTGTGTGCCTTATGTGGGTCTCAGTCTAAATGGGTTGTCCCAGATCAAGATTCAGGTGAGACTGGTCTCCCCTTGGTGTTGCGTCACCTGTTCCACCAGGCCCCTCCCCTAAGCACTTACATCACATCCTCTAAGGGGGACAGGGAGTGGGACAGCAGACCACACACACACGCATGCATTCACACACACACACACACTGCTGGGAAGGATGACAAAATACTTGACACAATCACATATGTATTCTGGAAGATATAATTCAGGTAATCCTGTTATTTTATTTCACAAGTCATCTCCTTGAGTTTGAGAACACTAACTCACGTCACAGCTTTTGTTCTTATAGTCAAGTGATTATTTAACTACCAGAGCCTTCTAAATCCGATGACCATTTGGACTTTCAACACAGAACTGTGCACTTGTTTACTGTCCCAACAAACGACACCAAACTTCTTCGACTCCTGGTTCAGTGACATTGGAATGGAGATGCTTGTGTTGAGTCTGTGTGTCTTAGAATCACCATACACTCCATGTCTCTTCCCTGCGGTCTGCAGCACAACCTGTACTAGGAGTAATCATTGACAACCTGTACTAGGAGTAATCATTGACAACCTGTACTAGGAGTAATCATTGATAACCTGTACTAGGAGTAATCATTGATAACTTGTACTAGGAGTAATCATTGATAACTTGCACTAGGAGTAATCATTGATAACTTGTACTAGGAGTAATCATTGATAACTTGTACTAGGAGTAATCATTGATAAGTTGTTGTCTTTTATCTCTAGCCGTGGTGGATCTTAACGGCCGGTACTTTGGAGGGCGCGTGGTGAAGGCCTGTTTCTACAACCTGGATAAGTTCAGGGTTCTAGACCTGGGGGAGCAGGTGTGAGCCAGACTCAACAGAACCACCCCGCCACAATCAGCACCCACTTCTCACCAGCAGGAACCGGCTGTCTGATTCATGGACACATACACACACACACACACATCCTCATCAGACCTCTGTATATAGGCCAAACGCTATTCTCCGAACTTACAGTGTCTAAGTATAGCGAGTAGTCCCACAAGTAGGTTGTTTTGTTTTGCGTGAAGAGGAAATCACTGTGGCTGAACAGAAACGACAACTTGGATATGAATGAATTCCACTCACCATGAGGCCCTTGATATCTGTGTCTTAATACATTTTCATCTTGTACAAATGAAACCTGAAAATTAAATGTCTCGTTTTAAATGAAAGTAGTTTTAGCTTGTCTTCCTCTTGTCATGTTCTCATCACCAGTTCTTGTTCTGGGGAAGAACATGGGGCCTGGTCCACCAGGGGCTCTTTCTAAACTTAGCCCAGAACGGTGAGGGGGTACTGGGGCAGTGACGCAGGAAACCTGGCCCAGACCCATTCAGCTCTTATGCATAATGACTTGAGACCCTGGGGAGTTGAACTAGAGAGGATCCAATTACTCATTTCTATGAACATGGAATTCCTATTAAGATAATGTTATGAAAACAAGATGAAGGACACAGCTCCTTCCTAGAGGTGCTGTTTGGGCAGGTCAGAGTGAGGGAGTCATGATGGGAGAAATGGAACGAGAAGGGTGTAAGCAGGTGTGTGTGTGACATGAAGGAAGCCATGGAGCGCTGCATGCTTGGCTCATGCAGAGGCAGTGGAAGGGTGTGTGTGTGTGTGTGGGGGGGGGGGGGGGGCAAAGGTCACTCTGACTGTAACCTGAATACCACCAGTCTAAGCAGTGCTATGAGGCCACACTGTACAGTGCTTTGCGAAAGTATTCGGCCCCCTTGAACTTTTCGACCTTTTGCCACATTTCAGGCTTCAAACAGGCTTCAAACATAAAGATATCAACATAAAGAAAAAATCAACAAGTGGGAGACACAATCATGAAGTGGAAGGAAATTTATTGGATATCATCAACTTTTTTAACAAATCAAAAACAGAAAAATTGGGCATGCAAAAGTATTCAGCCCCTTTACTTTTAGTGCAGCAAACACTCTCCAGAAGTTCAGTGAGGATCTCTAAATGATCCAATGTTGACCTGTATGACTCATGATGACAAATAGAATCCACCTCTGTGTAATCAAGTGTCCATATAAATGCACCTGTTCTGTGATAGTCTCAGAGGTCCGTTTAATGCGCAGAGAGCACTCATCACCCTGAACACACCATCCCCAATGTCAAACTTGGTGGTGGCAGCATCATGGTTTCGGCCTGCTTTTCTTAAGCAGGGACAGGGAAGATGGTTCAAATTGATGGGAAGATGGATGGAGCCAAATACAGGACCATTCTGGAAGAAAACCTGATGGAGTCTGCAAAAGACCTGAGACTGGGACGGAGATTTGTCTTCCAACAAGACAATAATCCAAAACATAAAGCAAAATCTACAATGGAATGGTTCACAAATAAACATATCCAGGTGTTAGAATGGCCAAGTCAAAGTCCAGACCTGAATCCAATCGAGAATCTGTGGAAGGAACTGAAAACTGCTGTTCACAAAAGCTCTCCATCCAACCTCACTGAGCTCAAGCTGTTTTGCATGGAGGAATGGGCAAAAATTACTGTTTCTCGATGTGCACAACTGATAGAGACATACCCCAAGCGACTTAAAGCTGTAATCGCAGCAAAAGGTGTCGCTACAAAGTATTAAGTTAAGGGGGGCAAATAAAAAGTTTTAAATATTCAATACATTTTGTTCCACTTCATGATTGTGTCCCACTTTTTCAAAAAAAATTATATCTTTATGTTTGAAGCCTGAATATGGCAAAAGGTCAAAAAGTTCAAGGGGGCCAAATACTTTGCAAGGCACTGTAAGCAGCAGATTGAAGTTCATCTGTACTGGTTTACCTCGGGTCAGCTGCCATAGGTCATGGTTGTGCAGTTCAGCACTGTGATGCAATATGACTTAATACAAGTGAAATTATCTTGCTGCATGGACAGATAATTTTACTCAACAAGATATCTTAAAATAAGTTGGTTCCAGTCTAGAAATAGGTAGGCTCAAGAATATACCACAAATTAAATGATAGAAACGAGTAAACCATTTTTGAAAAAGATAATAAATACTATATTTCCACAACTAAGATTAAGTGCAGTGTTGTCAAGGGGAGATATGGCCCAGAGAGCTACTAAGCTTAGTGCGAAGATCTGGGCCGGGGTGGGGAGCACTAAAGTGAGCACAGGCGTGTGTGGCTCATGGATGGCTCGTGGATGGGAAGTCCTCGAGAGGTACCTCTACAGTTCAGAACAAGATGTAAAAATAGTATGTTGTTGTTGACAAAAGTAATTGAGTACAGCCACGCCTCGACCAGCTTGGTTCCAGAAGTCAACATGTTATTTAGAAATGTCTTGTGTACTTCACAGTTTTTTGCAATCAAATGTTACTTTTATCTAATTGGTCTGCGTGTGGTGTTGCACGTGCACCGGTTTTCCCTTTTTTTCTCAACTTAGCCAAAACTGATTAAATCCGTGTATATAGAACAACTATATTCTACAGCATTACTATCCCAATTTTACACGTTAAATAATAGTTTTTATGTCTGTCGAAATTATTTTATTAAATACTATACAGGACTGACAGCTCAACGACTGATCCAGGCAAAAAGCGCATACAGTATGGTCAGAGAATGTCTAATATAGATATATCCTTAAACAGGCTCTGGTATGGTGAAGTACGTTTACCGATTGCAGCCACAAGGTGACGCAACACGAGCCTTAGTTCTGACAGACACGTCCCGCGCGCGCGCAAACCGGCAAAAGGGGCCTAACGTCATTGCTGCTTGTCACGTTGTTTCCTGCTCTGTGAGTTTAAATAGAGGATCTGGGACACAGACCGGTAGATTATTTCACCGACACAGACTGACCGGCATCAGAAAAGCATCGGAAAAGGCTTATTGCCAAGAATTTCTATTGACAGATTACAATTGTTGAGACCAAAACTAACTAAACATCTGAACTTGATTTGTAATTTGATTTCACTGCGTTGATCTGACCTTCGTCATTGACTGTAGCCTACTTGGGGGCGTTTATTGGAACTGATACACGGGGAAATCGAAGTTCTTTCGTCTTCATCTCCATCTCCAAGGAATGCCAAGAGAGCTGACTCAGAACAGAATCCAAAAGATCTGGATTCCATCTAAAGATGATAAACCAGCTGTACCCAAGAGAGGTAAGCAACCTGAAAATCAACAGGTTTTTATTGCATCAATTTTAAGTAAATCATGGGGTTACTGATACAGTTTTTACTACTGTAAAAAGTGTTTTGAACTTTTGAAATTCTGCGCTATATATTTTATTTTATTTTACTCAGGCTATAAACTACATATAATAATGTGCAAAACACGTCTTTATGAGTTTCAAATAACTACCATTGTGGGGTTGGTTGTATACGACCAACGATCCCAACAAAAACATCTACCAATTTTATAAATACGTAATAAGACGTAAGTAGCCCACTGACTTCACTGTATATTTTACGGTGTCTATAATATCTCAGCTTCTTCTGGGCGTTGTTACACTGCATGCGAGTGAGTTAGGTATTCAAAATTGATTCCTAGTAGAGCGTGACGGAGCTTTGGTCTCCATAGCAACCATTGAACAAGCCCGGTCGGTACCCCGTGCAAGGGGCTCTGCTCGTGGCATGAAGCAGTGTGTGGGAGGGAATGTCAAGGCGATTCCAGGGTCTCATTGTCTGTGATTGGATAAGCTGGTGTGCGATTGCATGGCGCGAGCGTCTCAGTGGTCGGTTTTCTTAATGAGCGAATGCATGAATTCCTGAATAGCATCTTCCTATTCATGTCTTCCTGTCTATGTCTGTAAAGATAAGTGCTTGATAATTCATATAATAAAGATTATACCATCTTCACCTCTGTGAATATGTACTGGTCCAAACAGGTAGAGAGGACAGCCTAGGATAATTATCGTTAGCTCTGGATTAGACCCCCACCTAATGTCCTTTCCCATGACTGGTCAGTGACACACAGACTGCATCCCCAGTGACCTTAGCCTCTAATGGGATGAGCTCCTCCTTGACACTGAGAGTGACAGAGAGACTGAGGGAGGTGTAAGAGGGATGACGCGGGCGGCAGGTAGACAAGAGGGTGGGTTGGACAGAATTGTATTGAGAGTTTAGCTATCGAAAGGGGAAGAGATGACTGGGTGTGGAAGAGAGGATAGATTGAACGCAAAATGTAAGATGTCGTAAGATGTGGAAGGACTACCTCACCTGTAAATAACCTGGTGTCTTTGAGGTGGTTTCCTTCAGACACGGTTCAGAGAGACATCCAATATCTCCAATAGCTTCTCAGAGCAGATCTCCTCAGAGTACAGGCTTTTATGACACTTTCATGTCCACGTGAGGTCACCAGGTGACTGAGGCTACTTCTCTAATACTGTACCTAAACGTGTGTGTGTGTACAGTGTAGTCTTGTATGGTTGTGGGCCACATGTTCAGTGATGCAGAGTTGATCTGACGACTGAGCCAGGGTATGTGCTGGCTTAGTACGTGGGTGGGTGTGTGGGTGGGTGGGTGGGTGGGTGGACATGGAGAGGGCCAGTGAGAGGGGGTTATTGGAGAACTGCTGCATGGGAGCTGACCTCATTTCAGGGCCCCGGGGAGGGGAGGAGGGTGACAGGGTGTCGAGAGGGCTGAACTGGGGCAGTGGGTTTATTTTTACCAACTTATTATTAGATGAGTTTGCAGCGAACATCGTTATGCAGGTTATGGTCAGTCGATGACAAATTGCTTTACCGTAGAGATTTTGAGTTTTCTAAATGATAACCCCTGACTCTGTCTTTCTCCTTTTTTGTAGCTGGTGGGGGCCCACACCTGGCCAACCCCCCCACGGTTATTGTGATGGTGGGTCTGCCAGCTCGGGGGAAGACCTACATGTCCAAGAAACTGACCCGCTACCTCAACTGGATTGGCATGCCCACCAAAGGTACAGGACACAGGCTTAAACACATGTTGACACACGTGGACGAGCTGGAGAATGATAACCAGGCTGATCCTATCAGTCGTCATGTGCCTCTATGCTTTATCCTAATGCCGACAGAGGTCGACATTGTTCTTCTGAAGTCGCATCCTCGTCTGGCCCTGTACTCCTGTTTGTCTGTCTGACACAAATGTCTCGACTCGTGCTTCTACAAACTCACCTGTGTTTTTGTGTCCAGTCTTCAACGTGGGGGAGTACCGTAGAGAGGCGGTCAAAAACTACAGTTCCTACGACTTCTTCAAGTCTGACAACGAGAATGCTGTGAAGATCAGACAGTAAGTCAAGCCAATCACAGCAGCCCACCAGTCGACTTAGAATCTAGAGTGACACACAGTAGATCTACTCTGGAACACAGCATCTGTATTCAGGAGACTGTTTCACAAGCTAACAGGAAGATTATGTTTTCCTTTTTAGACAGTGTGCCTTGGCTGCACTCAGAGACGTCAAGTGCTATTTGACAGAGGAGGGGGGACAAGTGGCGGTAAGTCGGCATTCCAGCATGAACCTCTCCAGCACACCTCGTATCTTGTTTGGAATGTAGTTGGTTGATATTTCCAGTCATAGGTTCTCTGTCTTCTTTTTGTGCAGGTGTTTGATGCTACAAACACGACGCGCGACAGGCGAGACATGATCCTGGATTTCGGCAGCGAGCACTGCTTCAAGGTTGGTGTTGCTATGGTTACCCCAGTGCATAGGCAGGCGTGACACTCGTGTGTTTGAGCTGAGTCAGACCCATACGTGTCAGTGACTCAGTGGGATAAAGAGGGTGATGAGGATGGTGGTGCCTGATTGAAAGGACTGACGATGGTTCTATCTCACTACAGGTTTTCTTCATTGAGTCTGTGTGTGATGATCCGAGCGTCATCGCCTCAAATATAATGGTGAGTTCTGAGTGATTTATTAAAATAAAATGCTTTTGTTAAAAATATTACAAATCTAAAGTTGAATTGTGATCACACCGTTGTCTTCTTCATACAGGAAGTGAAGGTGTCCTGCCCAGACTACCAGGACTGCAACAAGACAGACGCCATGTTGGACTTCCAGAAAAGGATTGAGTGTTACAAAGCTCACTACGAGCCCCTGGACCCTGATGAGTATGACAGGTGGGTCCTGCCTCCTCCACACACACACACACACACACACACACACACACACACACACACACACACACACACTGTACACACACACACACACAAAACAGAAACATGTGGCTTGACCCCATTCCACCCTCTATGCAGGGATCTATCCTTCATCAAGGTGATCGACGTGGGCAGGCGCTTCCTGGTGAACCGCATCCAGGACCACATCCAGAGTAAGATCGTGTACTACCTGATGAACATCCACGTCCAGCCCAGGGCCATCTACCTCTGCAGGCATGGGGAGAGCATGCACAACCTGCAGGGGCGGCTGGGGGGAGACTCTGGACTGTCTTCACGGGGCAAAAAGGTACACCTAAATAGTCTACACATTCCATGCATACACACACACACACACACAAATAAACACAACTAACACACGCCATCCCTGTGTCTCCAGTTTGCGGCTGCCCTATCAGGGTTTGTGGAGGAGCAGAACCTGAAGGGTCTGAAGGTGTGGACCAGCCAGATGTGTCGCAGCATCCAGACGGCTGAGGACCTCGGGGTGCCCTACGAGCAGTGGAAGGCCCTCAACGAGTTAGACGCTGTGAGTCCCACACGCTCCACCCATTCTGCTGTGTGCGTGTGTGTGCGTGTGTGTGTGAGGACACGGCTCGAACATGTCGGTTGTGTCCTACAGGGTGTGTGTGAGGACACGGCTCGAACATGTCGGTTGTGTCCTACAGGGTGTGTGTGAGGAGATGACCTATGAGGAGATCAAGGAGAAATATCCGGACGAGTTTGCTCTCAGAGACCAGGACAAGTTCTACTACCGCTACCCCACAGGAGAGGTGAGATAGCGCAGGAATGAACTCTATATTGTTACAGTTGATATGTATACACAATATAAATGTGTGCTTCTATGTGAGCATGCAATGTGAGAATAAACGGAATGAGTAATCCTCTCTCTGTCGTCCTCCCCCTGTTCCTGGCTGTAGTCCTACCAGGACCTGGTGCAGCGTGTTGAGCCGGTCATCATGGAGCTGGAGAGGCAGGAGAACGTGCTGGTCGTCTGTCACCAGGCCGTCATGCGCTGCCTGCTAGCCTACTTCCTGGACAAGAGTGCAGGTGAGACTACAAATCCCGTAAGCCGCCGGTTTCTCTTCACCCACAGCTGTCCGTGTTAGCAGTGTACTGTAGCTGCTCTGACTTCATACTTGATTTGGTTATTGCAGATGAGATGCCGTACCTGAAGTGCCCGCTTCATACTGTGCTGAAGCTCACCCCCATGGCTTATGGTGAGAATACACAGCTAGCGTTTATTACATCTACATGTATTAACCTAACAGGATTACAGCAGCTTGGGCCTGCATTGGCCGATGAGTGCTGAATGAGCTGTGGTTGTGTTCTGCAGGGTGCAAAGTGGAGTCCATATCGCTGAATGTGGATGCTGTGAACACACACAGAGACAGACCTGAGGTAAATGCTCCCTTCAGTGTCTCCAGATTCCTTGCTTGTGTATCTGAACGTCGTTTTGATCCAGCACTGGAGATGCATTCTAAACTCATTCTAAACTCATTCTAAACTCATTCTAAACTCTCTCTCTGCTGTTTGTCACCCGCTCTCTACTCTCTCCCTTCCTCTCTCTCTTCGTCTCTCTCTTTGTCTCTCTCTTTGTCTCTCTCTTTGTCTCTCTCTTTGTCTCTCTCTTTGTCTCTCTCTCTCTCTCTCTCTCTCTCTCTCTCTCTCTCTCTCTCTCTGTTTCTGTCTCTCTGTAGGAGGTGAAGAAGGGTCCTGGTACTCTGTTAAGGAGGAACAGTGTGACCCCCCTCACCAGCCCAGAGCCCAACATCAAGAAGTCCCGCATTGACGAGCTGGACGAGCCCCCCCTCCATGAGCTGCCCCCCTCGCTGTCCCTCTGCTCCCCCACACTTCTCCCCCTCGCCCTGGCTGGACAGGTGAGACACACACACATGATCTCTCAACATTCATATCTCGTTCATCACAGCATGCCTTATTTCTATGTCTACACTTCTTCTCTGTGCTTGTAATGGCACACCTCTGGCACTCACTTCCCTCCTTCTGTTTCATCCTCCTTTTTTCCCTCTTCACCCTCCTCACCCTCCTTCTCCCTTCCTCTCAGCACTGGCTGGGGAAAGTTTGCCTGTAAGTATTTTCTCTCTACAGTATCTTCGTGTTTTGGTTCTTCTTCCTCATACTCCAGTGTATTTATAGGTGCAGACAATGGTTGCCTAACAGTTTTCCGCCAATATAATAAACAGAAATGACTTTCTTTCTGTATTTCTAAGAATCCACATGATATGTAAGCCCCCTCCCTCACCCCTCCTCTTCCAGTCCTCACACTTCCTGAAGTCCAATTGTGTTTGGGGCATTCCAATTCGCTGACTAAATTTGCTCCCACCGTGTAATCACACCAACCCTGCCCTCCCTGTCCTGCCCTCCCTGTCCTGCCCTCCCTGTCCTGCCCTCCCTGTCCTGCCCTCCCTGTCCTGCCCTCCCTGTCCTGCCCTCCCTGTCCTGTCCTCCCTGTCCTGCCCTCCCTGTCCTGTCCTCCCTGTCCTGCCCTCCCTGTCCTGCCCTCCCTGTCCTGCCCTCCCTGTCCTGTCCTGTACTGCCCTCCCTGTCCTGTCCTCCCTGTCCTGCCCTCCCTGTCCTGCCCTCCCTGTCCTGCCCTCCCTGTCCTGCCCTCCCTGTCCTACCCTCCCTGTCCTGCCCTCCCTGTCCTGCCCTCCCTGTCCTGTCCTGCCCTCCCTGTCCTGCCCTCCCTGTCCTGCCCTCCCTGTCCTGTCCTGTCCTGCCCTCCCTGTCCTGCCCTCCCTGTCCTGCCCTCCCTGTCCTGTCCTGCCCTCCCTGTCCTGTCCTGTCCTGTCCTGTCCTGCCCTCCCTGTCCTGCCCTCCCTGTCCTGCCCTCCCTGTCCTGCCCTCCCTGTCCTGTCCTGTCCTGCCCTCCCTCCCTGTCCTGCCCTCCCTGTCCTGCCCTCCCTGTCCTGCCCTCCCTGTCCTGTCCTGTCCTGCCCTCCCTGTCCTGCCCTCCCTGTCCTGCCCTCCCTGTCCTGCCCTCCCTGTCCTGTCCTGTCCTGCCCTCCCTCCCTGTCCTGCCCTCCCTGTCCTGCCCTCCCTGTCCTGCCCTCCCTGTCCTGTCCTGCCCTCCCTGTCCTGTCCTGTCTACACCTTCATCTTGTATGTGTTTCTTCTCTTGTCTTGCATTAAGACGCACCATCCTTCATTATCTGAAAGTGGTCTCTCTCTTAGTGTTCCAAAGGTAAAGCCACAGTAGAGATGGCCTGGATAGCTTCTAGTGTGTGCGTGGAGACATTCTTTGTTTGTTTTGAGTCATAACATTTGTTTTTAGATCATTTGTTTTTGTTTTTTGTAGTCGAGCTTCTGTTTAGTATAGCGCTGTAGTGCTGTCATCAGCTGATGCGCTACGTCGTTCGTCGATGTTGATTTTTTTCTGTACCTGTTTGTCTTTGAAGTCATGTGACAGAGGTTCTCCCTTCTGTGATTTTGTTTCCTCAGAACCTGAAGAGGAAGTCTACGGACAGTCACGAAGTCTTTCAGCTCTGCCAATGAGACGCCAGGTATCCCAGGAAGTGACAAGCGTGTTGCCACGGCGTTCGTCCCTTCCTGTCTCTGCACATCCCAGAGACATCCCTTTCCTGTTTCCTTCTCAGACCTGAGAGTGTTCTCTGCTGTCTGCCAGGAGGTCCCGGCTCTGAAGCTCCCAATGAGGAACAGCTGATCAGTACAATCCTCTCAAGCTCTGTCAGAGAGCCATGCAAAGGAACTTTACCGTTCCAGAAAGGGGCTTTCTACAAATGTTTGATCTACGAAATACAACCTCATGCACAACGAATGTCATGTAAAATTTGGACTGACTAAAGCTGTGTTCTTGATCTTGTCACAACTGCCCTCATCCAGATCCACGTTCTCATTTCTCTGTCGTCGCTCCTCTTGCGAAGAACTGTTGTCATGGCATTGTTCTTCGAATTTATGTTAGATCATTCTGTTCGTCATTTAATTCCAGTTTAAACAGGTTTAATGGGCAATCAGCACGCTTCTTTGAACAAGAATCCAACCAAAGAACACGAAGTAGGTGGAGTTCTACTGTGCACGTTATCGAAGAAAAAACTTAGTTTGGATTATTACAAAGAAGGTCATGCATTTTCTGTTTGGGTACTTGCATACCTTTTATGTAACAACACTTTTTGTTCTTATGTTTTTTTAAATCGGTTATTATTTTTGTTCAGTGTATGTGTGAAAGTACGGTATGTTGTTGGTTTGTGGCCACATAGTGGTTGTGTTTATCTCTCCATCTTGAGAGGTATGAAGGAGATTATACCTTAGAGTGCCTAGTGCTTGTCCTGCAAACTCAAAGCTGCTTAATGTACAGTACAGCCCATATCAATAGACTCAGCTGCCTACCCACCTGCAGACAGATCTTCAGACAATGCACATAGCCTATGACATATCACTGTACAAATACACTTAAAAAAAAAAAAAAAATCTTTTTTTTTTGTTTTTTTTTTGCTTGATTTTGAAATCAGTGCTGATCATCTGAGTGGGAGCCTGATCTGTGTGGTTGGGGAAATGTCATTTCATGTGTGAGCGCCTATATTTTTGTTATAACATGTTAATCTGTAATTAGCTTTTGTAAATTGCATTGTACATATGATGATGGAGGGAAGCGCGAGGCCGAACAGTGTACAGGAATTTCTGCTCCATGAAGTGTGACTTGGATTGATTCAAGAAGGAAGTGTGATAGAAACAGCCAGAGGATCTATTTTACTGCTACGGCTGACTGATAAAACAAATGACGATAAAATGACAAATGATATCACTATGTTTTTAAATGGCAGTAAAACTTTTGTTTGCTTCTGATACTTGAACTCAGTTTTTTTTGTAAGAAATGTTTTCTTAAACTATTTATTTGTTTGTAGATTTTGATGATAGTAAAGAGAGAGAGTGGCACTGTGTTTCATACCTGAGGACTCTCCACTACCTGACAATGACTGGGCAGAGGAACACATGTACATTCTGCTTTCACTGGACCAATAAAACTACAGAAACTGTCATCTATATTAGTTTTTGTCTCTCTTTATTTGCAATCAATCACAAAATACCTCATTCTCCTACTAATTAACAAAATACCTAATTTGCCTGCTAGTCATGTGTCACTTTATACACACTTGCTACTGTAGGGTGTCACCAGTTTGGAGTAGTCACCTTCACACCCATTCATTCAGAGTACCAGTGTAAATAAATGAGTTGGTGTTATGCTATTTTTGCAGTACTACTGGGGTAAGAATATCCCCTCACACACAAGCATTGAATTCCTAACGGTTTATTTATGAAACTACAGTCATGGTTTTCCTCCATAGTCACATATGATTGCCACGCTGCAGCAGTGTTTCCATGGTGACTTGGCTCTTCCAAGTAATGTCTGCATCGCCTTCTTCGTCTTCTTGGGTAGAGGGGAGACAAAGACCGAGGCCAGACCCATGACAGGACCAGGCCAGACCCAGGCCAATGAGCTCAGCACAGTCAGAAGCTAGACAACCTCTCCCAGCTGGACAGACAGTCTGGGGGACTGCTGCCTGTCTGTGGCCCACATTCAGCACTAATGACTTTCCCTGAGCTAGATGGATTAGCCAAGCGGCAGCACATAAACCTCACATTTGAAAGCGGGCAGTCCACTGTGACAACTCATTTCCGAGAATCCCTCAACCTGCGTTCAGTGAAACCAGTTTGGCAGAGAAAGATTGTCCAAAGGCTCATAAATAATGCTTCACTTCTGTAATTGTTCACCATCCTCTTCTGTGAGTCCTATAGGGTTTCATGTAAATCTAGGTTATGGTATGAGATATGCTGGAGTAGGGTGTGACCATAGATTAGACCAGACAGATACAGTATAGTCACGTGTGTGGGGGGCACTACACTATAGTAGCCTATGTGTGCCACTGTCAAGTCAGTATTATTGGATCACGTGTAGCCAATCAATATCAACATCAATGGGACTTGGGGACGTGTTAACAGTCATATTGTCTCAATGACAATCACTTAATAGGAAGTGCAATAAACAGTCCTGTGTTAAAAGGAGCAGAAAAAAAGCTCATGTAACTTTGTCTTGCAAATGCTCAGTGCTTATTGGTGACCTGTGTTCTGTCCATTTACATGTGCAGAGTTATTCTGCTTGTGGATGAGTCAAACTCTGCCAAATTCTTTCAGTGTGTACAGTTCACACACACACACACACACACACACACACACACACACACACACACACACACACTCAAACATTCCCCATCTGTGTTACTTTCATTCTTCATCTCTCCCTCATTTCCTGATGTGTGACTCAGCCAGTGGGTTGTTGGGTAGTGTGGTCCTCCCTGCCCAGTTCTTCTGTGACGAGGCTCATGGAGCTGTGTGTCAAGTCACACGTATACACTTATTGATGGAAAGTCACTTTGCATTTGAATTTGTATAGCCAGCCTGTGCGCTAATGTCTGTGCATTCAAATAAACGTGTGCTGTGTCTAGGAAATGCTAGATAGCGACATCATATCTTTTTTATTCGAAACCATACAGAAGTGAATTTGTGCTTGGCTGGATTTGACTGGTCTTCGGCCTGTGTGTTTTTATATCTGTACTCAGGTTAGGACAGTCAGGTGTGTTGTCTGTGCGTTTGGGGGGGGGGGGGGTAATCTCCATGGGAGAGAGAAGATGCAGAGTCAGAGCTGTAAATGGAACACAGGCCTGGTTTAACTGGCTCTGCTAATCAGCGCTTCCACAAATAGAGGGGCTAATACTCCCATGACGAAAGACTGACAACCTCAAAGCTTTTACCATGCATGCTCTGGACCAGCAGTTTAACCATGCATGCTCTGGACCAAGGATCAAGATCTGTGTTCATCACTAAATTATGTCTAAAATGATCACATTTGAATGAGCAGATTTCTGTCTCTCTTTCCCTCTCTCTCCCTCTCTCTCTTTACCTCTCTCTCTCTCCCTCTCTCTCTTTCCCTCTCTCTGTCTTGTGGCATGTTATGACTCAGCTCCTTGTCCTACCTGAGGGGATTAGCTCATCCCTATTAAGAAGTCATGTGATCTAGTCCCTTTTGGGTGTCTAAAAGGATCTGGACATCTAAACCCATTCAGGAGATCCAGCCTGCACTAGTCTTATTACACACACACACAAACACACACACACACACACACACCTGTAATTCAAACTGAGTCATGAAGAAAGCAACCTAACAAAGCATCACTGTCTGAAGAGAAAGCTCTAAAGAGAGCTTAATGACTTTATGACCAAAACCCACACCATCCCTCACACACACACACGCACACACAAGGCTTGTATTTGCTCTGTGGATATTGCTTGCCATGAATTATTAAGGGCAAAGTGTAATTTGTGGTTTCACACTCAAATCCACTCCTCTTTCTAGCTTTCCCTTTCTCACTGTCATAGCAATTGATGGGGAAATATCCTCTCTCTCTCTTTGTGTGGTGGTCATCGATGGAGAGATCTCAGTTTGAATGGAAAGGGAGTGAGCCCATTCAACAGGCCTTGAATAGACCAGTCATTGTGGAATAGGCTACACACACCAGCTCATTAAACCAACGATGAAAACCTTGTTTACGTGTTATTGTCTCTGATTAGATTTTGGAAGCGAGGCTGTTCGATATGCTTGTTGTTGTTGTTGTAAATGAGAACTGGAGGTCAAGATTGGGACGCTTGACATATGTGTTTGGGGTTGAAGGTAGGTCATGCTGGGTAGGCGGTGCTGAGTGTGTGTGAGGTATTTGAGGCGGGACGTGTCCAGTGCCAGACAAGTGCTCAGGTATCATCAGGTAATGCCCACTCAGCCCTCTGCCTCTCTCTATGTCCACTCTACCTTTCTGACTGCAGATGTCGCAAACCAAGTTAGCAGCCATACCACTGCTGTGGCTGAGGCTACAGCCATGCCAGTTGGCATGAGGGCAGACACAGTTAACATGTTTGTGGGTGTTCATTACAGTTCCACAGAGAGTTGTGTTCTCCTTCCCGTCGCTGTTTGCTGACATTCTCTCTGTTGCTGCCTGGGTGAATGAGTTTATCCTGGATACGTGAGCATTTGCACATCACTCTCCTCACTGGAGTCCATTATTCAGTCATGAGTGGTGGAGCGAGAGAGACAGGGAGGGGGCAGGGAGGCGGAGGACAGGAGAGAGGGATATGTCGAGAGAGAGTGTGAGGGATTAAATGGGATGGGGCTTGGGCAAGGTATACGTGAGTTTGCTCACATCCCTTACTTGGTCATAGATCTGTAAAAGCATTTTCCTCTCCTTTCACTGCTTCTGCAGATTAACCATGGTGACAGTCTGATTGGGTTTGGTGGACAGTACTGGTAACCATGTACCTATCAGTGCATACAACCATCACCACAACATCCAAAAAGAAGTTTAGAACTTCCCACAGAACTCGCGGTGAGGATGAGCTGTGAGTAACTGCTTATACCTCTAAGATCAACTGTTTGACCATACACAAGTATAGACAGACACACCAACACCCATAGTTTACCTTCAAATGGATGTTTTACCAACACACACCATGCTTTTACATAGCTATCTCCTGATAACCAACAGCTGCTGAAAATTGATACCTTCACTTGTGTGATCTGCATTTTTATTGACTCAGCAGTTTTGCAACTCTGTAAGTGTGTTTGTGTATGTGTGTATGTGTGTGTGTGTGTGAGCAGATCTGTGTGTGTCTGCGAGCAGGCTTCAAGTGTGTGCAGGTGAACCTTCCTCGACAAACCCCAACCTTGACCCTGACCCTCATTGTCCACGTGGAGACTGGATGTGATCTCTGACACTGTCACACGCTGAGGGTGATAACTGAATTGATATTGTTAAATCCAGTTTATGATCCTCATGGTCCTGCTGGGGCCAGCTGCAGGAACCAGGCTGGATCTGCCTGTGCTGACACTGCAGGTCACTGTGAAGCCCTTTGTGACACTGCTTGTACAAAAAAAACTGCCATGAAAATAAAAAACATTCTGATTTGATTTCATGATGTGGTGATTGCACAGAGATGTAAAGCCGTAGCGATGTTTGTTTGTCTTTTTGTGTGTCCATCTGTGTGTCTGTCTACCTGTGTGTCTGTCTATCTGTGTGTCTGTCTACCTGTGTGTCTGTCTACCTGTGTGTCTGTCCATCTGTGTGTCTGTCTACCTGTGTGTCTGTCTATCTGTGTGTCTGTCTACCTGTGTGTCTGTCTATCTGTGTGTCTGTCTATTTGTGTGTCTGTCTACCTGTGTGTCTGTCTACCTGTGTGTCTGTCTATCTGTGTGTCTGTCTACCTGTGTGTCTGTCTACCTGTGTGTCTGTCTGTCTATCTGTGTGTCTGTCTACCTGTGTGTCTGTCTACCTGTGTGACTGTCTATCTGTGTGGCTGTCTATCTGCCTGGATGCCTGGCTACCTGATTAATGACATTATGGCCTACAAAGGTCAAATCGTGGAGAATGTAAAGTGTACAAATCAAGCCTACCAGGGAATGGGCTTGAGGCCTGATTTGGCAGGATGATGTTCATGTGTTGCGCCATGATGAAATGAATACAGAAGGAAGTTAGATTCAAGTCACATTGCAATAGTGTACTTCTGAAACCCTGGGAAAATCAAGACCTCAATGTCACCCCTACATACTGGTAGAGACCAGAACATGTTTGTACAATAGGATTGTCTGTGTGTGTGTCTGTGTATTAGTGTGTCTCTCTGTCTGTCTGTGTGTCTGTCTATCTGCCTCGATGCCTGGCTACCGGATTAATGACTTACATCATGGCCTACAAAGGTCCCTGGACAGGCCAGGTGTGTCAGCTGACAGGCAAGTGACACAGGTTTTGTCACTATGTGGACTTGAAGACTGTCTGACAGCATGATGCACACTAATCACTCATCCAGGGAAGCTGTGTGCCTGCTGTATTACTGTAATGCATTACTGGTCACACATCAGGAATAGCTGTCATTCACACATGTATGTACAGTTACAGACAATTTGACTGGCTTTGGATTGACAGCTTCAATCACAGACTGTCAAATCGTGGAGAATGTAAAGTGTACAAATCAAGCCTACCAGGGAATGGGCTTGAGGCCTGATTTGGCAGGATGATGTTCATGTGTTGCGCCATGATGAAATGAATACAGAAGGAAGTTAGATTCAAGTCACATTGCAATAGTGTACTTCTGAAACCCTGGGAAAATCAAGACCTCAATGTCACCCCTAAATACTGGTAGAGACCAGTTAATGTTTGTACAATAGGATTGTCTATGTGTGTGAGTGTGTATATGTGCATGCACACAAGTGTGTGTGTGGAGCCAGTTTAAAGAATGTGTGTGTTTGTGTTTTGTTCTCTGGAGAATTTCCTGCTGATCGCCCCGCTTGTCATTGCAGGCTATTTCACCATGTCCTCCTTTCCCCTGTTTACCACAGCCAGAGGGCTGTGTGGAAAACTTACTCTGGGTTTCATCAGAAACATGGGTGATGATAGAGGTGGTCTCCTCCCTGAACCTGCCTTCTCCAACAAGCTGCCTCACCTCAGACACATCCATGCTCCCCATCACGCACACATGATTAGACCTTGTTTCATTCTGGAACCATTTCACCTTCGCACTTTCCTCTTCACTACGCTACGGCAGGTCTAATGGACTTAGAAACAGAGCTAAGTCAAAGACAGAGCTGCTATCTCACACGTCTCTCCTGCAGAGACCAGCACGGAACGCTCCAAGTTCCTCGTCCTGCTACCCAACCCCTAATCCAATGAGTGTGTGTGTGAGAGAGAGAGAGAGCTCTAGGTGGAACTGTGCTGATATCATGACTAGATCTGAAGATGGCTGTTTCTTACGAGGTTCCTCACCCCACGGCTCATACATTTACATTTGGTCATTTAGCAGAAGCTCTTATGCAGAGCGACTTACAGTAAGTACAGGGACACTCCCTCGAGGCAAGTAGGGTGAAGTGCCTTGCCCAAGGACACAACGGCATTTGGCACAGCCGGAAATCGAACTGGCAACCTTCAGATTACTAGCCCGATTCCCTAACCACTCAGCCACCTGACTCCTCACAGCAAACTTGATCTCCTTACTTGGCAGTAACGTGAGAAAGGTATGTACACATACTAAGACTGTGACAGTGTGTCACACGCGCTTACTGTACGTCACGTCCTGTACGCATGCACATCTGCACACACACAGCATGAATCACAGCTTATATTTAAAGACTAATAGTAGAGTTGGCAAGCTAAGGACGTCTTAGAGCAATCCCAGCCAGGTGTGCTTGAGCCAGTCTAAAGTAGGAAGCGCTCTCGCTGGTCATCAGAGAAAAAGGTGGTACTCAGTAAGTAGCAGACCCTCCTCTATAAACTTTAGGACCAAGTATGTTCACGCTACATACACAAGGGTGGATATTTCTTAAGCTCCGGTGTAAAGTAGGTCATTGATGTTTATGAAACAATCAGCCAGCATGGGGGCCAGCACTCAAGCAGCTTTTGAAAGCTTTAGTAGGTCAGGTGGCTGAGCGGTTAGGGAATCGGGCTAGTAATCTGAAGGTCGCCAGTTCGATTCCCGGCCAGACCAAATGACGGTGTGTCCTTAGGCAAGACACACCCTACTTGCCTCGAGGGTATGTTCCTGTACTTACTGTGTCTGTGCTGTATGTGTCTGCATGTGAACATGAACACAGTCTACAGTCTACAGTCAGTCATTATACTGGATATGCACCTTTCCATGCATACACACAGAAACCTTGATGTGACTGTCTACCCCCACAGAACCCTAACCCTGACCTTACATCCAGGATGTGTGTACCTGGGGTGGTGAACCTGGAGAGGGGTGGTGGTTGTCTAGTTGGTAATCAGTGGCATACTACAAGGCCATTAAATAAATTGGTCTGGAGGACATATATGAATGCATTTTCTGTTCTATGTGTAGACGACTGATCAGGTGACCTGTCTGTGTGTGTTTGTGAGTCACCAGACTCACAGCAGGACTACTCCTTCACTAAGTCATGTCCTTATCTAGGATGTAGAGGGGGCATATGGTACACTGTAAAATATTGCAATTTTACTGTAATGGTGAAACACATTGTAGCTTCTGTAGGTGAAAGATGAGGGAAGGGGAGTCAGTTGGCTGAGCGGTTAGGGAATCGGGCTTTGCCAAATGACGTTGTGTCCTTGGGCAAGGCACTTTACCCTACTTTCCTCTGGGGAAATGTCCCTGTACTTACTGTAATTCACTCCGGCTAAGAACGTCTGCTAAATGACTAAATGAAAGATACCAAGCATGCTCACTCAAATACAAACACACTATAAAGATAATAGTCAAGGGTGGGGCATGCAGTGTGACTCCTGTACAGGTGTGTGAAGGTTAAAGTCGATCTTTTGTGTGTCAAATTGTCCTGTGTGATGATGACACTGACTATAATCTGTCTGCCAGACCTGTCACATGGAATCTGTAGCACTGCCATCCATTCATAATGCCATCTAATCTATAGTGAGCTCAACAATGGCATTCTATTCACTGATTAATATAAACACATTATGTCTGTCGGTCCTTCTATGCTGACATTCCACTATATTAGATAACACAAAATATTTGAAACGTTCTAACTATGACTCATTTTCACTTGCTGTATGAGTCACATGGTCATGTGAGGCGCTCAGGAAATAAAACGCGGGTTTTTCCAGTAATTGGGACAAGGCGGTACGTAGTGTAACACTGCCATCTTGTGGGTATCGTGTATGAACTCAGAACATCCAACTAAAACATGTTATCAGTCAATTACAGTTACCCCATAATAAATTAAAGCATGCTTGTTTTTGTTAACTATGTAAACAGCTTTCACATATACATATAAGTTTACTGAGCACATTCGCTGATAATCGTGTGGCTTTGTTGCCAAGGTGACACGACCTGGCTGCATATCGAGATTGCCATCTAAGTACTCTGGTTACAAGATGTCAAGTGCAAATTATGATGTTTTTGTCAAAGTAAAATGTCCTAAATGGGCCATTGATTAATCTTCTAAATCTTCTTACTGTGAGACTGTTTGATTTTAGGGGATAATTTACCCTCTACTGGAGATCATGTGTACTGCCTCTGATATGCCATGGGTGGCAACCATCAA
Source organism: Hypomesus nipponensis (assembly GCF_054491055.1). Lineage (NCBI taxonomy): Eukaryota > Metazoa > Chordata > Actinopteri > Osmeriformes > Osmeridae > Hypomesus > Hypomesus nipponensis. Next base: position 5,480,474 of record NC_140367.1, read on the forward strand.
AGTTCAATGTTACTGTAAATTCTCCTGAAACAAAAAAAAAGGTTGCTGCAACAATACACAGTACAGGAAACCTAATACTGAAAGTGAAACTGAATGCAGTTCTGCCATAAAAGCCCTGAGTGCCAGATCAGTGTGCACCCTCTGGCCCACTTCTCAGTTTAATCTGGAGACAAATCAAGGTCTGCACAGAGAGCTACCAGTCTGTCACAGTGTGGAGGGACCTGCACAGGAAGCCAAGTGTACGCGTGGGGGCGGAGGGGGTGGGTACATGAGAGAGAGACGAGAGGGAGAGAGAGAGAAGAGGGCGAGAGATGGAGGGAGATATAGAGGGAGAGAGAAAGTGTGAGAGTGTGGGTAAGAGAGAGGAACAGGAAGAAAAGCTATCTTTTGAAGGTTTTATATTGCAAATGAGTTTTCATTGTTGAATTCATACAAAAACATATGATGTATATAAAAAACTAGTTTAATGTACAGTACAACATGATACAGAGAAGGCAAAAAACAATTAACATTGCAGAAGTCTAAAGTAATCCATTTTGTGACGTGACAAAATAAGATGTAATAAAATAACATGTTAACATAAATTGTTTGTAAACCAAGCAATTACTATAATCATTTACTTGAATCGTAACAGTAACAATGACACAATGATGCATTTCAATACTGTTAACAGCGAGGATCTGATTATACACTTGTCTTTAAACAAAGTAACTCATCTCATCTAAAAATGTTATTGAAAGTGATTCATCACATTTATTAACAAGGCTTACAGCAGGCCATGTGTGAGGCTTATGTTGGATAATACAGCATGCCTGGTTGTAAGGGGTGGAGAGACTGGTCAGGTAGGACTGGGTGGAGGTCAGATAGGACTGGGTGGTGGTCAGATAGGACTAGGTGGTGGTCAGGTAGGACTAGGTAGTGGTCAGGACTGGGTGGTGGTCAGGTAAGACCAGGTGGTGGTCAGATAGGACTAGGTGGTGGTCAGGTAGGACTAGGTGGTGGTCAGGTAGGACTGGGTGGTGGTCAGGTAGGACTAGGTGGTGGTCAGGTAGGACTGGGTGGTGGTCAGGTAGGACTGGGTGGTGGTCAGGTAGGACTGGGTGGTGGTCAGGTAGGACTAGGGGGTGGTCAGGTAGGACTGGGTGGTGGTCAGGTAGGACTGGGTGGTGGTCAGGTAGGACTAGGTGGTGGTCAGGTAGGACTGGGTGGTGGTCAGGTAGGACTGGGTGGTGGTCAGGTAGGACTAGGTGGTGGTCAGGTAGGACTGGGTGGTGGTCAGGTAGGACTGGGTGGTGGTCAGGTAGGACTAGGTGGTGGTCAGGACTGGGTGATCATGGTCCTTTGATGCGAGCCATGCCAGGGTTGACGAAGGAGAAGTTGTTGAACATGGTTTGGTCCACACTGTTCATCAGCGCGCGGTCTGCACATGATAGGCGGGGCTTCTCGTTGATGAACTCCTTATCAAAGTTGCTGCAGTCACTGGGGGATTTCTGAATGGGCCAGGAGCAGAAAAGTGCTGAATACACAAACACACACACACTCACAGGTTTATCACACAATACTGGTGTAGGCGGTATCACTGATTATTTCACATACCACAGTTGGCCTGAAGGGCGGCTCCACCTGCCGTTTCTCTAGAACGTTCCAGTTGGTGTCTTTGAAGAAGGCATGCTGCCTGATGTTCCCCTTCACACCAAGCCTCTGCTCAGGCTCGCGCACAAACAGCTACACACCAAACACACACACACATATGTTGAGGTATGGGTCACACAAATGACACTCTCAATCATACACACACTGACACTATCAAACATACATACAAGCTCATGAATAATCTCAGGTGTAGACACACACACACACACACACACATGTAAACACACACAAAGCATCAGCGAAATGGGTCCACCCTCAGACCTTGACGAGGATGTCCTTTGCGTCCTTGGTGAGCCAGCGAGGGTAACAGGGGTCATCTGTCCTGATGGACTGGAATAGCTCTTCCTCATCATGACCATGGAACGGGGACTGGCCAAGCAGCATCTCGTACAGCAGGACCCCAAAGGACCACCAGTCCACTGAGCTGCCATACTTCTGGCCCAGAAGAATCTGGAACATTCCCACATCACATCATGGCTCGTATCATTAACGGTCAACAACATCCTAGTTGTGTTTTGATCAGAATCAGAATCAGAAAGGGATTTATTCGCCATGAAAGTTTGCACAGACAAGGAATTTACTTTGGCAGGAAGGTGCATACAATAAACATATAGGAACCTAAAATTAAAATATGTGGACTATCTATACTAAGGGTACATAAACTAGCAGTACTAAGTGGAATTAGAAATTAAATAAAATGTACAATAAAATAAAATATAAGCTGCCAGAAATAAAATACAAGTTGCTAAATTACAATATGAAAATACAAAAAATACAAATATTACAAAAGATACAAACAGTCAAACAGTCATCTCCTTATGGGCATTAGTCGTCTACCTCCCCGCTGGGTATTCTTAAAGGGCTGTTTCCGTGGCAACAGTGAGTGTGCGGGGCTCACCTCTGGAGCGATGTAGTCAGGTGTCCCACAGAAGGTGGAGGTGCGGGACTCCTCCTGCATGTTCTCCTTGCACATGCCAAAGTCTGCAATCTTTATATGACCCTCAGAGTCCAGCAGCACATTATCCAGCTTCAGATCTCTGCCATCATGGACGACACAATGAAAGAATCAGAAAGCACATCAAAATCGATCTGACTTGAAAATCTATCAAATAATAATATCAAATGTAACATATATAGGATTAGTGTGACAGAGTAATGAGGATTAGTAATACTGTTTCTGTTGTGTTGGGGGTGGAGAGGGCGTGGGTAGAGGGCGTGGGGCCAAAGAGGGACTTCTCTGCGTGTGTAGTGGTGTCATTGTCTTTGCGGTTTGTGTCAACGGTAACACTACCCACCTGTAAACAACACCTTTAGAATGGAGGAACTGCAGCCCACAGATGATCTCAGCTGCATAGAATCTGCAGACAGAAAGAGGAAGGAGCGGGAAGAGAAGGGTAAGAGAGGGTAGAGAGAGGAGAGAGAGGAGAGAGAGAGAGTGTAGAGGAGAGAGAGAGAGAGAGAGAGAGAGAGAGAGAGAGAGAGAGAGAGAGAGAGAGAGAGAGAGAGAGAGAGAGAGAGAGAGAGATGGGGGTAAAGGGAACAGTGATGGGTCAAAAAAGGTGAACTGCACTTCTTACTGGCTCTAATGCTATACAAACATATGATTAAAGACAGTTTGAGAAAACAAATATAAATGTAATGAAATGTGTTTTGTTGTTGGGTCTTGTCTGCTGGTGTGTCTGAGCTCTCTCACGTCGATCTCTGCAGGTCAAACTTGTGGCAGCTCTGAATGTGGAACATGAGGTCTCCTCCATTTAGATACTCCATCACAAAGAACAGATTCTCCTGTAACACAGCGCAATACCGATGAACCACACACTGCGTGAGTGTGTGTATATGTGTGTGTGTGACAGAGAGAGAGAGAGACAGAGAGAGACAGAGAGAGAGAGAGAGAGAGAGAGAGAGAGAGAAAGAGAGAGAGACAGAGAGAGAGAGAGACAGAGAGAGAGAGAGAGAGAGAGAGAGAGAGAGAGAGACAGAGAGAGAGAGAGACAGAGAGAGAGAGAGAGAGAGAGAGAGAGAGAGAGAGAGAGAGAGAGAGAGAGAGAGAGAGAGAGAGAGAGAGAGAGAGAGAGAGGGTGACTCTCTGGTACCTTGGTCTGGAAGGTGCAGTAGAGGTGTGTGAGGAAGGGGTGTTCCCAGGCCAAAGAGAGCACTCTCCTCTCCACCATGGTACATTCCACATCATCATCCATGAGGACCACGTCCTTCTTCAGGGCCTTTACTGCAAAGAACTGGTTGGTGCTCTTCAGCTCAGCTAGAAACACCTGGATACAGTGATGCAACCAAAGGTAGGAACTCCACTCTAGGTACACAAAACTGAAAACATCCCCTCTATCTCTCCTTTTCTCACCAAATATCTTTTCATCTCTCTGTCTTTAATGTTCTTGTTTGTCCTGTCTGCTTCTCTGTGCCTCCCCCATAGCTTCCTCCTCCCTGCTCCTTCTCCTCCTCCTCTCCCTCACCTTGCCGAAGCTGCCTTTGCCCAGCATCTTGTGCAGCTTGAAGTTGTCTATGGTGAACTTGTGCTGGTGTTCCTTCCGGGGCACGGCGTACAGGGGCTCAGACTCTTCCTCTGGGGTACGCTGGGCCATGTCTGCTGGGGTGTCCCACCCCACACGCTGGCCCTCTGGAGAGGAGGAGGAGGAGGGGGAGGGAGGGAGCAGAGGAGGAGGGGGAGGAGGGGGGAGCGTGTGAGCACAAGGAAGGTAACATGGTTGGTGAAGCAGACTGAAACTGAAAGTCTGTTTAACAGTTTAGTCTTTTTGGGGACAAGCTGCAACTCAAGGCTTCTCTCAGTCACGTGACACAGCCATGTGATGGATGCCTGCTGACCTTTGCGTGGAGTGGTGGCTGCTGTAGCAGGCACCGCCTGGAGACCGGAAGGTTCCCGGACCACCCCAGCCTGGCCCACGCCCACAGGACCCTCTCGACCAATGATCTCACTGTCTCTAGAACTCCTGGCCTATGGGAAACAGACTATTACATACGGTCCCTTTTACACCAAATCTTAACGTATTCTGAGTCTTCAGTATGAAGAGGTAAGTGTCCCAGTCCTTTCCCTGACCTGCTGCTTGTTTCCGATGATGGCCAGGGCTTCAGCCATCAGCTTCTGGTTGACCCCACAGAGGTTGGCCACCTTCTTCTCACACTTGTGATGGACGTTCATACCACACTCTGGAGGGACGGCAAGGTGAGTGGGAAAGGTAAATATACATACGGTGATTTCGTGGTTTCGTTGAAATGTTTCTGCCCATAGAGAAAGCTCACCTTCACACTTGAGGCCCTGTTTGGCCAGCCCCCACAGCAGGGTGCCACAGTGCTCACAGAAAGTGGGACTCTTGTAGTTGTACACCTTAAACCTGTGGGGCATGTCAATCTTGAAGCGCTCCTTGTGGATCTGCAACACAAAGGGAACACTGTGTCACCTGAATGCACCTCGCACGACAGGTTTCCTTCATGCGAACATATGAAACGGCACTTCTGTCTCAGAGGGAATGCACAAAGACTTGGGAATGTGTTATATCTGTTTTAAAGAAGGAATCTCGTGTCTTTTGCCTGACGAGAATGCGTGTGTGATGAGCGTGTCGGTATGTGTGTGTAATGTGGCATGTGGTTGAATGAGTGTGTGTCTCAGCCCATACAGTAGGATGTGCTCAGACAGGGTTAGTCTGGGTCTGAGTTTAACCACAGTAGGAAACATTAAGCCAAGCCAGGTCTCGGTCTGTGTCACACTATGGCGCCCCTCAGTTTCAGCATAAATCTTTCACCTCAGAGAAACCAATCTAGGTGGCCTTCCCCCAAATATACTCTAAATAGAACGTATATTTTTTATTCCGAGAACCGACTTGTCAATGCGACTCATTTTCCCCACTCACCAGGGTTTCTTTACTGTTGACGGCCGAGCCCGTGCACTTGGCGATGACCTTGTCAATGCACTTCTTGTGGATGGCCGCGTTACAGTCTGAGGGAGCAGAGAGGGGGAGAAGGATGAGACGGGAGCCCGGTGAGAGGGCAGGGGAGCGTGGCTGCGACATGCTGCTGGAGCAGGGAGGTGATACTCACGTCTGCACTGGTAGCCCTGCTTGTTCAGACCCCTGTGAGGGACAGAGGACAGACATGAGGAAAGAGCAGCAGTCATCATCGTGATAGTGTGTGTGTGTGTGACTCTGGAGTTGGCGCTCCAGAACACCCGTGTGTGTGTGTGTGTGTGGGGGGGGGGGGTTGCGTACCAGACAAACTCTTTGCACACAGAGCAGAAGGTGGGCTGGGGGAAGAAGGTGGCACTGAACTCATGACATTTAACCACATGGACTTTAGCCTGTTTAATGGCCCCGCGACGATGGTTGAGGGCAAAGAGGCCCTCTCCCTCCCTCTCGCCATCTCCGTCAGCCTCGCTGTGACCTGCAGCATCTGACACACATGCACACACATGCACACACACACACGCACACAACACGCATGCACAAATGCATTTAACTTTAAAAAGTTTGAGACAGAGTGAAAGACAAATGAGTCACAATGTGCCGCCTACACACACTGTGATCGCATGATGTCCCTATGCCCAGTGTGTGTGTGTGTGTGTGTGTGTGTGTGTGTGTGTTGAGGGTTGTTAAAGGAAAGGAAAATAGGCTTTGGCTGACTTCCTGTTATTTAGCCCCACAAGCATTTGTTCAGTAGACACTGCCAGTTGCAATTCCAACACAATATGGATTACAGCCAAGTGTGTGTATGTGTTTTGCGTGGCTGTAAGTGTGTATCCACACTTAATCTGACAGATTTGAATATCTTTGTATATGTGAATCATTTAACTTACATGTAATGTGATAAATAGGTATGGCAGGGCAATCAGAACAACACCTGTTGTCTGTTTGAGATAATTGAATTGGCAAGTCTACATTTCAGTTATTCTCGTATGCACTCCAGGATTTCAAACAGACCTCAGATATACGGACACAGCAGTGCTGATAAATATTATCTTACAGGCCTGGGCGGATATGTAGAGTTTCAAAACACTAACCACTCTTCTCCAGGTAATATCTGGCCTCCATCAGCACACGACCTTGAGGCTTCAGCTCCAACTGTGAGAGAGACAGAGACAGAGAGAGAGAGAGAGAGAGAGAGAGAGAGAGAGAGAGAGAGAGAGAGAGAGAGAGAGAGAGAGAGAGAGAGAGAGAGAGAGAGAGAGAGAGAGAGAGGGAGAGAGAGATATGTGAGAATGGACAGTCAGAGAGAGACAGAGATCAAAAAGTTAAAAACAGGCAATAAAACACTTAAGCTTGGTAAACGGACACACATCCTAACCCCCCCCCCCCAACACTCATTCTGGTTCCTTCTCCCCATAGTCTCACCCAGATCTCTAGCTTGCCATTCTCCTTCTTGCAGCGCGAGGCCAGCGAGTCCAGCTGCACCGTGGCCTCCGACTTGAGTTCGGCCGTGCGGTCCTTCACCATCACGTGCATGACGCGCCCCTGGTGGACGTGGGCGTCGAACGTGCTGCTCCAGGGAGGGTACATGGTGGCCTTCTTCTGCTTGTACACCTGCCCCTTTTCTGAAGGGGGACAAGGGGGCATAGGGAAACACTAGGATGGCAACATCTTCCATGTTTAGTAGTGTTTCCATTCTACTGGTCGGAGAAACGTATCCACTCCACTGATAACATGTGCTCTGAGTGCGTGCCATGCCAGCTTGTCCTACTTTGAACAGCATGAAGCTGTCTCTACTGCGGTTAGACAGTATGGTGTCAATGGACAGTGCTGGCTCTGGCAGCTGTGGTCTGTACTGATTACAGCAGGCAGATGGGAATTATTTTTTTTTATACCAGATGAGCAGTGTTTTGTAATGTTTCCAGCAGCAGCCTGTGTCTCTCCAGGTGTCCTATGACAAAGATCCGACCCTGTGTTCTTCTCTCAGTGGTCTCTGTCTGACCTTTAACTGGGCGTGCTTTCATGTTTATGTTCTAACGTCACAGCTCTGGTGACCCGGCTAACTACTCAGATGAAAGATGATCCTTCTTCAATCATTTCTTTTTATTTGACCACGAATGATGACTCTTGAGCTTTTTCTTGAAACGGAAATATCTTTGCTAGAAGATGTTCATAGGCATTATATTAAGAGGAAGAGGGGTGGGTTACTATGAAATTTATACAAACTGGCTAACCATTCATGCATCATCATAAGCTGAGTCAATGGACTATTCACTAGACAAAGCGGAATAGTGTACTATGATATCAGCACGCATTTTGACATCCATTTATCTGAAGTGTTTTGAATGGGTTGCAGCAACCAAAACTGTGGCCAAATGTACAGGCTTACCATATCACAGGTGTGATTTATTAGCTTTGAAACTGCGCTGGATATTAAGCAGAACAACTATGTCTTGTGGTCTAATGAGTGTACTTTCTGGTAAAGGCTTGCAGTTTAGAAACAAGTCTGATGTGAATTTAAGTGAATTGAAACTGACATAGTTCTTCCCCTGAATCACTCCACCCTCACACATACGCTCTAATAAAAGACACACACATACACATATCACATCTCATCCTAAAGGTTCTATGGTCATGAGAAAAAGGAGGAAAATTATAATCACATCATCTTTCCTCTCCAGCTCACTCTCTTCTTAGCACCAGACCTGTCATATTTACCAAGATAAAATGTAGTCAACATGGAATGAAACCTGTATTCAGCAGACAAGGTTCATTCATGCCACTGTAACTAATCTCAAAATAAACATTACACAACAAGACAAATCACTCACTGATCTACACGCTCATTTTAAGTGTATCAGGACTCTCCATTTACAGCTCACCATAGTTAAACAATATACCGGCCCATCACAGCAAAGTCAATGCACTGGCTCACATTTAAACATAAGACACACACACAGACAGACAGACAGACAGACGTACCCGTGTCGATAGCCTCCTTCATGTAGACAGCGCAGTAAGGGTTGAGTACCTCTTCGTGGTACGCTAGTCCCGGGTCCATCTCAAAATGAGAGAATCCGATACGCAGAAAGGGAGACATGACTGCGTGTTCCTCCAGATGAAAACCCACTCACAACGTCCACCCGACCTCCAGAAAACCTTCTGTATCAAAACCGCTTGTCTGCACTGTTACAGCGAGAGTGTGTTTGTTACTTTTGGAGTGGAGGGCTCTCCTCTCCTGTTGTTAACCTCCCAGATGGAGTCGGTTCTTGTCAGGAGAGTCTCCCGGCCGTCACCCCCACTCTCTGACACAGGCCCCCCACGCTGACTGGCCTTTTCCTCCAGAGGAGAGATGGACTGGCTGGCAGTGAACAGAGGGCAGAAGGGAGGGAGGGCTTTTCGTCTCACAACGACAGTTCCGCCCTCAAAGCCTCGCTCCTCCGGTCCTGATAAGAGCTGTGTCCCCTGAGAACGGAAGGAGAGAGAGAGAGAGAGACAGAGAGAGAGAGAGAGAGAGAGACAGAGAGAGAGAGACAGACAGAGAGAGAGAGAGAGAGAGAGAGTATCCTAATGTCAATGACAAGTCAGCAGTTTCCACATCACCTAGTAGACTAGGTCTCTTTACGTCAAAACGAGAATTAGCCACTGCTCAGCATTCCCCAACCCCAAACCAAAAACACACTTTCCACTACAGTGAGCAAGTGTGAGCCATAAGCACCTACCTCAAAGAGTACACATTAACATTATATGTAGAATCTATTTCACATAAATCCAGAGTTTAGGCGGTCCTTCCTGTCACGACGGTTAGAGTACATCTAACGACTTGCAGCTAAACCTTCTCAGTTTTGAACCCAGCCAATCCAGGCACCTTCTGTGGTTAGCTCAGTGTCGACGGTGGAGGATCTACCCGTCAGAGTGATATTTGAGGCCTGACAGAAGGCTGTGTGTCAGTACCAGTCCGAGATGAGACTTGGAAGGGCCTATTAATAGACATGAAATACTAAACGCTGTTCAGCAATAAGCTGGGCCAGTAGTCATCATTATACAGTAAGGGTCACTTGTAAATTACTTCTACCCCAGTGTGCTTGTGTACTCAGATGCACATGCACCATAAAGACACACACACACACACACAAACACATGTACAAACACCCAAATACAATGCTGAAAGGTGTACATTGTTTCAACGTACATACAACTAAGTCAGCTACAGCAATACTGTGGTTATTAACAATCAGTCAGTAACACTTGCTAACAGTTAGTGACATACTCAACTTCTCACATTCAACTATCTACTTACACAGCCCTTTTTACAAGAAGTGTCACCAAGGGTTTCACAGTTGCCCACAGACCAGCATCAATAACCCATCTGAACCCTCAGAGAAGATAAGAACAAACACACACATGTACAAACTCACACACTACCTACCTCCTCAACTGGGATTCTCTGACTGAGCGTACGCCGTGCAGCCTCCTGTGCAGAGCCTGTTTAGTAGCGTTGACATAAACCTATAGCTAATATGTTACAACTTCCTGTGTTTGAGTGACAGGCAGCTAACCACACTTCCTGGCCCAGGGTTATTCTATGAAACTTCACAGGTGGGGAGCACCCGAAAACACAACAGAGAAAAAACTAAAAACACAAACACAAAAACATAGAGCTTGAGTTTGAGTCACATTAACATCATCCGTCTACAACATATGTCGGATTAAATGCATTGTGGATTGAGGTTGAAATTACATGACAGCTATCTCCCTCCCCTTTCAGCTCTAATACCTTGTATTTAGGTTGAAAGGATACAGGGGACATTGTTAGTCCATAGTCTATCCCTGATTATCAAAAGCAGAATTTCTGTTCTTTATCCGGTCAACAGAACGCAGCCCGATGGAGCAAGACACACAGGGTAACCTGGCCGACCTACAGCCATGGAACTCTTTCATCGCAAGGCCTCCCGTCAAAACACACTCACACATGCAGACACATACACGCACATACACCTCCAGATGGAAAGGTCAAACACAATGGCCAGCACCATGAAAAGAGACTGTGCCCTTTCAGAGATATTTCATCAGGGTCAAAGTCAAAGCAGCCCCCCAGGAAGACCTCTGTACTGAGCAGCATCAGAGGTGTTTGTGCGTGGATGTGCACACATATGTGAGGTAGAGAGAGAGATTGAGAGAGACAGCGAGAGAGAGAGAGAGAGAGATAGAGAAATAGAGAGAGAGAGAGAGAGAGACAGAGAGAGAGAGAGAGAGAGAGAGAGAGAGAGGGGGAGAACATAGAAATAAAACCTTAGTAGTTATTGAGAAGCGTTTGTGTAACCATGGCCATTTATAGAGGTTATACTGACATGTGACAAGGCACTTAAGAAGGAGGGTAGTTAGTAAATATGTGGGGCTTAACAGTGGAGTGTTTGACCACTGTTTCTATAAGACATTGGATATTTAGTGCAAGGCTTATTCAATGAACAAATGAGACCAAGAAGTGTGAACACCTTACGCAAATAGTTGAGGATTTACCTTAAGTTGACTATGAAGGCAGAACTTGTGTAATTCCTGACTTAAATTTCATAACAAAGAGTCCATTGAATGAAATTCACAAACCATGGAAAACATTTGTGTGTAGTGCTATTGTCTATAAGTTTATTTGCCATTGAAGCATCTTCTACTGTATCTGTTATTGTAACCACTACAGTATTAGGCTATTTAATTACATTTACATGTATTAATTTAGCTGACGCTTTTATCCAAAGCGACTTCCAAGAGAGAGCTTTACAAAGTGCATAGGTCACTGATAATAACAACAAGATAGCCCCAGAGCATTGCGGGTAACCAAAACAAGAAGCACACATTGAGAACAACTAAAAAATAAGTGCCAAAGGGAAGAACCATAAGAGCATGTAGTTAAGCGAGTTACAATTTAAACAACATGAATCTCTAAGTGCATGTGTGCCTGTAGAACAAGCATTAATTTGAAAATAATTGTGGGTAATTTTTAGAGCACCAATTTAAGTAGCAAAAATACGTTATATGCATATGATTAAAATAGCGAGGTTCAGTAAGATACGTTTAATTGACAAAACGAATTTCCAACTAAAAGCAAAATTAGAGCCTATCATTGAGTAAACGCTCAAATATACTTACCACAATAAGTCAATGATGACCCGTTAGTCAATGGCTGGAGCATTTCAAATAATGTTTCAGGCATTATAGACAGCTACACACCAACTTCACTGAACAGCATACCACAAGCTCACCACAAGGGCCGGCGGCATAAGAGAAACACGCTCTTTCACTCCATCCGTCTCAAACATCTGTTCAAACGTCAGTGTGGAGAATGAAGTTTTCGGCATTAAATAATTTCGCTTAAACAGTTCAGCTGCGAATCTCACATCCACTTGTACTCTCTGCGTAGTCGTTTGTCTTGGGCTGTAGACTTTTTGATAGCTAGTACTCTTTATATTGCTACAAGCTTTTAAAACAAGTCATAAGGCAATGAAATTCAATAGCGCACTCATGAGGACTTCAGTGCTACTGCACGTGTGAAAAGTCAGGTAACTTGGGCATGTTGCTGCACACCTAGTTTCCTTTTAATGATTTTATCCCACTTTCCGTTTTGTAGTAGGAAAATGGTACTTATTTTCTGCACGAAATAAATAAGATAGTACACCAAGCGCCTGGCGAACAAGGTACAATTCGAGGTTATTTTAATTGGATGGAATTTTGGCCCATCACCAAAGGGCACTTCGACTGCCACGGGGTCCTGAGTTAAAGTAAAGCCAGATGTCCACTACAGCTGTCAACAAATCTGGATTAGAAAAGCCACTCGGGTGAAAGAATAGAAATAATAATTGTTCAGCAGCTTTTGTATACACATACAAATCTCAGTATGTGAGGTAAACGTACAGCTTCTCCTCCACAAGATGGAGACACTTAACTCTAGTCGAGTATTTTTCGCTCCTGTCAATACCCCACAAGAATAGGTCAGATTTATTCCACCAGGAGGCGTAGTCCACTCATGGTGCCTAGCTAGTCACAATGTACAGTATGTCGAAGGCAACCAGTTGGGACACTCAGGAACCATAGCCCAGAATTTCTTTTCTAAATAGATCCCTGAGTCAAGATCATGGGAAACATGATGCCTAAACATGACTATGACGCACTCCTGCTCAGGTCTGAATAGAAGCAGGAGCATGCATGATCCAGATAGACTAAAATGTCACTCCAAAACTCATGAATATGTATTCATTTCATACTATCCACATCACATTGGATGAATAAAGTGGCATTCAATTATGCCTCTCTCTCTCTCTCTCTCTCTCTCTCTCTCTCTCTCTCTCTCTCTCTCTCTATCTCTCTCTCTCTCACTCTCACTCTCTCGCTCTCTCTCTGTGCTGTAAACCAGAGGAATGATTCCCTAAAAAAAGTATGAAAGGAAAAAATGAAATGCAGGTGTATTGAACCTGACATGTTTTTCTCCCACTGACAGAGTTAATTAACCAAGCACAGCTTAATTTACATTTTGATTGAGTGATTGGTTGACAACAGCTGCATAATAATCCTCTGTTCTGGTTCCATGATCCATAATATTTCACTTTTCTATTCACCTATGAATGTGAATGTGTGAATGTTTTTATTCCAGGGTAACATTGTGTTGGTGTCACAGATTTTCCTAACATTCATTAAGATCTTATTATGGGAAATCCATTTATCTAAGCAAATCTCACGTTGAGTTTTGAATCAATGGATGTGCTCAAAAAATGATTCCCAGTTTGAGAGGAGTGTTACAGTCTTTTGATGTTGATACGGGATAGGTTGGTGTGTGTGTGTGTGTGTGAGCGAGCGAGAGAGAGAGAGAGAGAGAGAGAGAGAGAGAGAGAGAGAGAGAGAGAGACAGAGAGAGAGAGAGAGAGAGAGAGAGAGAGAGAGAGAGAGAGAGAAAGAGAGAGAGAGAGAAATAGTAGGTTCCGAAGAGCATTATTCCTTTGTACAGTGCACCGATACGGCACTGAGGGAGTAAGCCTGCACTCTTTTAATACATGTTTCCATGGAAACCGGACCAGCAGCCAACCAGCTGCTTAAAGATTCCAGAGAAATTCCTCCACACCCCTCCCCACTCACACACACACATTCAGGCACGTGAGCACACGCACACACACCTTATGCATATCGGTACTCTATACTATACCAGTGTGAATGCATGGGTTATAAAGCAACCTGCTAAATGAAGCCCTGTATAAGCGACCCAATGTAACTGCTCACAAGCAGGATGAGTATGTATGAGTTGGTAGTTCCAGAGGATGTGGTTAACCTGCTACTGACTGTTTCACACATACACGTACAAACATGCACACGCACACTCAAAACCGGTCTCTGCAGAGAATCCATTGTGACACTGTTATGCCAGTCAACCAAAAGCTAAAAAGATAGACCTAAAGGAAAATGAGTCAGCAGTTTCAGAGAAAACAAACTAAAACAATTGAAAACAAAGGAACCATTTGCCCAATGTTTGAATTAAGCAAAGACAAATTGAACAACTGTCTTCATTTGAAAATACAGAAAAATTGAGAGCTGATGTTTTCCTTCTCGCACATACACTCACACTGCACACAAATAGAGCATGATAATTGGAATATGTTTTTCTCTTCAACATCTGGGGTAACACTCCTGTAAACAGAAAAAAAACACCAGAGAACATTCAAGAGATATAATGGCAGAATTGGAGAGAAAGATGGGGAGAGAGAGAGAGAGAGAGCGAGAGAGCGCGAGAGAGAGAGAGAGCGACATAGAGAGAGAGAGAGAGAGAGAGAGAGAGAGAGCGCGAGAGAGAGAGAGAGAGAGAGAGAGAGAGAGAGAGAGAGAGAGAGAGAGAGAGAGAGAGAGAGAGAGAGCGCGAGAGAGAGAGAGAGAGAGAGAGAGAGAGAGAGAGAGAGAGAGAGAGAGAGAGAGAGAGAGCGCGAGAGAGAGAGAGAGAGAGAGAGAGAGAGAGAGAGAGAGAGAGAGAGAGAGAGAGAGAGAGAGAGAGAGAAAGAGAAAAGGACAGTGGAAGTCCTCTCATGCCTTGTCAGCTCTCGGTCTCGAAGGGTTTGAATTTCACTGACACAGCACAGAGCCTCGTCGTTCCTCTCGACCTTCCAGAGATGGAGACAGGTCCCCGTGCAGAGCTTCTCACGTTACAGACAGACCCTCCCCTCAGGGTCGGGCCCACACCGTCCTGTTCGCCCATTCAAAAACACACTAAACAGACAGATTAGCGGAAATGACTACATCAAATTTGTTTCCCTCAAAGGCCACTGTTGGACCCATTGGGGAGACCTGGTCATGATTTAAATGCATGCTGTATTTTACAGCACCTCATTTGCAATAAAGTGTAGAGGATATCTAGTGTGTTTAATGTAAGGTTACTCTGACTTTCCATCCGCTCTCTGTAAACCAGCATATTGGGGTTGAAGCCTTCTAAAGCTTCCTCACTGCGTGTTAGGTCTGCCTTGAGGCTGGCTGACGGATTTGAAATTACATTCTGGGCAAAGACAAGACATGTTTGATTCTTTCATTTGGGAATGTTGTATTGGTCGTCTCAAGGCACTTGTGTTTTTTTCTCCCTTAGTTTGTTTTAGATCTTTGCTTGGCTGGCAGACACACATACATAAATGATAAAGAGAACCAGAGAAAAATCTACAGTAACATTTCAATCCACAAGAAACTGTGTCTGGTTTGATGTGAAATACATCCTACAAAGATTTTTTGTTCATCATTGCTCCAAAACTCATATTTTACCATTCTATTTGTATTATTTTATCACCCAATCCCCAAAACACACAAACACACTGACACACACCTGTCCCCCCCCCCCCCACACACACACACCTGTCGTCCCCCCCCCACACACACCCTCAAAGGGGGCTCATGTTGTGCTTCACTGCACTTCTGTCATTTTCAAAGAGACAATTTATTTCATTTTTTATCATTTTATCCATTCCCCCCAATGATAACATCAACGAATGTATTATCTCTGTGTGAGGCACAGGAGAAGTTTCTCCCTCTCTCTCACACACACACAAACACACACACACACACGCACACACAACATGGTACGCAGAGCCACACACAGGCACAAACACACGCACACAAAAACCCTGTTTCACTATTTCAATTTTAGATGCAGCCTTCATAAAGTAAAGGCATATGGAAATGAAAGTGGAGCAGATGGAAAGAGGGTCCCAGGGGCACCGCAGATGAATAATGAACAATAGAGAGGAAACTGTTTTGCTGGTACACAGAGGTGCGATGTTATGGACCGGCTCTCATTCTGCTCAGCTAAACCCTAATCAATTGTGAATCATGTCTAAATGATGCAATCACTGCAACACTTCTTCAATTTGTTCCAGTGATATCATCCTTTTGGTTATTAAAAGCGGCTTCGTAATCGATTTGAGACAAGCCTCATTAGAATTACATTGATCTGGGTTATCAACTATACTCTGATAGTCCCACAGCATGTTCCTTTTATTAAAGCTCTGATAAGGCCTGACAGTGTTTGTGTGTTAAATCTTCGGTAAGGAGACATTTGAGATCTCTCTTGTACAGTTTGACTATGTTGCAGGACTGACAATGCTTAGAATGGGTTTAGTGAAAGTTCATACAGTACAACCCTGAACAGTCCCGTGCTTATGTCTTTGGTGGGTCTAGTTATTGACTGGCAGAGATTAGCTCAACGTTCTCTCCAAACATCATTTTCTCATTCAAGCATTCTCTATTTATCTGTCTTTATCTGTCCTCTGAGGGCCGTATTACAGCGCTGCAGTGACCTAGATTTGGGCCTGCAGTGTGTGTGTGAAAAAACAGTGTGAAAGTTGTGGTTAACCATTGGCAGTCACAGACACACATTCACACAAGCATGCATGTGCATGTACTGTTTGCATGCATAAAAGCACACAAACCCACACCTGGGTTAGGCCTCCTGTGTGTGTGTCCTGTCACACCATGGGCATTGAGACAGGAAGGGAATGGGGGACACACCTGAATATGCTTTGTTGGAACTATTGTGTTTCATTGGACAGCATTAGCATCACAGTATGACTGCAATTTACCTCAGGAAGACCAGCCATGGAACTACACATTTAAATTGAACTGTTGGTCTACATTCCCATGTAAAATATTTAAATGAGTGTTTTGTGCTATGCAATCATGACCTATCCAGTTTGTATTCACATACGACAACAGGAGAAAAATCATGCAAAGCAAACGTTTGATATTGGGTTGCCAAGCAACGGAGAGAGGTAGCAGTTGAACAGACCAGCTTTTCAGAGTGACTCAATAGAACGTGTCAGAGTTGGTGTGTGTGTGTGCTATTAAATTAATTCAGCTGTGCCGATACAGGAAATTGGTGAGGCACGACTTGTCTTGCAGTGAAATAGACTCATCTAAGTACTGTTTGAATTACATTAAGTACTCACATTGATGTAAATGTGGAAATGAAGTAACCTGTCAGGTGCTGCATGCCCAAAAAGCATACAATTATCTCCAAATGTAGGTCTGCATAAACGTCTATTTCCCATATAGGAGCTCATAGCCTCTGATGACTATAGAAGTCACAGAATAGAAACGGCGGTTTTCACTAAGAAAGGCATGAAACCTTTTTTTGCACAGGCAAAGAAGGACCATTTCTATGAAAATCTGTATAAATTTATTTTCTTATTATCAAAAATATCTGCACCACATTTGCATAGATGATATGAAATATATTTTAAGATTGTTGTGAAATCATGGTTCCATAAAAGGAAAATAATTGGGATCAAATAAATTAGCTTGTGATTTCCTGTTCTAAAATGTTTTGACTAGCTAGTTGTTCCAATCTCTAAACAGGAAATTGACTTCTATCTACCATAAATAACAGGAACATCTTACAGAACATAATTATAGAAATGAAAGGAGCTGGATAATGTACAGCCATATTACTACAGTATCAATTCAACTGGTAACCAAACAAGTATCCACATAAGATATAGTTCATCTCTTAAATATGCACCATAATAAATATTGCAAATATATTATTTTAGGTTATCAATACATCTTTTTGTCAATTTCTTATAAATCAATTTAGCTGGAATTAAAACAAAGAGATAACGCTGGGAAAATAAAAGTAAATAATTCTGCTTCAATGCAGTGGCAGTTATCACAAATAGTATGTATAGAACATGAAAATCCATTCAAATAATGAGAAAAACAAGGTTCACTGATCTGTATTCCACAGGGATTGTTGAAATAATTGTAGGAATCCCTTTACGCTTCTCAAACAGATCAAAGATCCTGAAAGTGTGGGGGGTTCCTTTAAGACTTTGTCTGATGTTACTTCCTGCCCTGAATCATGAGTCCATCCAATTTTCACTCCGATCCTCCGACCAGCAAAAGGTGAAATCCCAGAATCCTAGAAAAGGAATCTGTCATCTCAGAATTTAATTAAAGTCAACATTCAGAAGCCCACTCCGTTCCACTTCCTCCTTCTTTCCATCTGACACTTCCAGACTTTAATCCAGAACTCAACCACTGGGTCATCTCAGAGCCTCCTCTTCCTCAGAGGAAAGTGGCAGGTAAAGCTTACAGGTGGGGTGCCCAGTGTCAGTTGGCAAACTGTCTGTAGAAGGCCACTTTGACCCTCTCTATCTGGTGACACAGCTTGATGGCTGGACCAAGCTTCAGGTCCATACAGTCCTGCACTGTTGGCAGGGTCAGCAGCAGTAAGGCTTGGCCGTCTATGTCCTGGAGAACCACACAGAAACCCAGAGAACGAAAGAAGGAGAACAGATTGAGAGTAAGAGTAGCAGGGAAGTTGCATCTGGGTTTAAATGTGTTTGTAGAGATAACACAATTTTGAATGGACGTGAAGGGTCGGGCCCCACTTGGACAGAAAAACAAACGTGTGCGTGTGTGTGTGTGTGTGTACCTGCTCATGGAAGATCTTGGCGAGGGAGGCACAGTCAGTGGAGTTGATGAAGCTCACCACCTCGTCTACGCTCCACTCCAGAGGGTTCCTCTCCAGAACCAGCTGGCTCTCCTCCTCGCTGCACTCCACCTGAAACAACAAGTCCCACAGCATCACCGCACGTGTGTGTGTGTGTGTGTGGAGGAACGGCTTAGGATTTTTCCTCAGTCAGCATGAGACTTCCTGATACGTTTGTGTGTGTGTGTGTGTCTGTGGTCTCCATACCTGCATGTCCTGTCTCTTGGGGGGCTGGTACTTGGCCTGGGTGTAGGACAGTGAGCGAGTGCTTCTTCTCCTGCCCTCAGGGCCGTCTGGTTTGCTCGAGGCGGCGGCCATGTGAGTGGCCCTGCGTAGCGTGGCGGCGCGCCTCGGACGGCTGCTCGCCACCTCCACGGAGGAGGTGTCGGTGTGGTCCTCGCGCGGCTCCGAGCTGGTGCCTTCCTCGCTGCCCGACTGCATCTCCACGTCCTCGTCGTCATCATCCTCATCGCTGTCCTGTGTGGATCAAGTGTGGCGAGCATGAACAGGGAGAGGTGGGAGGGAGAAGCACACACGGAGATCGAGAGGGATAAAGCGGGTGAGGCAGAGAGAGCGTGCGAGAGAGAAGCAGAAGAAGGGACAAAGGGGTAAGTACAGACAGAGAAAAGAGAGAGAGAGACTTGAAGAGAGCAGGATGTGTAGAGTTGGAGACTAGGAGGCGGCGTCGTACCAGGGGTGAGCCTGCAGGCTGGTAGTCCACTGCAGACGAGCGTCGCTTCTTCTGGACAAAGATGGATTTCCTCTTCTTCCTGCGGCGTGCCGGCTTGGCCACGTCTCCCTCCATGGAGAACTCTCCTTCGCATGGCTTGGTTGGCTTCTTCTTCTTACCATAATAATACGCTGAGGATGGCAACACACAACTGATCACACACTCCACCATCTCAGACACTCTCAGAAACACTTCCAAGCAATTTTGTATTTGCGTGTTCTGTTTTATAGGCACTCTCCGCATTTGGAATATGCTTTCCCCACACACAAATACAGAAAGACATTTTGTCCTTACTATATTTAGTCTTGGTCTGTACGAAGCAGTTCTCTGGACACTTGTCTGTGACGAGGACTGTGCTGAACAGGTTTGGGCAGCACTGGAGCTTCACACACACTTTACGACAAAATTCTGGTATCTGCTCTGCCAGACGCACAATACGGATGGACGAGCGATACGTCTTTCCCTTGTATCTGAGGAGAAGAGAGAAGAAAAAGGAGGAGAGGACAGAGGAGAAGAAAAAATGAACGAATTCTTTGGAAAACTGGAGTTTAACATCCCGTGTAAAGACTATATCTACGCACAGGATGTTTCTTCAAAGTCACTGAATCTGAACCTCCCTCTGCTAACAGAAAGCATGTGGCCTATCCAGGTCTATTTGTTTACTAGGTGTGCTTACTTGGCCTTGAGGGTCTCCTCATGGCAGTCCCAGTGCTGGTCCTCCACCTGCTGCAGCTCCCTCAGGACACGCCCAGGCTTGTAGGCCGCGTTGATCAGCATGCCCAGCACCTAGGTCAGGAGAGAACACTTCTGGGGTCAGAGACAAGGCACTTCCTGCTTGATATACTGATATATAACCCAGACACAATAGGGTGATGGATGACTAGTTTGTCCACTGAATGCATTGTAAAATACTGTTTGTTGAAAGACAATTATCTGTGAAAACTGATGAGACCAAACAATAAGATGACAGACATTTTGATGAATTACTTGACTCTCCCCCTCTCTCCCTCCCCATCCCACCCACCCCCTCCTATTGTCCCTCTCCCAACAAAAAATGAAAGAATTGGGATCAGAAGTCAGCATGCTTCCACAGTTACACGCAGGCACACGCACATAATCAGAAAAACAGCATGTATTTCTACAGAGGCTTTGTGTGTGTGTGTGTGTGTGTGTGTGTGTGTATATATGTCTGTGTAAACAGGCATGATTGACAGCTCCACACATTAAAAGAAGCTGCTGCTGGCAGTCTGCAGGTGGTTAACAAGATGTCTCAGTCTCTCCTTTTCTCTCCATCTCTCTCCGCCTCTCCTTCTGTGGATCCCTCTTCTTTCTGTCTCTCCGGCACTGATTAGGCATGTGCCTCTCTCTCTGCCCCCCTGGGTAGGATATACTGCCTCTCTCTGCCCCCTGGGTAGGATGTACTGCCTCTCTCTGCCCCCTGGGTAGGATGTACTGCCTCTCTCTGCCCCCCTGGGTAGGATATACTGCCTCTCTCTGCCCCCTGGGTAGGATGTACTGCCTCTCTCTGCCCCCTGGGTAGGATGTACTGCCTCTCTCTGCCCCCTGGGTAGGATGTACTGCCTCTCTCTGCCCCCCTGGGTAGGATGTACTGCCTCTCTCTGCCCCCTGGGTAGGATGTACTGCCTCTCTCTGCCCCCTGGGTAGGATGTACTGCCTCTCTCTGCCCCCCTGGGTAGGATGTACTGCCTCTCTCTGCCCCCTGGGTAGGATGTACTGCCTCTCTCTGCCCCCTGGGTAGGATGTACTGCCTCTCTCTGCCCCCTGGGTAGGATGTCCTGCCTCTCTCTGCCCCCTGGGTAGGATGTACTGCCTCTCTCTGCCCCCTTGGTAGGATGTACTGCCTCTCTCTGCCCCCTGGGTAGGATGTACTGCCTCTCTCTGCCCCCTGGGTAGGATGTACTGCCTCTCTCTGCCCCCTGGGTAGGATGTACTACCCCTCCCTGCCCCCTGGGTAGGATGTACTGCCCCTCCCTGCCTCCCTGGATGGAATGATCTCTCTCTAACTTCCAGACACTCTGCCTTTTTTTTCTCTCTCTGTGGGTTGAGGTTTGGCTCTACCTCACTGATGTGATGCCCTGGTTCTGATCAGGCATATGTTCAGGTACCTCTTTCAGGACCAGCGTGCATTTCCCTGGCCCTACGGCTTGAGGCAGCTCGGCGATGCGGCCCTTGTTAAGGTAAGGGCCGGAGAAACAGCGGTGGTTCACAAAGATACGCGAGCAGCAGTACCGTCCATTGGCTGAGCCTGGAGAGGAGAAACAAGGCGTCATGGGGCATCAGACCAGTGATAGACAGGTACAAATTGTCCACGCAACACTGTGGACGGCTTGTAGCACTACAAATTAGAGTCTACAAAAAGTAGAGGCAGAATGCACTAACAATATCAACCATCCCTTAGACTCAAGAAAAGAACAACAGGATTGGCAAGAATCTGAACCAAAATAGAATGATCATTAATTCACCAAAAGTACTTGAGCTAAATGATAAGCATGAAACCCTGGCACAGCAGAGGCTTGCCCTCCACCATGAACCTTGCAGACACAGGGCACCTGTAATTGTGCAGCTTTGGGTGAATAATTACGGGGCTGTTGAATATGGATGTGCAAGTGGGTGTTTTCTTTTAAAAAGGATCTTCGAAGGAGGGGCAAGGGTCTCATGAAAACAATACCGCCGCACCGCCCCCTCTCTACACACACACACACCGCACAAACACACACTTAGCAATGCCTGTCTACACTGCTCCCAAGATAACATGTGCAGTTTGTCTGCTCCCATTGGACAGGAGACCCCAGGAGCCCAGGGACATGCCGTGCAGAGGGGATCTCTGATTGGGAAGTGCCACAGGCAGACACATGTCGTTTGTTCATGTTTATGCACCCCCCACAACAGGGGTGGATGAGGAACTGGGCCCATACACATTGACACTCACATTTAGTATATACGCACACATTTGGTGTATATACAGACACAAACACAAAAGCAAACATAGCCAAACGCACACACACACACAGAGATAACTTCTGATGCAGTGTGCTGGCTGAGTCTATCACTGTCATCATCATCATCATCATCCTCATCGTCCTCCTCTTCCATTATCATTAATAACTGTAATTAAATAATCTTTCATTTGGACCGGGAGGCTCAATTACCTGTATCCATGGCAACTGGCTGGCAGAGATTGAGAGGGATGGTCTCCACAGGCTGGGGCGGGGTAAACCTGCAAACCAGCAATTGACCAATCAAATCATCCAATAACAGTGATTGTCCAATAATCCAAACAATCAATACCCGCAATTAACTACATATATTTCTGTCTTCAGATTTGACTTTGTATGGTATACATAGCTGTTCCTAACACTGTCAAACTCCAGTGAAATGGTAAGAATAGATATTGATGAAAGCCCTTCATAGAAAAGTGAAATGGTATTAAAGGTTAGCTGGGAGGGTTGACAAAGCATTGCTGAAAGTCTCATATTTCTCCTGCTCTGAACAGCCATTTCCTCTTCCTCCAGGCTGCATTTGCCAGCCACTAGTGCAACATGTCATTTGTCAACAAAATCAATCAGGGCTCTGAGGAGGCAATTTAACGATGAACAACTATACTGTGTGTGTGTGTGTGTGTGTGTGTGTGTGTGTGTGTGTGTGCGTGTGTGTGTGTGTGTGTGTGTGTGTGTGTGAGAGAGAGAAAAAAAAAGAGAGAGAGAAAAAGAAAGAGAAATAGGGAGAGAAATTGTGCCCTGAGGGCTTTTGGATGAAATCCACTTCTGAGACTCCACCTTGGGTGTTAGTAAAGAATAGAGATTGTGTGGGGCAGCAAACGGGTAGGCATCGATTTAGTTCTGAGCTTCAGAGAGGGTTAGGCCACATGGTTTAAACAGGTTGTACAAGATGACAGCTGTAGAGTTCTTGAAGAGATGACTTACTGCTTCTCCGGTTGGACCACTGCTATCTTCTTGTGCTGCTGGCCTGACACAAACACAAAATGACAGGGTAAGCTCAAACCGTCCAAAGCATTATCATTTCACTCAAACACAGGCAGGCCAGCTTTATATTGTTTCTATGTTTATGTTTGTGTGTGTGTGTGTGTATGTGTATCTTACTGTCTAACTGTGTGTTTGTGCATGGCCGTGTGTGTGTGTGTGTGTGTGTGCAGGGTAATACATACAGACAGGTTTAAGTGGAGAGGTCAGGGGATAACCGTTGGCCTCGCACCACCCTACAGGGAAGATGTCCATGGACTCCACATCTACCAGCCTCTCTGCCAGGGGCTGGGGCAGACCTGCACACAGAGGACAGAACACACTGAACACTGGATACACCACATCCCTTCAAATCCACGCTAGGAGAGGATGCGTGTGGATAGCATTCTGTTGGTTGTCGCACACACACGCGCACACACACACACGTCTTACCCTCCAATCTGAGCCACAGCAGGCGGCCCTTGGCTTGCGTGATCTGAGCCACACACATCTCCTCGGGCCTGAGAGGATTCACAGCCTCCAGCCACACGTCCTTGGAGAAGCCTCTGCTCTGCCACGTCTACACACACACACACGCACGCACGCACGCACGCACAGCAAAATCTGAATGAACTAAATACACCCATTCACCTGAGAGAAGTGTATTTCTAACAGTATGAATAAAGTGTGTGGTGTCTGTCTCCATTGTGCAGGATGACACGTCTACTACAAAGGGACAGGAAATAAAAGAGGATGAGATATAAGAAAGGAGAGAGAGAGAGGAAGGAGGAGGAAGAGCGGACTCACGTCGGGGAAGCAGCTGTCAGGAGCAGCCTCTGCCCCACTGTGCTTCAGGTAGTCCGCCCAATCAAAGTCCTGGCTGGGGTAGGCCCGCGGTCGCTGTAGACCAACCCCGTTCTTCATACACCACTGGACGGGCAGGATACCTGGCGAATCAGCATGGCACACCTGGGACAGGGGTGTGGCCTCGGGGGCTAGGTCATCGACTGTGACCTGGAAGTAGTGCTCATCGTATACCTACAGAGAGGGATGGCAGACCAAAGAATTTGCAGGGTTCCATTCTGATCCATTGTGAACACGCAGCATGCAGAGTCCCAGTCATCAGTAGGGGATGTGGCAGGATATGGGGTGGTGAGGCTGAGTGGAGTTTGAGCTGGTCTGATGCCAGAGATCTCCCTCACTCACCCGCGTGACAGACACGGGGCAAATGTGGAGCGGTTCCCATGGTGACACCATCTCCAGTTTCATGCCGGTCTTGAAGGAGTGTTTGGACAGATCCACATGGTCCTGGAACAACCCAGTCACAGTGTTACACGCACAAACGCACACACACTTGTTACAGTTTTACAATACACTAATATACATTTTCTACTTGGGAATAACCCTACACAACATATTTTCCATCCATGAAAGCATGTTGTAGATCACTTTGAGGCACACTGAGAGGTGAGCCACTAGATAACAGCAGGGAACGCTTATCTAACCTACACTGCCATAAACCACATTGGGGCAGTAAACTGCAACCATCCTGATAAGGCGGTAATCTTCCAGCAATGATGAAGTCAGAGTCTGGTTACATGATGAAGTGGACTCCACATAGACCAAATAGCCTCATTGTTCAGTGGGAAATGTTGTGACAGGGAGGGAGGATGGGGTCTCACCTTGAACACCTCCAGTGGTAAAGGTCTGCTCTCCGCCTCGGCCCGCGCTGCTTCCACAGCCTGCTGCCACTCGGGGGCGCTCTTCAGAACACGCAGCTCTGAGGAGACACAGTCCAGTCACACACACACACACACACCTCATCAAGTCGATGACATGCTAACTTTAGTTCCATCCAAGATGAGTTCTCCATTTTCAGCTTTCATTGGACAGGAAACACCGTCTTTCAGCAACACAAGCTCTATACAGCACACACTTTAATACGCAACACAAGCTCTATACAGCACACACTTTCATACACGCAAACACAACACAAAGACAGACAGCTTACAATGACAAAGAGAACTCCCACTCAAGTATTGACCACCTGCTAGCACAAAAATTATGCTAATATTTCAGATGACTCATGTTTCGGTCACCATTCAGTTTTCAAATAATACTGTAAAATATTATACCTGGCAGGCAACTGCATAATCAGAAATACATGCCTATGACGTATAAGCTACATGTGACCTGGATGGCTTCACACCACACAAGGAAACACATTTCTAGAGAAATACGGGAGTGAATAGGAGCCGTTCCATTCACAGCTGCACTTACAGGATCAGCCAGTTTGCAGGGGGAGGGCTGAGGGGGGAGGGAGAGCTGCAAAAGGTGCTGTTTAGAGGGGGTGTTGATAATGCTCATTGTAGTAGCACTGTAGTTCTCTTTCAGAACTACAATCCCCAGGCACTATCATGGTGCAGGACTGAGGGTCTCACCGGCCGGAGGCTGCATGGAGAGACTGTTTTCCTGGGCCCAGCCTAGCGGGCGAAGCCGCACGTCCAGGTAAAACAGCCAAGGGCTGTGGGAGTCGTCGTCGAGACCGACGTAGCGCAGATGAAGCCTCCCACCGATGTTCTGGGTGACGCGCACCGCCCAGTAGAGGGAGGGGTCCGTGAGGTCACAGAGCTCCATCACTGAGCCCTCCACGATCAGATCCACTGTGTTCTTACCTCTCAGGGGCTGAGATAGAGAGAACGAGAGAGAGAGAGAGAGAGAGAGAGAGAGAGAGAGAGAGAGAGTGAGAGCGAGCAGAAAGTAAAGAAAGAGACAGAGATACTGTTGTTTATACAAACCTGGTGGCTTTTTGCATATATGATAACCCAACCTAGAAATTTAAGTATGTCTGATTGGTTAACCAGAGTTCAATCACATGTATACACAGTCACACTCCCTCTTTCACATGTGCACGTGATCACAATGCTCACCCCCTCTAACAGGTTTGCTGGGGCCGTCCTTGAGCCAGTCAGATCCTGGATGAGGAAGTCTGTCCAGTCGCTGTACTTATCCTTGATGGCTGGATGAGAGAGAGAGAGAGAGAGAGAGAGAGAGAGAGAGAGAGAGAGAGAGAGAGACAGACAGACAGACAGACAGACAGACAGAGACAGACAGAGACAGACAGACAGACAGAGAGAGAGAGAGAGAGAGAAATTAGATGTGGGTAGTAGACAATACAAAAAAAACAACAAACAAGTTTTAACATTACAAATGTTGGAAGGAATTATTCATTTTGAGCACTTAGCACTAAGCTTGGACACACACACACACACACACACACACGTGTTCTGTAGTGCCATCTTCAGACTCATTCAAACTGCCGGGTCCCTGTTCATTTGCCTATGACATGTTTGTTTATTCCACTTCCTGTTTCCCACAGTGCAGCAGCAATGTATAATTCATGCTGAGTTATTATGGGGTTTGATTTGCCTTTGATTTCACGCTGACTACCCATAGATACACATGCACCAACCACGGAACAAAGAAAAGTTGCAATCAAGTATTTTCCAGTGACAGCTTGGTAGGGCTTTTTCAAAACAAAATTTGAACACAAAAGGATCCAGGTGATTGTTTGAGCTAGTCTTAGCACAAATACAAGTGACCTATATTCCACCTATGAGAGTACACTGCTATGCTAGCAAACCATGTGAGTCATACATGGTAAGCATGGAAAGTGACTGTGCTCTCTGTGTTGCCAACATCTTGCTTAAATACATGGAATGCATCCTACAGATAACTAACCCTGGTAAGTTATTTGATGTTTAGCTGGCTGAGAGATTTCCACTGGAACTTTCCAACTAATGCTTTTAATATGTACACATTCCCGGCAACATTTTCCGCAAAAGGTGAAAATACTTTTTTGAACAGCAACGGTCTCTCTTATTTATGGTGTTTTTTTCCTGTCAGGTGACTTTCTCTGCTCACCAGTGGCACACGCGTGCGTCGTGGATAAACACATTTAGCACACAAGAGCAGTCCTGTTGATCTTACCCTAGCAGTCTCAACTGTTGAGTAGTGAACAGAAATAGATCTGTACTATTCTTACAGATCCTGACTAGATTAGCCATCAAGCCACCTAGAATAGCATGTAGAGTAGGGCAGAACGCGGACCTTGTACTGCTTCTAAACTTCCTCCTCTCTCTCGTCTTCCCTCAAAGAGCCCAGTCTGGTGTTTCTGTTCAAAACCATCTCTCTCCCGGCTGAAGGCAAAAGTCGAACTTTCGCATTTACAATCCCTCCATAATGAGCCTGGATGACAGCCTCTTAACCCCCCCCCCCCCGCCACCAGCCACAGTCCAACATGCAAATAGAAGGGGCAGGGATCCTGCCTATTTGCAAATCCTGCAAGAGTCCATTGGGTAAACTGTGCTGTCAGAGTGGGATGCTGGCTCATTAAACGATCATTCTCTGTCTAACTATCTCAAGGTGGTTGTGGGCTTGGAACACAGCAGTACAACAGATTATAATCAAGGCTAATGGGAGCAAATTAGGTTTTATTCTCTCAGTTCATATCGAGTCATTATTTCACTTGCTTGGTGCAACAGCGAGACGTCTTGCTCCAGGGTCTAGTGTGAAAAGAACAATCCATTCAAACCAAAAGCTCGTATTTCAACAGTCAATAAGCATCTATAAAAGAATTGCATTGACACGCACACTCACGTAAACTGAATGCTTATTCAGTTTGAGTGTTATTGCTACAGTACCCTATACACACACACACACACACACACAAACACACACACGTCTGCACTGTCATAGATCAAATCTGGTGGGCCATTTTATGAGGAGGAAATGTGATGATGTTAACTATTAACGATTTTATAGCTGTGATCATGAGAAGACAGGGAAAAATGATAGGTGCATGAAATATGAATGACCCTAGTGCAGTGTTGGAGATAAGTGCTATGAATTTACTGTCCCTGGAGAAAGAAAAAAATATCTGGGGGATTGTGTGTGTGCATCCAGAAGGTGGGTGGGGGTTTCCAAATGAGTGCTACGATAATAACGTGTGTGTAAATGTAAAGTGAAAGTACAATTCTGAGAGAGAAAATTCCATCTTGAAGAGAAGTTGAATCTGCTCTAGTAGGCATTTCAAATGAAATATGACCCCAAACATCCCTCCTCCCTCACATACACAAATATATAAACTTCCCAGGGCTTTTGTAAATTCAGTGGTGAGGACAGGGAGGCGGGGTCATTTGGGTATCAAATCAGCTCTGTTCTGCTGTTATTGAACCTTGCTAGGTTTGTCCTTCCTGACTACTCACCATTTACTCTTTCAATGTGAGGGACAAGACACACACACACACACACACACTCATACCTCTACCAGCTGCATGTCTAACCGGGGCTATCAGTAAGAAGTTTGGTGAATTAATTAAATGAGCCACTATAGTTGTGAGACATGTCCTACTTATCACATGACCTCCACTTGTGATTCCCCAGAAGCTCTTGACACATGCATGTTGTTACTTTGTAATGTCGTTGTGAGTAGATATAGACCATTCTGGTCATCAAGATACTGTTAAAACCAAGCACTTCTCATTATTATAATTTGTTTATGTAATGCACACACAAGCACACACTCACATTCAGTATCAGTATGTGCAATCTAAAGGCAGATCTAGAGCTGAGGCCTAAATCAGGGATTTACCCTACTGTATTGACCAAAATGTTATATTATTACTAATAACCCAGCTAACAAATACCCATTTGTACACCATGATCAGGGTGTATTTGTGTATATGTATGTGTGTGAAAGCTCATGTCAGGAAGACATGTGGACTTGTAAATGTCTGAACACTCCCATTAGAGAAGGGAAATATGAGAAGAAAACATGGAGGAGCATGCAGAGGGAGGCAGAAGAGTAAACTCTGAGGTAACTTCCTGTTAACAGGCGGACAGACAGGAAGGGGAGGAGGAAGAGAAGGCTGAGAAACAGGAAGCACACATGCATCTCAGAGTCAGTGTTAGCAGTACGTTGCTCCACGTGAACCACTGGCCAATCAGGGAAGGCAGGTTTAGTTAGTCAAAGAGTCTGATAGGTAAGCTTACCTTTTCTTAGGTAAACGTTATCTGAGAAACAAAAAGAAATAGGTGTAACTGTAATGAAGAAATACACACACACACAATGACAAACTCTGTCTCTCTTTCTCAACACACACACAGGCATAATTACGCAACCACACACACACACACACACACAATGTGATACAAGAGCCTTGAAAAGTAGCCATGGAAGGAAATGCAGTGTAATTGGATCTGTGATCTGCATACAGTAGAAGAAAGTGAGGGATCATCACAGTTTGCTTTTTCCTAGCAACGTCACGCCACATAGTGATCTTTCCAAAGCACGTACATACATCCATGTAAAGAGCCCTATCGAGGCGACTCAATCCTCTGTTGTTATCTAGCCCCACAGACTGTCAACTCTTCCTGGAATCATCCATAGTCCAGTACGTTCCATGTTCATGCTCAAGGTCTGAAGCTCAGTGATTAACCCCCCCTCCCCCAAGGATCTGTCTCTCAAACCCCTCCACTCCCTGTGAGTGTCCGAGAGACCCTGGGCTGAGGCAGACAGGCTTGGTGTGGGGATCAGGATGTGTGGCGCTCGGTGTGGATGGTGAAGGCACACCTGTCACAAACTAACAGACTACGGTAGTTCTAATTATATAATGAGTCCAACTCGTAGTTCTATTTCCTGTAATTGATACTGCTGTATCTGATCCCGGCATAACGTGCTGGGGTACTTGTGTGCATAGTCATGCGTGTGCTTATGAAATAGAAATTACATTTACTTTGGACAAGCCTTGAACACTGAGTGGTGAGGAAGGCAGACATGTTGGACACACATCTCTGAACCTTGAGCAAAGAGTGGAGCCACTGCTATTTACCAGGTCTAATATGACATGTGTGTATTTGAATTGAGTGTGTGTGTAAGCGAGAGTGTGTGTGTGTGTGTGTATGTATGTATGTATGTATGTATGTTTGAGTAAGTAATAGAGAAAGATAAGCTCAATAAACAGCTTTTCTGGGACTAGCCTGTTGTTCCCCCTCCACAGTCACCTCAGTGCAGTGTTAGAGCTTCTGGCTGCTGTGGGCGTGAGTGCATGTTCTGCTTGACTGTGGTAAAAGGTCTTCTCCGTCCGTCATGACCTCACATAGTTTCTTTCATCTTTATTATGGTGTCCCACCACAACAGAGATATAACCATTATAGTGACAGAGACATTATAACTGAAACTAGATCTTAATTAATCCAATTAAGACTATGACCAATTGGGTGCTTATCCATTACTGATAATTGATTACTGAAAATGTTGATTAAAATGTAACCATTGCATGTAAGTGAACAGCAAGTGAAGTGTTTTGTGTAGATGTTCGGTCATGGCTGAAATATGAGTTTCTGTGTTACAGTGTATGTATTATGGTGTGTGTGCTTCAGTGTGTGTATCATTGTGTGTGCATTATGGTGCATGTGTGTGTTAAGATGTGTGTTAGGCCGAGTGCGAATTATACAATGACAATCGGGGGGGGTCAACTTTCTATCCAGGGCATGTATCGACCCCCGAACTGTAGTTTTTATCTCTTTTGTGGGGGGTCCAAGTCTTAATTAGGGGGGTCAGACCCCCCAAACCCCTCCGTAATTCGCACCCTGGTGTTAGGGGGTGTTTGGGTGTGTTATGGCGCAGCTGTTAAGCTGTATGTCCTACGTGTGTCATGGTGTGTGTGTGGTAGGACAAGTGTGTTATAAGTTGTGTGTGCGTCATAGTGTGCGTGTGTGTGTGTGTGTGTGGGGGGGGGGGGGGGTGAGGGTCACTAGCGTGTCTATCAGTTGGTTTACCTCCTGGTGGCATGAGAGTCTTGCTGTTCTGGGCACACCAGCCCACAGGGTGGAGCTCTGCGGTCATGACATCACACCAGAAGTCGGCCTTCCGGTCATCTCCGTAGCCGCTGAAGCGCAGCAGCAGCAGCTGGCCACAGGTGGTGATGATGGTCGCCACCCAGTAGGTTTCTGGGTTACTCTTATTGGCCACCTCCAGCTTCATCCCTGGCTGAAAGCTGCTCTGTAAGCTGATCTCCACCTGGATGGACCAATCACAGAGCACCTGGTCACACGGTCCTGTCTGGCGACTTAGAGAAGCTAGTATGGGTTAAGGTAAAACTGATGAAATGAGGATTTGCATAGCAGAGAGAGAGAGAGAGAGAGAGAGAGAGAGAGAGAGAGAGAGAGAGAGAGAGAGAGAGAGAGAGAGAGAGAGAGAGAGAGAGACGACGGGGGCATGTCTGTCTAGTCTGAATGTGACACATATATTATGTGTTTTGCTACAGGCAACAGCACACACACACACGCACACACACACACAAATCTAAACCCATTACATAAAACACAGCAGGATGTACAACTCTCAAACACACACACACACACACACACTCCCACACAGAGGCTGGACTGCCTGTAGCTCTCTTATATAAGCAGAGTGATACAGCACATTTGCATTGTTGTAGCAGGAAGTCATGAGGCCATTTGCATTGTTGTTACTTATAAGATGTTGGCCTTTTCCAGTGACACAAGCTGTGTGTTTGTGTGTATGTGCATGAGACTGTGGCTCAGAAGGAATCACTGTTTCAATTTGTCCAAGCATGGCAGGGTGAGGGAAATGGAAAGAGAGAGAGAGAGAGAGAGAGAGAGAGAGAGAGAGAGAGAGAGAGAGAGAGAGAGAGAGAGAGAGAGAGAGAGAGAGAGAGAGAAGAGAGAGAGAGAGAGAGAGAAGCTGGAGTGCAATAGCACTCTACAAAATCACTTCTTTAATTATTTTTTTACTGGGGAAAAATCCTGGTCTCTGTCTTTGTGACTCAATCCACTTATCTACCACATATGACCTCTCTGTATTTGGTCATTTGAGAAAACATTCAAATAATAAATGTTTATTCAAGTCACTAAACCTGTTGTCTATCCTAGCCGTGCTGAGAGGCTGGGGTTCCCTCACAAGCACAAGCTCTGTCTATTAAACGGCAGTTAAACACAACGTTCCAGCAGATGAGATCATTAAAAGACGTCAAATCAAATGTATTTGTATAGCCCTTTTTACATGCAAGCATGTCACAGAGGGCCATAGAAGGAAGGATTCCCGATTCTGGTAAAGAATACATCTTTACCACAGAGGAATGAGGAAGTGGACTACTGGCCTCCCTGGTATTTGATTATGAGCATGTACGTTATGATAGACAGTATAGTAGTCTCTTCTTTGCCTGTGGCTTGGCTTGGCAGTGCTGTGATCTCAGAAGCAGGTGTA
This sequence comes from Hypomesus nipponensis, assembly GCF_054491055.1. Classification (NCBI taxonomy): domain Eukaryota; kingdom Metazoa; phylum Chordata; class Actinopteri; order Osmeriformes; family Osmeridae; genus Hypomesus; species Hypomesus nipponensis. The sequence continues at coordinate 5,513,058 of NC_140367.1, forward strand.
TGAGCTCTAAGTCTGGGAGACAGTCTATGTTTAACAGCATTAGCTCAGGCATAGGCTGGGCCCTGCTCGCTCAACAAATATGGTTAAAGGATTAGTTTAGAGGCCACTTATTCCACGACAGTATTTGCAGGAAAACTCTTTTGTTGTATTGATGTAGGGGGACCCATGCGTGCTCTGGTCACTCACGTGTCTGAAGGACGTATGAGGGGCGGCGGAGGCCCCCGTCTCCTCCAAATACTCCTCCCAGTTAAAGTCTGCCTCTTCCTCCAAGGAATCTGATTGGAGGAAATCAGTCAGTCATCAAGACCGTGGTCCACCTTTTGTTCGTAGTACCACTTGAAAGATTTTAAGAAAACATTTATAAAGGCTGTATTACGAAACTTATATGATTAAATAAACACTACTTGTATTATATACACAAACACACAGTCTTTATCTACAATCCTTAGATCATAAAGGAACCGAAATAGGAACAACGCCTTCTTCTTAAATCCCAAATTGGGTCACTTGTATCTGGTCCTCCGAGCGAGTGTTTGTGTATGCTTGAGTGTTTGTCTATGTGTTCTTAGTCTAACGCAATGCCACTAATGTTTCTTCTCAAGGTGAAAATTGTTCAGTTTGCCTGTGGGACACTGATACTTGGAAGGTGTAATGTGTCTGCCAGTGTGTGCGTGTGTGTGTGTGTGTGTGTGTGTATGTGGTAGTCTCTGGGGATTCTACCATGTGAGTATCTCAATAGGATTGTCTAGGCTTGCTATTCTCTATTCCACATAAAAGTAGATGGGTTTCTGGTGTACTATGACATCACAACTTCCACTGGTCTAAACAGAAACAAAAAACCCTAAATAACATTGAAAGAACATTTCCCAAGATATGCTAACATTCCCTTTTTCATCAGCCCAGTTCCTGTTCTGCTTTATCTGTGATTTGAACTCAACTCAACCAATCTGTTGATATGTGATATGTGTGTTGATATGATAGGTTCTGAACAGAAACTAAAACAGACACACATTTCAACATCACATGAGGTAAAACGCCTAGGGGCAAACCCTCACCTGTGTGAACCTCTTCCCCTTTCCCATTGGTTGGACTGTAGGACTTCCCCTTGTTGAGGGCCAATGGCCTGTCCTGTGTTTGGGAGTGCATCCTGGTGACTTTTAGCCTTCAACCTTTGTCCCCTGTCAGTCAGCAGATTCCTCCCCCTTCACTGCATCTCCTTCAGTCCAGGCTGACACAGAGAGGGAGGGGGTCAAAACAGTTAGTTAGGCATTTCAAATCAATATCCAACTGAAATCAAACCGTAAACAAATTCAAACTATAACAGTAGATTCCATAACGTGTCTCGTTCTGTTAGCCTTAGCTAACATAGTTTGATAAATGTATCTTAGGAAGGCATCTGGAAACACGGATCGACATTTGATTCAACTCAACCTTTAGTAACTCATTCTCATTTTGCTTGCCTCTTTGTTTCCAAAGCATGCATGGATATCAGCAGCATTGTGGAGCTTCTGCCATGCTTGTCTCCGCCCCCACAATGACTCACTCTTTTACTTACCCCCCCCTTTCATCAGCCCAGCAATTAACACTGACTCAAAGAACAGACACTCACGGATGGCCTTCAGTCAAATGAAACCACAACAACTCAGTCTGCATAAACAGCTTTCAGCTGACAGTTAAACTATTAGCTTATAAAACTCACATATCTCTTAGTTGGAGCTCAAGGCTGAATTCTAGTGTGGCGTCACACCCCTCTGTGTGGAGTCTGAATGAGGATTGTATTTACTTTACTGTAAAGACTTCATTAGTGGTATGGCTGTGTGCTTGCACTATCTACATGGGTAGTTGCTTCATCTGCCAAAGTGAATGTCCCCCCCCCCCCCTCTCACACAGTGACCCAAACACACATCCATTGCGTAAACAACAAGCTGAGCTAATTTGACTCACATGACACTGTCCTCTACCCCCAGCCCCCAGCCCCTTCACTCTGCCTACACACAGAACTAGGCTCCAAGACCAGTTTACTTATTGTGTTTCTACACAACTTCTAGATGCTACACATCAGATGAATCCTAACACACTTGTGCAGTCTTTATCAGACATAATTAAATACTTTTTAAAGATTCTCCTGTTGTTAGGGCAACATCTTCTTTTCTAAATGTACACAAGTTGTAACATAATGTAGTACTAGTTAACACTTTAACAACCATTTGCTAATTTAACAATTTGACACCTTTTGAATTCAAAGACTTCATCAAACAGAAGTTTCCAACAAACTTCTAAAAATAATTCCAATATACTGAATATAATGAAGTAGTGTGAGTGTGTGTGGGCGTGTGTGAACTTAGTGTAATGATGTGTTCATGAAAGTGACATGCCCATATAGAATGTATAAGGATTTGATGTATTTTCAAAACATATGCAGAGATAACCATTAGAGCATACTAGTGCTACACTGTGATGGAAAAAAGGTTGTTTCCGGACTATAGGATCTTGCTAATCAAAAGGTTAAGATGGTTTTGGTTAGTAGAAACCCTTATCAGTGAAATATGGTTCTGGCTTGTTTGATTATATCACTCTACATGAAACCAATGACATCAAACACTGTTGTCCAAAGGTATTCCCTTGATGGGAACAATGGTGATTCATTCCTCCCTTAATTCTGGAAAACTGTTTGCTTCATCTGAAACTGAAAATTGTCCAGTCAGAAAGGATATGTGTAACATCTCCTCAATAATAATTTTCTCAGCCCCAATATTTCTTAAAATTGAATAAAACAACAATGTTTCAATGACAGCAGATGGTGGACTTGGGTTTGGACCATCCCTGTCCACTGCAGACATCAGAACACCCCAGATTGAACCTTGAGGATTATCCCAATCTGGGAGTTAATCTTAGGCCAGGTCCGCTGGCCCTGGGCCCATCAGTCTCAGATTGAGCAGAGCTGGATCTATTGATTAGCACTGGTAACCCGTGGATACCCCATGCTGGTTTTTGCGTTTCTGTAAACCCCAAACATGTACCAAGATTTAACAGAGAATTAAGAGATTAACCAAAACTATTTGGTCGGAGGGGATACTGTCCTTATCTACTATCAACCATAGTTTGATAGAGACTGTTTGTTGTTAATGCAAATGTCGGAGAACTTAACCTTCTTTCTATTACTTTCGAAAGCAGTCTGAATCATACATGTTTGGTCACTAACTCCCACTTGGTTAGAAACAGTATCTGAAACATTCTCAGATCAGCTGACTTTGATAAAGGCTATGTGCAAACAACTGACTGGGCAGCCCTCAACACACACAGGCCCAGAAGAGCCTACAGAAGCCACCTCGGAGGCCCTCTCATTATTACAACATCAGGGAATTGAAATAAGTTGTCGGGGAAAGTAGAAACCTACTCTTGTGCTCTTGAACACAATAATTTGTCTTTTTGATCTCGATCAGAAAAGGGTAGGCCTATAGCATAACTTTATAAACGCCTCCTGTTGTGTGTCCTCGTCTGTATGATAGATCATGACACGGTGCTCTCCTATCTCCGCGGGCCTTGTGTTGCCCGTGAAACCGCTGAAGGGTAAAGGCGCCAGCAGTGACCGCGGACAGCGAGGATTAATGTGTAGGCTTCACCGAGGTGTCTCTCGGTGGGTAAACGAATTCGGCAGTCAATGTAGAGACCTTTTTTCTCTCAGAACCGATCTTTTAACCATATTAATCTGTCATTCTTTAAAACATTGACAGGACTCGTACAATGAGGTGTTGTGCTTCACAACGGATGCTCTTGCTGTGACATGATGCGCTCATGGCGCAAGTGTAGGCTACAAAGAGGAACCATGTATGCTTTATATCAGGCTCTTGTAACTAAGGAACATATTAGCCTACGGAACCCTAGACGTGTTCTTTCAGTTCAGAAGGTATTCACTATCCGATACGATGTGTTGGCTTCTGTTAAGACATCGTCACACGTATCCCTTTAAGAGCAAATGGCAACAAGCAGCCCAAACGGTTTATTTATTCATTGCTCATGTAAGAATCATTGTTCAGTCCTAAACATGGCTTTATTGTCTTTACTCATTATGGTGCTGAATTTAATCCCAGAGAGGAATCCTCGGCAATAATGCAAAGCTAAACCCCGGATTTGCAGACCGCCCGCAAAAAAATTAATAATTAAATGGATACGCGCGGTTTAACCCAATTATCAACTTCACGATACACATTTGGCATAGCCTAATGTCGGACTTGAAAAATAACCTTGGGTAATTTTAGTGTCTAATTTAGCCTGCCATAGGCCTATGATTACCAATTAATGTTTAAAAAACTGTAGCCTACACATAGGCCTGCTGCTTCAAATAATTTTGAAGAACGATCATAGTGGTTCTAGATCTAAACTGCGAATTTTGATAAAGTGAAACAGGAAACGTTGCTACTGCACATAAGAGATAGGCCTGCGGGTGTAGCTGATCGGTGTATGTCTGTAACGCAGTCCGTCATGACTATTTGGCACTCCACTGATGTACTTTGCACACTCAAAAGTATTGCAGCGGAAAAAAACTCGAACAGGGCTGCTAAACGCTCACTTTAAATTTAATTCAGTAGAGGTGGTGTATGGGTATCAAAAGAAATAAAAACCGACCTCTTATGTCCGATCATTGTATTTTTTCCTCATTCAAAGATTTTATATGCAGTTTTTACACACTATAACCCGCCATGTTGAAAGTGGTTTGACATTTGGCAATGCCCGGTATTTTCCGATGCCTTTGCGCACCTAAGTGTGGAAAAACACATGACACACCTACACGAATAAAATAAAAAGAGGAAAATGCTGATCGAATATTTTTAACTTAATCGCATTAGGCAACAAGAAAGAGACTATAGCCTTGTCAAATTTCACCATTTTGAATGGAAAGCACACTAAAAAACTGACCGGTTGAATTGGGAACATTTGAGAAGGTTAAATGAAATGAGTTTTTCAATACACAAGGTTGGCAATAAAATACGTTTAAGTAAGCAAAATAATCTTTGAATTATAAAGCAGGTATCAACAATAAAAAACATGACAACGTTATCAAAAGTGCCACGAAGCAACGTTTCGACCGCAAGTGACAGCTATAATTACGCACGTAAAACACTTTGAACAACTTGGCTCACGAATGCACTAGTATTTCTGTTTCTAGAGAAACAGCCTCGGAGCACTTCAAGGTTTTAGCCAGGGAAAAAACTCTCTCGGAGGATATTTCGTCGACAAAACGACGTCGTTGAATTCAGAGACAACGTTATTGCATAAAGAAGCACATGACTGACACCTGTCCTACCTTAATGACGTTTTTTTGAATGTAATTTGCGAGACCTTTTTCGTTCTGTGGAACCCGAGCGAGAGACGTCTTTCAGCTGCTGCACTCGGCCAAATCCTCGTTCCAATATGGCATCTTTCATCTGCGCATGTCCAAAAAATCTTCTGATTATTTTCAAGCCAACTCCTTCATTGACCTTTAGTGCAGTTGCAAAATTTGTTCGAGCCAATTATAAATAGAATGCCAAAGTCTCCACCCCCAACAACTCTCTTCTCTCATGACCGAATAACCATCGTGGCCAGAAAAGCGTCAGTCTAAAAATCACAATAGGCTACATCATGCCAACTACAATCTCTTATCATGCATAGTGGACTATTCTAAATACATTGTTTCAAATGAGACGAGGTATATCAATTGAAACACCTCTGTTCACATGATAAATTATGAATACTACGTGAAACGTTTCAAACAATAATATCCATGTCGTCCATAGCCTATTTCTGACCAATTTACTCCCAGCACGAGGAGTTACACTGTTTGTTTGTTTTTCTGGGTAAAAAATAGGCATATTGTATGCGTTTCTACATTAGGTTGATATTGTTACCACGTGCTTTTAACATTCTCTGCCACTTTTAAATGACCTCGTGAACGCAGCCTAATGATACAGGTTTGCACGATGACAGTATTAATTTCTTATAGGCAACTGGATAGTAGCCTATAGCTTTAACTCTTAAATATATAAATTAAATGTACAAATATATTAAGAAAATAATAATGTAAAGAAAGCCATACGCTTCACATTAAAGTTGATCCAAATGTTTTTCTTGTATTTTGCCCGCATTTTGAAGGCTCTATAGGCTACCCTATACTTTTCAGAAAAGTAAACACATGGGAGACTGTAACCGATCTGAATTCAACCGAATAGTCCCTGTCTAGATGACAATAATGCATACAGTTCCAGACAAATAATTAAACGCATGCTTTATCATTATACAATGTGATTCGTCAAAGGCTGCATATAGGTTCCCTCTGTGGTATAGATTGTTCATTATACCACGTCCCCATGAGCTACATTTGGATGAAACACATGTGTTTGATACATTCCTGTGATTTTTGTCACTGTAACCTCTAGTCCACAGACATGGCTATAATTGAAACCTATTGTAACTCCTCGTTGTAAAGTCAACACTATCCTCTAGTGGTAGGATATGGCGAGGGCCAGGATAACTAACGGTGGTCAAGAAAGATTTTTGAACCCTGGACATCAAGACCCCAATGAAACGTATGTGTGTGTGTGTGTGTGCGTGTGTGTGTGTGTGTGCGTGTGTGTGTGTGTGTGTGTGTGCGTGCGTGTGTGTGTAAGGAAACAAATATTTAAGCAGCATTTAAGAGAAGTTTGAAATAGTCAATAGGCCTCTGTGTTTATGTTACTTTTTTTAGCATACCGTTTACTTAATATGCCAAGTAACTGAATTATTATTTATTTATTAAACATGATTATCATGTCAGAGTCATACCAATGGGCAAGAATGGACAAGACAAATAGGCCTCGTTTAAGGACACTTGAGGCACTTATTCTGATCCCAATTTGCCTGTAGTTGACACCATTTATAGTCACCTGGTGTGAGTTTTTTTAAGTTTTTTTTACCTCTCGTTACTGACTCTGACTCAAATGGATTGCCATCCTATACTGTGGACTCATCCGGACCCCGGCAAGGCGGATCTTGCGGTGTCATAACCCAGTCCAACCCCAGTAAGGGAGGTATTGGCCTTAACCTGGCTGAGAGGTGCCGAAGTGCTGGTAACAGATGGCTAAAGGCGCGCAGTTATAATCTGCCAAAGAAGAAGCTTTACCAAGCGCGCGGGAGATGGGATTATCCCCCACGTGTGACCTATACTGTAGCCTTCTGTGCGCAACTCAGAGGAACGGAGGCATTTTGATATATACCGTGTAATCAAAATAATCTATGTTGAAACAAAGCATGTTTTCCATTGGGCACTATGGTTTCGGCTTTAAGAACGGCCTGGAAATTAGGCATGGGAAGGAACAATCGAGAACCTTCCAAGTAGGCCGCCCTCCAAAACCAAGCTCAATATGTTTTACAATGGTCTAAGTAATTAAACTGTGTCAAATATTTTAGTTTCTGCAATTAGCATAATCATTTCCTACAAATACATTATCCTACAACAGGCATTTAGTATTCAACTGGCCTATGAGTCTTTCAACGTGGCTACAACAATCGAAAATTGAAAAGATAATTGACTTAATTATTGATACAGAGGAATTCGATTAGTTGCATTATTTTCCATTCCTTTAGCATCTGCTCCCTGCTGTGGTGACACGAGCGCACATGATCAGTCACAAACAAAAGGAACAAAGACCGTTGTATTCACACCGATCGAAAGAATTCATTAGCAGGAGGTGACGTCAGAGCCCCGCATGCAGTCGTTGTTTTGAACATGGATGTTAGGCTGACAACAGAACGCCGTTTCAGACCTCCGTCAAAGTTTCTTGGATAAAGCATTATCAACTTATCGTAGGCCTATTTATAAAAAGGGGCATCGTTTTTTGTTATCAGTTTGATGCATGTCCATTTTCGAAGGAAACTAACATTTACAACAGAGAAAGCGCCCTGCACCCTTTGTCAGAGATTGATTTTAAATTTTCTCCGACATGGACATGCACGGGTACGACGGTATATTTTTGGTGAAAAGACTGTTTAACAGTGGCGTGTTTGAAATGTCGAACATGTCTGACATTACAAAGGCAAATCCCCACGGATGCGACAACGGAGCTCTCACCGACAGATTCGGCGTATTGATCCAGGGACTGCTCGCTGTAGTGGCTTTCAGCACTTTAATGCGTAAGTATGCAATTCCACAATAGCTCACTACGGAAACAATGTTTCAGAGTGCTTGAATGTAGATAATTCAGTTGCCTTACTTTTACAGATTCAAACTGCCGTGTTACACGTACACAGAAACTATGTAAACATATTTAAAGGGGACCCCCAATCCCACGTGGCTGCATTTCTTTTTTTCCCTTAGGCATTCACAGCCTGCGTTTAGAAATGATTGCAAGTCATTAATTTGAGTTAATTAATTATGAAATAGAAGTGTAACCGTTGGCTTAAATTACAGCCAGTTATGCTTAGACCTCTATGACAGTAATAATTTCGTACTTCTTTAACATAACAATTGTTGACATGGATTTAGCCACTGGTTTGTTCATCTGTCAGAAAACTATGGAGCATTGTCAGAATTTAGTCTCATCCATATTTACTCAAACTTATTCAGTGTAGATTTTATTTTACTTTTCTAACCAATGTAGTGTTGCGTTTCAGCGTGTTTTCAGTGTCATGGTTAAAGCTATATCACTGTCATCTACTATTAGTCTTTTCTTTAAATAATTACTTGCACACTCTACTGTATATCCTTATTACAACCTTCAGTGGAGCCATGTCGCCATCGTTTGACTATTTGACATTTGGAAATGTGAAAAGGTACAAAATGATGCCAGGAAAACTGGACAGAATGGCAAATGAGCAATTGTGGAAGTGTTTTAAAAAGGGGGGTTGAATCCTGTGTTACGGGTTAGTTTTGGTAAAGAGGATGTAGTAAGATGAAACAGTAAAGAATACCAGGTTCTCTGCCACCAGTGACCTGCTGGTTTTGTGGGGCTCAAATGTATATACGTGTTAAAAAGGGAAGAATCTCAACATGGGATCAGATTCTAAAGGTGAGTATAGAGAGTCATTGGTCCAGCAACCTCCAAACTGTTACTTATTAGCAAAAAGATCAATAGTCAACCGACAGTTTGCGTCTACCGTCTACAGTGCCTATGGGTGTATGTCCCCTGGATGTCACATTATGTTACAGACCATATATTAAAATATGCTACTGGGAAACCACAATCCAATCAGTCCAAAAATAATGCTGGTATACAGAGACACCATACGGTTTACACCAAGACCTTTCCAACCCTCTCCTTGCCAAAGGGCAGCCATGTTTGTTTATAATTCTCTTCCTCCTTGCTATTTTTGGGGACTTCCTCTCATTGAATGACCATTCACCCCACCTTGTCAGCCAAACTCTTGCAGTGGAAAACATTCTGAAAATGTAATTGTTGAAAATACAGCTTGGTTTACCTCCCATTTAAGACACAGACCAAAGAGCCTTCCTGCCTTGTGGTCAATTTATGACCAAACCGAGTCAGTGTGGTACATCTTCCTGTCAATAAGGTTTTCACACGGGCTGTCACAGCCTCACATGTCAGAGCGTGTGTTAAACTGGATAACAATATGTGTATCTTAGCCCGGAGCTAGACCAGCGGCTACAGGAATGAGGGCCCTTTTGATCCACCACAGAAGTGTTCCTCTCTGCTCTCTCTTTATAACTTCTCTCTGTCCTAAAGCCAGAATGTGCTAATGCTCAGTCTGCCCACAGGCCATGCTCATGCCCTCTTCACAAAAATAGTATTTTTCCAAACTGTCATCTCTCTCTGTGTCTCTAGTGAAGAGGTTCCGGGAGCCTGTAGGGATCAGAAGACCTTGGAGGATCTGGTGAGATGCTTCTGTTCTCATCCTTAACTTTTATGACAACTTTGTGCTTCAAGATCAAACACCCGGTCTCCACTCCCCTTCAAGTGGTGTGGGTCCACATAGTTTTAACAGTTGGCATCTGGGTACTCTTTTCTACTTTACCCACGTTGCAGGTTCTTCGACACGTCCAAGCAAGCTATCGGGGCTCTGTTCATCCACTTCGCCAACGTTTTCCTCTCCACCCTCACTGAGGAGGACTCCTGCTCCTTGTAAGTACCCGATTGGATGATTGTGTCAGTCTCTTAATGGCTCCACCTATTATAATTAGGTGGGAGAGTCAGGTGGCTGAGCGGTTAGGGAATCGGGCTAGTAATCTGAAGGTCGCCAGTTCGATTCCCGGGTGTGCCAAATTATGTTGTGTCCTTGGGGGGGGAATGTCCCTGTACTTACTGTAAGTCGCTCTGGATAAGAGCGTCTGCTAAATGACTAAATGTAAATGTATAATCCCCCATGCCCTGTGCTGAATGTGCTGTGGTGCGATTGGTCTCACCAGGTATCTGATGAACTTCCTCCTGGATGCTACCCTGGGGATGCTGGTGATCTGGGCGGGGGTGAAGGTGGTGTCGAAGGTGGTGGAGCACAAGCAGTACACGCTGCTCATCTTTGGAGAATACGGTGAGCAGGAAACATCTGCGGGCTCGGGGCCGTGACAGACGGGTGGGGGTCAGCCAGGGGCCAGAGGGACTGGGAGCCACCTGTGGCTGTGCTGCACTGCCAGCTGTGATGGCAGGGAGATCTTGACAGGTTCTTTAACATTGGACCTCATAAACACAGGCTGTACTGTATTTCACCACTAGGGGCCGCTGTTGGTTTAGCTAGACAGAAAGACAGAAAATGAGGGAGAGGGAGAGGGGGGAGAACCTCCAGCTACTAAAAGAACGTTGGGGGGGGGGGGGGGGGACTGTGATGGCCTCAGAGAGGTTGGAGCCCGTCACTCCGCTTGTTCAATGGTTCCACAGTTGCTGGTTTTATATGAAGCACATGAAACCGACACAACATTGAAATGACGATCATCTGCAAAAATACTTTTTTGCCTTGTGGTAAATTTTTGATTTGCACAGAGGCCAAGTTGGTCATGAATTTTCCATTGATTATTTAAAGAGATTAGAAATACAGCTGTGCTTTAGCCACTGGTCGTGTGGAGTTTAGTTTTACAAATCTCCACTTCTGTTCACCTTTTCCCCAAATGTCTGCTGCAGTGTCTGTTATCTTTATCACTGGGATTTCTGCTTAAAGTTATTGGTCCTTGTTTCTCTGCCCTCTTCATCCCCTGCTCATTTTCTCTCTCCCCCTGTCCTCATTTTCCTGCTCTCTTTCCCCTCTCACCCGCTCCTCCATCTTGTTCCCAGGTGGAGTGTGTGTGTGTGTTAATGACAGACTCTTGTCCCTTTATGTGTATGCTGTGATGACAGAGAAATGCAACAGTGCACCTGAGACCGGTTTAGATGAGCACACTGAGCTTCTGTGTTTTGAAATTCATGTCACCCATCCAGACTTGCTGCATGTCCTCCCTAACCAGAACCCTATATGGTCTGGTCAGCCTATATGTGTATGTGTGTGGGTTAGACCTCGGTCGTGACCCTTTGTGATGTGTGTGTGTGTCTAGGGGACCCACCCCAGGCTGCAGCATGGCTTGGCCAGTGTTGTGTCTACCTGCTCATCATGGTGCTGGAGAAGAGCATGGTCAGTGTGGTGCTCCTCATCCCCGGTTGGACAAAGGTGAGTGCACACCCTGCCCCCCCCCCCCCCCGACTGACCCTAACCCTGATAGGATTGACTGCTTCTAAATACAGCCTAGCCATAATGCTGGGTGCTCAGGACAGAGGAAATCTGTCTTTTGTGTTCCCCTTGTTTCTCTGCTTCTGCTAATCATTTGAAAGTATTTGCTCCTGTGAGATATGAAAGTCAGCAAAAAAGCACAGGCCAAACCCAGAGGAGAGGGGATGAAAAGGTTTTCTGGAGAACAAAGAGTGTTGTCTCTGATTCCAGTGGGAACGTGCAGCAGAGTTAATGTAATGCAGCCTCTGAGCGATCTGGCGCCCCCGATTGTTTGTGCGTGTCTTAGGGACTGGATCTTGTTTGTTTATTTGGACCTGCAGCAGCAGTCTCTTCAGTCCTGCATTCCTCAGATACGAGGGGCTTGTTGGGCCCACAGCTCCCTTCTTAACTTCTCCCTGTAGTCGTAGCTTAGTTTTCCCTATACATCCTTTTGTATATTTCTTTGGTTTATGACTTATTTTTGAGCAGGGGGGATGGTATTATTTCTCCTGGAGAGAGGGTGTTTGTGTACGAACACAAACTGCTAATAACATTGTGTTTCATTTGTATGGGACAAACTACATTGGACTTTCCCCCTCTCTCTGTGTGTGTGTGTGTGTGTGTGTGTGTGTGTGTGTGTGTTTAACGCTGCGCTGCTGCCCCAGCTGCAGGAAGTGTTGCTGGACTACATCCCCAGCCCCCAGATGGAGCTGCTGCTGGTCATGCTCGTGGTACCCTTCATTGTCAACGTGAGGGTCATACCGCCGCACTGCGATCACACACTGCTCTCTCACACACTGCTCTCTCACACACTGCTCTCTCACACACTGCTCTCTCACACACTGCGCTCACACACTGCGCTCACACACTGCGCTCACACACTGCGCTCACACACTGCGCTCACACACTGCGCTCACACACTGCTCTCACACACTGCTCTCTCACACACTGCGCTCACACACTGCTCGCTCACACACTGCTCGCTCACACACTGCTCGCTCACACACTGCTCGCTCACACACTGCGCTCACACACTGCGCTCACACACTGCGCTCACACACTGCGCTCACACACTGCTCGCTCACACACTGCTCGCTCACACACTGCTCGCTCACACACTGCTCGCTCACACACTGCTCGCTCACACACTGCTCGCTCACACACTGCTCGCTCACACACTGCTCGCTCACACACTGCGCTCACACACTGCGCTCACACACTGCGCTCACACACTGCGCTCACACACTGCGCTCACACACTGCGCTCACACACTGCGCTCACACACTGCTCTCTTGCAGTTTTACATTCAACAATTTTAGTCATTGAACAGATGCTCTAATCCAAAGAGACAAACAAATAATGCATTAAGAAGGTACAAAATAAGGATATCCATTTTTTTACAGTATTTCAGTAATCTGTTTCTTTTTACATGTAGTGTTCTAGTGTTGTGCCTGAAGGGCCTGTACACAGTTCTGTATGTGTGATTGCCTTGCTCTGTGGCGCCCCCTGCAGTCCATCATGTTCTGGGTGGTGGACAGTCTGATGATGAGGAAGTACAAGAGCCTGAAGAGCCTGGACGACAACTGTGGATCCCTGGAGAAAGCTGAAGGATCGCCGTGGGTTACCGATGAGGAGTCAAGGGTAGGAACTAACACTGACCTCATTGACCAGGTAGTAAAGACCTGGCACCAAGTACTCTGAAATGAAGGAGCTGTAGGGATTTGTAGTTCAATAATTGGTCTTTCGCAGCATGTTAATCATAAGAGACTACAGATTGCTCCAGCTGTTATACGTGCCACTGCATCACTGTCGCACGAGGGGATTGCATTCGATGATCCAAACATTGAAATCCCTGGGGTACGACTGTTCCTTTCCCACCAAACATCCCCAGAACTCTGCAGATCCCTATGGGGTGTGGATGAAGGCCTCCCTCATCATGTTTATGGAAACAGAAGAGAGAGGGTGTGTGTGTGTGTGTGTGTGTGTGTGCGCGCGTGTGCGTGTGCGCGTGCGCGTGAACTGTGATGCTAATGTGTTTTCCACAGTGTTTCGGCCCGTCTGCACCTGTTCTTTCAGGGTGCCCACCCTCCTTTATTTGGTCTCCCCTCTATTTCTCTCAGTCATTTGTGGTATTTTTTCAGTATGGTCCAGTTTCACGCCCCTTGTGTATAAGATTAGGCCGTGTAATGTGAGTCACTCCATAAAGTATTGGAAAAATCATTCTCAGCTACACAAGTTGTCATGACAAATGTGAAACTATCTTGCAAGATTACTTTTAGAGGTGCCGAGTTCTGGTTTGACCTCATACTGGGTTGACTGTGCAGTCTGATGTTTGGGTGCAGTGCATGCTAAAGGGTGACCTGTATTGTGTCAGTGTGGGATCAGTCAAATGTCTCTGGTTGGTGCTGTCCTGTGTGGAATATGTGCGGTGTTGTCGGCCTGACGGGGGGGGCATGAGGCCAGGGCTCAGTACTCTCTCAGCCTGTGTAACAGAGCTCTCCTTGTGATGTGTAGAATCAGAGAACTGGCCCCCTACACAGACGCCAGTCAGTGTGTTCCATTAGCCTATACTTTCTAATACACACATGCACTCACACACACAATATCTAGTATGACTAATATCTAGTATGACCTTTCACTCTGTGGAATCGTTGACTGTGACAAGCGGGCATATTTTTTTTTTTGCGATCCGGACTATTCCTTCTCGCTCTGTTTCTCTCTTTTCCCCTGGTCCTCTGCCAAGTGCTCACAAATCACCCCTTCATGATGTGAATAATAGTGACATTTGGCATTGGTTTCCATGCACTGATGTTATGGAAAGCAGAGCAGAGTGGAGGAGGAAGGACGAGCCAGAGAGAGAGGCATTGATGAGGACAGTGTTGGGGAAGAGGGTGTAACATACAGTGTGGTCAGATTTGGCCCTAATATGTCCCAAGGTCAGCCTGATTGAGTCATAGTTAGTGTGTGTGTACGTGCGACAGTAGATATGTGAAGGTGCGGACGAGCTGAGCTCTCTTTCTAGCAAACCCTGAATCTCCTCCTCATCTTATCCACATGTTCTCCAGCCCTGTCTCGTCTCTACATACAAGCCTTTTATGATGCCATAAACATTATGGTGTTATGGAATTCTGTCTGTGGAACTGGGCAGTCTGGAGAATATTCCACATGGGGAATGTAGTTTTACAACTTTAGAGTGAGGGAATTGAAGTATTCAGACACCTGCCATGGCTGAAAACCGCTGTGTGTCTGTGCTCTCTGATTGTCTCAAATTGTAGAGTGTTGGTGTGTGTGTGTTCACGTCCATTGACCTGTGCCTCTCTCCTGTCCAGGTCCTGCTGACGTTAGACACAGACACAGAAGACCCATCTGAGGAAGAGGCAGGTCTCAGACAAGACTCCTACTTAACCCCCCAGGGAGGGTGTATGGTACCAGGCTGGGTGGAGGTGTAGCCCTGGAACCCCCCCCCCCCACACACACACACACACACACACACACACACGCAGTACTAAGCACAGACAAACCCCGTCCAGCAGTGTTGTTTCATTGCCAGTTGACCATTTAGGGGTGAATCTTCTCACTCAGGTTACAGAGCTGGGACACAAGTCCCTCTGCATTGACAGATCAGCATGGATGTACTCAAGTTCATGTTCAGGTCTAACCATGCATCATGGTATCTTACACATGCAGTGTGACATGCTGTTTTTGCCTGTCAGACATCCTTGGGAAGTTTGCACTATGCCTGTTGATCTGAACCTCTGTCCATTTACATCTGTCCACATACAGTAAACCAGGGGGACATCTGTCCACTTACAGTAGACCAGGAGGACATCTGTCCATTTACAGTAGACCAGGGGGACATCTGTCCACATACAGTAAACCAGGGGGACATCTGTCCATTTACAGTAGACCAGGGGGACATCTGTCCACATACAGTAAACCAGGGGAACATCTGTCCACTTACAGTAGACCAGGGGGACATGTGTCCACGTACAGTAAACCAGGAGGACATCTGTCCATTTACAGTAGACCAGGGGGACGTCTGTCCACTTACAGTAGACCAGGGGGATGTCTGTCCACTTACAGTAGACCAGGAGGACATGTGTCCACTTACAGTAAACCAGGAGGACATCTGTCCATTTACAGTAGACCAGGAGGACATCTGTCCACATACAGTAAACCAGGGGGACATCTGTCAATGTACAGTAGACCAGGGGATTTTGGAGGCAAAGATGATTTCTGAAGAGCTCCTTCAAAACGTATCCTCTTCCAAAGACCACAAGATCGTTAGATGAATACTGTGGTAATTTAATTTTCTTTTTAAGAGGATGAATGTCTTCAAACCCAACCTTACTTCCTTTTAAATGGTCTGTAATTTCTCTAACATGGGTGGCCTGGGGCCTAGTACACTGTGTCAACATCTAGCTTCTCTCTCACCACAGTCAAGTACCCTCGTAGGATAGGTGTCAGCCATTGCTTTCTCCTATGTTCCTTTAGGTCAGTGAACTTAGAGAGAAGATATTTCTAACAGACACACTTGCAAACGTGGTCCTCAATGGGTTATTTCTGCAGGTGGGGAAATATAAGGGACCATCTGACTTTATATTCCTGAATCTGGGATGGTTTGGGATTTATTCAACAATTTGATCAAAGAGATATGTGTTTCTGCAATGCACAATGGAGTGTGGACCAAAATATTTATTAAAACTTGAGTTATCTGATGTATTTATTAGTTTTGTGTGTACTTTACACACTTCAATGTATAGACTTAAAAGTGTGATCGGTTGTGAAATATGGAAGGAATTGATACCACAGAATGATCTCATGGGTTTTTGCCAATACAGTACTCACTCGGTGAGAGACAGACTGTTCAGGATTCATCTGAAAAACCCAAAGTGTTTATTTTTGTATCCCATAGATTAATGCATGACAATTTTTGTGAATGTAAAACAGTTTGTGCTTCAATCCAAGTACCACTATCTTTGTTATGTGTTTGTAAAATTTTGGTCCATTAATTTCTGTTAGGTGTTCTGTTTGGATTTAGAACCATTAATGTGAGGACTAGTACCACTACACAATGTTTACACTTGGTGATTTCTAACTAATCTGTTATCAATTTTTTGTATTTTTTTTTAAAAACATTTTTGTATTATTCCAGTTTCTCACGTTTGTACAAACAGAATCATGAGTTATGTATGAAATATGATAACTTCCGTGCGATAATATGAGAACATTATAGCTGCCATCTTTGGACCATTTTGTTATTATAACATTGATATGATTGTCATCTCTTTATACTACAAATAAAGCTGTTGATACATGAACCAGGGTGGAGAGGTGAATTCCTGTGGTGGCCTGGCCTCTCGGGGTGCTGACGGACACCTGAGGCCAGCAGCACACCTGTGGAGGCGGGGCCAGAAGCCCTGTGACCCCCAGCTGATGACAGGGGAGTGGGGAGGGGGAGGGGGAGGGGGAGGCAGGTATAGGGCCGGGGAGGCCAGGAGGAGGCCAGTTATTGGTGGTGGGACGGAGGAGGGGGTTAGTTACAGGGGTTGGACCAGGTTTGACCAGGTGTGATCCTGAGCGGTGTCTCCACTTTCATGATCTCCAACATGGTTTACATGTTTGTTCTATGTGGGAGTACAGACAGCTTGTTACAGAATATTGGGAAACTCTTGTGGTATTTGGATAAGGCCTTTGCTAATGTGACACCCTTAGGAAAACTCCATTGAGCTGCATTCGACAACGCGGTTTGTCTCTACATCATAAGCAGGTGTTGCCTGCTTGGTTATATTTACAAAGTACTAAATGTTATTTATAAGTACACATTGAGTATAAAATGATACACATCAAAGTCCTTATTACATAGATTAGAAAATAGTAAAAAAATATACTCAACAGTATTGATGATGGAGATTTGATTAAGATGTACTTGAGAAAAGCAGATGGCTGGCTTGGTAGAAAGGTGGTTGTGCATGAGACAAGATGTTTGGAGTAAAGGGGTGGGGTTTAAAGACAATAGTGTAATGAGGCTGTGTTTGAGAAGGGGGGGTGTCCAGCCAGTGCTGCAGTTCATGTTTGTGGGACAGGTCCATTTCCATAATCTCCGTGGGCCCACTCCCCGGTGTCAAACAGATGTGACGCCACATAGTTCTCGTATTCGCCATCAATGAGCTTGGCGGCGTTGTTTCTGGCGAACCAGCAGTCCACACTCTGCGTCCCGCTGTAGATGCGCCTGGTCTTTTGGACCACGGGCACCGAGCGACCTTTGACCTTCAGGACAGTTGACACTCCTGGCGATGTACCGTTGACAGGAAGCTCTGCCAGGCTCACTTCCTCAAATAAGAACTGACCTGGAAGGAAATTGAAACAGGGTCAGAGTTACAGTATATACAACCACACAAAACACATCTGCAACCTCTAGCACCTCCCCAACTATACTACTAACGATGTGTGGCTCCTACCCAGCAGTCCATGGCAGCTGGGAGACAAGCCCTTGCTCTGGGAGATGTAGAAGCCCAGATGGTCTCTCTGGTAGGGTGCTGGGTTCTTATACTGGTGCACCAGGATGACAAAACTGATGGTTCCCCCTATGGTCACTGTCACGTTGGCTTTCCCCATGATGGCCACCGCCAGCCCGCCACTCTCCACAGAGACGGTGGTGTCGCAGGGCAGGATCATGCGGTCCCGTCCGTCCAGGATCACCTTCTTTGGGGTGATTTCGATGTATGCGTGGCTGGGCTGCTTCACCACGATGGTGATGGTGCTGAAGTAGGTGCGCTGCTGCTTGTGACTACCCGCTGGAGCCGGCGCTCCGATCAGCGCACCGTTCACCGTCACACCTAGACGCAGACACACAATCGGTCATCTGAATGGATCCTAGAACTTTAAGGTAGTGAAGACTGAATGTTAATTTTGTTGTTCTTGGATCTGTGAATGAGTCTGAGGGGGAGAGAGGAGGGGAGAAGAGTAGATCAGAGTAGAGCAGAGCAGAGTAGAGTAGAGTAGAGTAGAGTAGAGTAGAGTAGAGTAGAGTAGAGTAGAGTAGAGCAGAGCAGAGTAGAGTAGAGTAGAGCAGAGTAGAGCAGATCAGAGTATATCAGAGTAGATAAGAGTAGAGCAGATCAGAGTAGAGCCGATCAGAGTAGGTCAGAGTAGAGTAGATCAGAGCAGATCAGAGTAGATCAGAGCAGATCAGAGCAGATCAGAGCAGATCAGATCAGAGCAGATCAGAGTAGATCAGCCAGAGTAGATCAGAGTAGATCAGAGCAGAATAGATCAGAGTAGAGCAGATCAGAATAGATCAGAGCAGATCAGAGTAGATCAGAGTAGATCAGAGTAGATCAGAGCAGATCAGAGTAGATCAGAGCAGATCAGAGTAGATCAGAGAATAGTAGATCAGAGCAGAGCTGACTTGTACCAGAGTGCCTGTGGTCGGACACAAGGCGGAGGATGTGTCCCGGTTCTCCGTTGATGTTGAAGCACACCGCCACTTTACTGAGGGGGAACTCCACCACAAAGTGGGGGTCACCATCCGCTGTGGAAGACAGGGACATACAGGGGGAAGTGAGGTCAAAGAAGGGGGGGTGGAAACCCAGCAGTGCAGTACTGCTGGGTGACTGAGGCGTAGTTGGCTGTTGGGAGCTGCACAGCGCAGCCCCCAGTCTCAAAAGCACCTCCACTACAATGCTTGTTAGTGAGTGAGGAAGGCAGTCAGGAAGATAATTCCACGAGAGGAACAATACGTTTCAGCATGTGCAATCATCTTCGTGTCTAGAACATGTGACATTCCCTGTGTTCCATCTGATAGCAGAGCTATCATGTGATCAGAGATGAGAAGTCTGTAGCAGATGGGAGGATGGGAAGAGAGAACTGAAGAGGAGGGTGCAAATGAGAGCCATGGTAATGATGGGGTTATTAGCCCTCCCTGCCTCTGATGATGATCTCACAGTTCTCCTTTTACTGGAACACACACACACACACACAGTCTTTTTTCTCTCAGTCTCACACATTCCCCCACCCCACTTCCTAACTGTGTGTTTGTGTTTATAATTGCCGCCAGTCCCAGTGCTGGTATTTCAAATAGACCCTGTACACTCTTCTGCCAGGTTCAGAGGCATCTCCTACTGTGATCATGACTGTCTGAAGAGCGCCTAAATTACAGGGCCACGGGGAGAGAGAGAAAGAGGGAAAGAAGAGACTATGTGAACAGTACATATTCTCTCTCAGATCAATTACCTGATGTTCTGGAGAGTGTAATGGATTTTTTGACTGGCTTCTTCTGGACTTGACCTGTAGAAACAACACAGTAAATGACATTGTACCTTGTTGTTTTACACTACATCATCCAATAACAACCCGAGGTCAGATCAGGCCACAAGCCTCACCCGTCGTCTTGGCGACACCGGAAGCCTGTCGGCCAGACTGGTTCTCGTTCCTGTGGAGGCTCTGGGACGTGTCTACCTCAGAGTCCTCTGACAGCTCATTGGCCGAGGAGGCCTTGTCAGTGTCTGGGATGGGGCCGGGGATGGGGGTGGGGTCAGGGCCAGCCATGGTGCCATCAGGGAGGACCTGAGGTTTCTCCACCACCAGGCTGGTGAGGGGAGTCAGGAAGTGGTACGCCACCGACAGGTTAGTGGCCTGCTGGGTGTGCCCCTCCCTCTCCGCGCTGGTCTGACTCCGCAGTCGGCCGCGCAGCCCCTCCTTCACACTCAGGAAACCCCACACACGCTCCACAAAGTCTTCTGCCAGTGACCCCACGCTGTCGGTTATCCCCACCGCCCCCGTCTCCGCCTTCACCCCGCCCTCCGCCCCCGCCTTCACCCCCACCTCCGCCGCCATCTTCACATGCTTCTCCGTCTCCACCTCCCGTTGCCGTAGCGGCACGTCAGTCTCCAGGATGATGCTCTTGTCGCTGCTGCTGGCCGTGACCTGAACGTGGAGGGATTCTGCGCTCTGATTGGTGAGTTTGCCGGCGATGACAATTTCTGAACCGTTGAAGTAGTTGCTGAAGAGGTGTTGTGTGACGTACTGCACAGAGTCCTCGGGGTAGTTGATCCTGATGTCGGAGAGCAGAGGGGTGCCTATCTCATCGTAGAACCTAGAGAGATAGAGAGAGTGAGTGACAGAGATGAAGAGAGAGTGAGAGAGAGATAGAGAGAGTGAGCGTGAGAGAGAGAGAGAGAGAGAGAGAGAGAGAGAGAGAGAGAGAGAGAGAGAGAGAGAGAGAGAGAGAGAGAGAGAGTGAGAAAGAGAGAGAGAGAGAGAGAGAGAGAGATATCCTGAGGCGTTTTTCCCCTTCTAGCCACTCATTTAAAAAATGACACACAGCATTTTGTGTTTTTGCTTGGATATCCTCAAGAGTGGACAGTCTCAAATAAACCAACAACCAGGCTTGCATGGGAGAGGATTGTTGAGTGTGTGCAGGACACGTGTGTGTTTGCATGCTGCTGGGCCCCTGAGCCAGCGTTAGACCACAGCAAACCCCCTCCTGTCTGGAACACAGTACTCAGGCCAGAGCAACCTGTGCTATTATCTCCAGAGTCCGTCTATTAACCCTGAGACACACTCAGACAGACGTTTCCCAACAACACACACATTCCTCCAGGACTAAACAAACAGCTAAGTGTGTGTGTGGGAATTACCGAGGAAGTTAGGTTTGAGAGGCAAGAGACCTTTGTCTATCCCCGTATGTGCATGTGTTTGTGTGAGTGTGTGTGTGTGTGTGTTTGTGTGTGTGTGTGTGAGAGACAGAAAGACGTTTAAGCTGCTAGTTGTCAGAGGTCCTGGTTGATTAAAAAGGTCTGTTGTCAGCGCCGTTGCATTTTCCCCCTTAGCCAGCTTAGCATGATGAGTGACAAGGAGAGGAAGATGATGAAGAGGGAGCCGAGAGAGGGATTAGCAAATTTCATGTATAGACTCCAGGACAGAAAAGGAGCAGTGATCGGAACTGATTCACTTCTATCCAAGTCACAGATTAAATGAGATGGCAATCAATATGCAGGAGAGTAACACAAGACAGCCCCAGACACACACACACACACACACACACACACACACACACATACACAGACACAGACACACATAGACACACACAGACATACACAGACACACAGAGACACATGCACACACAGACAGACACTCAGAGACAGACACACAGAGACACATGCACTCAGACGAACCCTTTGAGCATAGCGCTGGCGTCGGCGTCCTCGTGAATGCGCCTGCTCATGCCACAGTTCTCCAGGGCCAGGCGCTCCAGCAGACGGAAGTCCAGGTCGTTCCCCAGGCCGATGGTGAACACACAGGAGCTCCCCCTCACGGCGGCGCGCGCGTTCCCCAGGATGAGGGGTGACTCCAGCACGCCCACCGTGGGTCGGCCGTCCGTCAGGAAGATGATCAGCGACACGCTGTTCTGACCGGCCTCCGACGTGGACAGGTAGTCGCTTAGTAACGAGGAGCCCGTCTGCATGGCGCTGTTGATATCCGTGCCTGGTGAAGAAGGAGTGATGGGATGGCAAACGTGTTTACTGCACCATGAAAGTGTTGCTCACAAAGAATACAGAACGTATTATTGAAGATTGACAATGAGCCAACAAGTTCCCTTCATGAAAAAAATATGTGAAAAAAAGTGAATAGTAATTGCAGGTATATTCGATGCAGTAGACAGACTGGGCGAGAGAGCATGAGTCAGAAAAGGCCCTCACCTCCAGTAGGTGTGAGCATGTAAATGAACTTCTTGGCGTCTCTGACGTTAAGGGGCGTGACCGGAACGAGGGATTTGGGCTTCCACACCTTGATGCGGTTGGAGAAGCTGACAAAGTTAAAGTGGTCACCTGGACGCAGGTCCCTCAGGATGGTGAACAAGGCCTCTTTAGTCTGAGAGAGAGAGAGGAGCACAGAGAGAGGGGGGGGGAGAGAAAGATAATACAGATGAATTGTGTTCCCCCCAGCAGTTGATCAAATATATTTGTCATTGTCAGACGTGTTCATCAGTCAGATTGTATATACTATTCCCAAACCATTCCCCATCAGGGAGAGACACTAATCAATCCATCGTCATCCCCGTCAGAGCAGCTCACAGATCACTGCACTTGTACACAGCCCATCTATCTACCTCATCCCAATAGTGTATTGATTTATTTCTTTAATCTTGCTCCTTTGCACTTCAGTATTTATACCTGCACTTTTATCCTCAGTGTTAAACAGTTTTATTTGTAATTACTGTGCTTATTATGCTTGTTTATTCTATGTGAAACTCTGTTGTTTGTGTCTTATTGCTATGTTGTATCTTGGCCAGGTCGCAGTTGTAAATGAGAACTTGTTCTCAACTAGCCTACCTGGCTAAATAAAGGTGAAATAAATATTATAAAAATAGAAGCACACGTGACCTAACACACACAAGCAGTACACATACACACAAGGCACATACAGTTGGAACTATTTTACTTCACACTTAACTGCACAGGCTCATAACGAATCAAAACTGAAGTATTCGAGAACATCCATGTGGGTGTGATGGAGAGGATGGGGAGGGGGGGGCTACCAGATGACAGCTGATAGGCTGCGGGGTGGGGGGGTCAGGACAGACAGAGTCAGACTGAGCCCTCTATTGTAGAGGGAGATCAAAGCGCTCGTGTTGTTCTCTGCACTGAAGTCCAGTGGGCCAAGGCGTGGGATGGTGGAGTGGTGGGGGGGCGGAGCTAAGGATCATGACGTCATCCTGAGAGTTCCATTACTCCAGAGCTACTGACTCTCCCTCCTTCTCTCGATTCAACACGTCTTCACTTCAGCCCACACTGTTGTCTCTCTCTCTCTCTCTCTCTCTCTCTCTCTCTCTCTCTCTCTCTCTCTCTCTCTCTCTCTCTCTCTCTCTCTCTTTCTCTCTCTCCTATTCCATCTTCTCTCTGGTCTGTTTGGAACTGGTGTCAGTCCTGCAACAGCTGGGGTCTGTCTATGGCTTGGGGATTCTCATGCAGTCACCCACACACACGAGAAGCTCCGGTAATCCCATCCCCAAGTGGAGGATGACCCCAGAGAGGGCTCAGGTCCACTCTCCGGTACTCTGGTTCTGATCTCCAAGGACAAGCTCAATCAAACTTTGCACGACAAAACTGAAACTTGAGTCAACTGCCTGGAAATTCACAAACACCTGCATTGAGGAAATATTTTACTGATTCCATCCACACATTGGCTGTTTGCCCAGAGTATGGTTGGACATGACCGTGAATTGACTCCAAAAATGTACTGGAGCGCGAGCGGTTTACCTGTCTTATCTTAGTGCCGACCATGGAGGCGCTGGTGTCAATGACAAACACCACATTCTTAGGGACCGCCGGCAGGTCTTTGGGCGCAAAATAGTGGACGAAATGGCCGTTGAGAACCTAGTGAAGACAGACAAAGAAAGAGAGAGGATAGACTGGGATGTGACTTACATCTTGGGGTAAAAGTGAAAGATTCAGAACACAGCTGCCTACACATCCAGGATACAGACTTTGTAGTGGATATCGATGATTCAGCAGCCATGTTTGAGCATAAAAACATGCTCCGCCCACACAGGGTTGAGGGGGCTGGAACATGTGGGGGCTGGTTGGACTGCAGTCTAGCCCAGGAGAAGAGGCTCTCACAGGTCTGGGAAATCAATTGCGTGTGGTTGGATGTGTGCATAACAAAGATATGTGCATCTGTGTGTTTGAACCCTAATTCAAAGCATGATATTTTCTTTATAGCTGTGAAACGGAGATCTACATGGCCTGACATGTTTGATCTATTGTGTGTAGACAGGCTTTTTCCACGGTGTGATACAATTATTCACACAGACAGGAGAGTGTGTGAGTGTTTGCAAGTGTGCAAGAGAGAGAGAGAGATGGGAGTGAGTTTGAAATCCAGATAGCCGACCTGAATGTCTCCTATCCCCATCTCCCGCTCCACGTCGTAGCGCACTACAAAGTCTCCCAGAATGCCGCTGGTGGTGATCTGAGCCTGTTGCACAATGTTTGGCTTGAAGGTGATCTTGCAGACGTTCTTGTTTTGTTTGATCGCCGTGGTAACAGGGGGTGTGGGATTTCCTGGCGGGTGGGAGAAGGAGAGTGTGAGAACAAATAGGGGATGTGTATTTGTGTTGAGCTGGCTGCAAAAACTAGATCAACACCCCCCCCCCCCCCCCGAGACGATCCCAACCAAAGAAACCATAAGACAGAGAGAGAAAGAGAGAGGTAGGGAGAGAAGGTCAGACAGACCTGTGTTGCCCTGCGTCTTAGCATTAGTGCTAGCCCCCTTGGCCGCAGCCCCGCTGGCCTTGCCGTTGCGTAAGGGCAGCACCTCCAGGTGTGTGATGGAGGAGTGCTCCACCACCGTGATGTCCACGCTCAGCCGGCTGACCAGCTGCAGGGGCCTGAGGCTGGTCACATGCTCGTACCGGCCCAGCCTCCTCTGGAGCAGCTCCTCATAGGTCAGCAGGAAGACCGCCCGGTTACGCCCCGGGATACTGGCCGCCATCCGGAACAGCTCCATCTCGGCCTCTGAACTGGTGGGTGGGGAAGAGAGGAGAAGAAGGAGGGATGGAGTAGAGCGGGGGGGGGGGGGGTGGAAGGAAGGAAGGGAGAGAAGGGATATATAGGAAGGGAAAACGGACACGGGGAAGGATAAGGAGGGGAAAATAAGAGTCAGAGTGAGGAAGGGGGAAATCAGGGCAGATTAGAAGCAGAGGGAGATGTGGAGAAATGGAGGAGGAGAGAAGAGGCACGAGAGGAGAGGTGGAGTGCTGGAAGATGCAGTCCAACAGCTGACATCATCAGTGTGGAAGTGCTGTGGATGCCAGGACAGTTTCTTCTGAGCTTCCGCCCAGAACCACTCCAATAAAGACTCCATACCAGAGGAGAAATATCATTCTCTTCACTCCTTCTCAATCCATATCTCTATCTAATTTCACTTCTATCTATCCCTTTCTGCCTTGGTATGTAATATTTATCAGAAACTGAATTTAGCTCACTTTAGGTCACTGATTTAAGTCAATTTAGGTCTGGCAAGTTGGCCTATGATCTCATTTCTTCATGTCATTTCTTCCGTCTCTTATTTATGTGACAGACTTGTCCGTGGAGGGATTACATGATTCCACGCTCCCCTCAAATGTGGTCAGCAACACACAGGCTCAGTGGCCAGGGTTGTGTGAAAAGATTTTTAGGAGGCACTTAACCTGTTCATGTTGCCAGAAAGAGGCTAAAGCTCAGAAACATAACCCTAGAACCCTCAGACTGCACAGCATGAAGAGAAAAAATAAGACATTCAATTTACCACAAACACACACACATGCAGACACACACACACACGCTTACCTCTGGTCTCCCTGCCCCTTGTTCGGGGGCTTGGCCTCTCCGCCCTTCTCCTGTTTGACCTTCCTCTCTTTGGGTCTGACATCACTGGCGTAGACACGGCCCCCAATTATCCTGTGGTTTACAGGGTTAAATCAAAGGTTGCTAATTACAGCTATGGTCTTATTAAGGACAACTTGTTGTCATTTCCACAAAGGCCCCTTGTTGCTGTTGCTAATAGTTCCCATTGCAGAACCAATCTTAGACTACTAAGCCATTTTCTTCTATGCCCATTTACTGCTGCCGTAAATAATGAGAAGAGGTGGCTGTAGCAGGGTAACAAGAGAGTAAAACCTGCCAGTATCTCACCAACCCCTGGTTAACCTCTCCCATGGCAACAGACACCATCATAAACCCTCACAATGATTGACTGGCCGACCACCATGCAAGTTTGAGAGGGGCAAATGGGGGTAAATGTTCTTACTAACTTGGTTAAAAAGTGGAATGCACATAAACAATTAGCCTTCATAATATAACCTTACAGATTATTAACTGCATCGCTTTACAAAAATAATAGTATTGATCTGCACCACGGCCTCGGCCTGTGAGCTGCACAGCTTACATGGTGAAGTTGGATATGTAGGCTGCAGCGGGGATCTGGAACTGGAAGACGCCCTCCGCGGCAGCGGAGTGTCGGTTGAGCAAGGTGCAGGACACGGCCGTAAAGGCGTATCGAGAGATTATAGTGGTTTTTATTGAAAGCTCCTGGATGTGTGGTTTGGACTCCTGCATAGTAGATACATGTGTCCACATTTCAGGATTACCGCAGATAGTAGGATACATAAAATAGTGTATTTTTTTTCTTTCTTTTTTTTTTTTTTTACAAAAAGTTGTTATTGCTACAACGTCTACTGATCCGCATATCGGATATGCACCCACGCAGTAAGCATGAAACATCACGAGCTTGCAGTTTCATTACAAAAATGTGGACTGGATGTTGGGAGAAATATCCAGAACACTTCATCTCCTTTGGCTCACATAACGCGTCTGCAACTGCCTCAACTGTCGAAGAACATTTCGGACACATTTAACACATTCCTCCCATCAACAATAGAATACAATTTACTCAAAACTGAATTATGACAGTGACGTATAATTGAGGAAGCACAAAAGACATTGAAAGCATAAGGGCCCCCCATTTCATTCAACTTTACCTTAGTAAGCATGGCTTTCACCTGTCGAGGGACTCTGCGTGGAGCCTGAGGACAGAAAACTGTCAGTAGTGTTGGATAGTTGTCTGTTGTAACCATCCAATGTATATACAGTGTGACCTATTGACAATTTGGTTTAAACACCACTCACTAAATCCAAATCAAAGTCTGTCAAATCTGACAAATTATCATCTTCAAGGTCAGAATCATCAAACTGAGCAAGTATACTCGGACTGAAAAAAGTTAGCAGCGTGAAAAGCAGCATCTTGACCTCAATATCCATTTAGAATAAAAAACAACACGGGCGCATATTTCCAGTGCGCGGCGCTCTGTCTGCGGGTCGTTTAGATCAGACTAGTGACCACAGTTGTAGCTGAGGAGGTGGGTGAGGACACCGGACAAGCTGCGGCACGCCCTCGAATAAACGCTCGGTGTATGTCAGCCCCCCTTGCCGTTTGAGTGGCGTTGTAGAGGTTGAGGGAAATAGCGCTTGTAACGGGACACACAGACGCACTACTAATATCCAGAGCGCATCCCTCCATCGCCCATCAATTACCTGCGCTTAGTGTCAGGTGTCAAGGACAACAACAGAAACGATGTAAACTCGCATGACAAATATGAACTTGAATGAACAAAAAACACTCGGACTAACACATCCATGACAGATTGAGTAAACAAACTTTCCCTGGTGTTTTACTTTTACCAAGATGGAAACGGTTTATCAAAATCACTTGATAAGCCGCTCCGGCGCCCCTGTGTGGATAGAAACGACATTCAATCTAGCAAACTGTTTCATATGGCATTGCTTGTCCCATTCTTGGAAACGTCAACACGAATGCCTTACCCTCCAGTTTTTTTCTCCAATTATTTGATGATTTGACATCAGTCAGTTGGTCTGGGTTAAAACAGACGTGACAGAGTGCGTTATTTTACATAGCTCAGTCACACATTCTAATCAAAGTGTAGATATCAGAGAAATAAACGGCCCGATGGGCTCATCATCATTCAAATCTGTCCTATTTACACTTCCTTCCTACAGGTCAAGTTTCAAAGTTTCCCTGTGTCCCTGGGAGTTCGGTGAAACAACAAATATTGACTGGGGACTTGTCTACCAGCACTGCACACTCAATTTGTAACCCTCATTCTGGGTTTGTCGCTGGTCTCTCCGACAGGTCTCAGCAGAAGGACTGTGTCTCTGTCTATCTCTGTAGAACTCAGGAGGGTCTGGCTCGGACACGCATGCTGGAGAACATGAGGCTCCTGCTGTTTGTCCTGGGTCTCCTGCTGCTGCACCAGACCTGCTGCTATGAATTTATCGTGGAAGAATGGGACCCGGAGAAGGTTAGTCAGAGTTCCTGTTCCACTGAGGTGATTTAGTTGAACTAGGTGGTAGAATGCTGTTGTTCTATACAACTATTTTGATTAAGGACTTTGCTTTTCAATCTTTTTTGTATGTCACTTTAGTTGTATGTTGATGTTATTTAAATGTGTGTTTTGTTTCATCAGTTAGGATTTGAGGATCAACATGGAAGACAAAGGGTGAGATGTTTTAGTTTGTTTAGTTTGTTTTGTATCCATTGCTGAAGATGTCATTTTCCAACTCCTGTTTGGCATTATGTACTGTGTGGGTCCCAATACAGGGTCAGCATTGTGTCACATTCAGAAGTGCAATACATATTAAGAACAGATTAAAATGACAGTGGTGATAACACAAGCTTCATTTGAGTGTTTTGTAGTAGTTCCACCCAGTCCCGAGTTGCTCATGTCTCTGTGTTTCCAGAGGGCAACACTGTCCAGTGAGGAGGAGGAAGACTTTCAGGTGAATCCTGCTGTTTGTTATTCAACCTCCCCTATGTGGCTGGGTCTAGTCTTATCTACTAATCAATGCTGCTGTTTGAACACTTTGTGACTGACAGGTTATTGACTTCATTCTGATGGTTCTCTAATCCACTTTTCTGTTTTAAAGGGTGATTTTAACCCTAATAAATCCTCACACGCATGAAAGTTTTTATTGAATTTGATGTTTTGCTGTTTAATATTCAAGTCAACCAATTGTATAACACAAATTCTTTAGTGTGTGTGTGTGTGTGTGTGTGTGGCATTTGTAAGGTTAAACCCCAATCCAAACTGATATCAGAATCCCTTCCATTTTGTGCATGTTACTGAGTTAGCAGATTCAGTGCTTGAGTACACAGTGTACTGCTGTAGGTCTAAAGCTCATAACTTTGGTCCCCGGGTGATGACATCAGAGGTCAGTCTCTCATGCTGTGTTTGCGCCCACAGGCCATCAAGGGTGATGACATCACAGTTAAAAGCTACAAGGTGGAGAGCAGAATCACGTCGCGCTTCGCCCACACCACCGTCAAAAGCTCTGTGGTCAATTCCGGGCCCAATGCCCAGAGCATCGCCTTCAACGTCCAGATCCCCAAAAGAGCTTTCATCACCAACTTCACCATGTGAGCACCCCGAGCATACACCACAAAGCCTGGATCCACGAAACCAGCGGACAGACCCCTCCCCCTGCACACATGCACCAGACAGCTAACCTTCAGGCGCTGGCGTACTTTCTAACGTCTCTGGCTTGGATGTCTGTACGACTCCTGTGTTACAGGAATGTGAACGGGATCACCTTTGTGGGCTCTGTGAAGGAGAAGGCTGTGGCACGCAACCTCTACGCCCAGGCCAGAGCCCGGGGGAAGGCCGCCGGCATCGTCAGGTACGTCCAGCAGCTCACAGAGCACTGCAGGCGGGGACGGAGCAATGGCTGTGTCCACCCATCCACCGCGCCATGATAGCGTCCCCATCGCTAGGAAAGGGGCGTGGTCAAGGCACGGTTGAGAAATCACTACGCCCTTCAAGAACGATCATGAATGAGCACATTTCCTCAAACAGTATCTTTGTTAGTTGCAGTGAGTCAACAGTGTGCTGGTTCGGCTGAATGACCACGTGATACCCCGTCTACGCAGGACGGACTCTCAGGACATGGAGACGTTCAAGACCGAAGTACACGTCCCTTCTGGCAGCAAGATCGAGTTTGAGCTGCACTACCAGGAAATGATGCACAGGAAGCTGGGGTTCTATGAGCACACTCTGCACCTGCACCCTGGACGACTGGTTCCTCAGTTTCAGGTGGGTGAGGGACCTTTGGTGTGTCTGTGTCTCTGTGTCTCTGTGTGTGTGACAGGGCTTGAATACTTAAAGATGTTTCTCCATCACATCTCTTTCTGTACCAGGTTGATGTGTATATATTTGAGCCTAAAGGAATCGCCATGGTGGAGACACCCAACACACTGGGAGAACACTTTACAGGCATAACCAAAGTCACCTCATCAAAAGACACGGTAAAATCACACACAAAGCATGGGTTGTGCTTGTGGCTGCAACTAGGTCTCAGCACACGTCCTTTTGTGTCTTTGCGTGTTTTGTTTTGTTGTCAGTATTGTGTGTCCATGTTGGTGTGTGTACATGTGTCTGTGTGTGTGTGTGTGTGTTCAGGTTCATGTGGTGTTCAAGCCCACCCTGCAACAACAAAGGAAGTGTGAGAACTGCACCACCAGTGCCATAGACGGCATCTTCACGGTCATGTACGATGTGGTGAGAGACAGCAATGCTGGAGAGCTCCAGGTATGACCCCAACTCAGTCACAAACGTATTCCCTTTTCAACACAAAGACATTATGTGTTACGCTGATGATTACGCTCATGAATCATTGTGCGTTTTTGGTTATTTTATATTTGTCTTCCAGGTCTCAGATGGGCACTTTGTCCATTTCTTTGCCCCCAAAAATCTCTCCCCCCTCCCTAAAAACATTGTGTTTGTCATCGACGTCAGTGGGTCCATGTGGGGTGTCAAGATGAAGCAGGTTTGTGATGATAACTATGGAAACACTGTCATTGCACTTTGTACTTTGACACATAAGTCACATCTGTCTGTCTGTCTCTTCCCCCTCCCCTTTTGCCTTTTGCTCTCACTGTTGAAGTTGTATTTACAAAACAACACCCTCCTGTGGACATTAGGTAAAACTGCATTCAATTCCTCTCACCCTCTTCTCAGACAGTGGAAGCCATGCAGGCCATACTGGATGATATGACCATCGATGACCATTTTAGCATCATAGACTTCAACCATAATGTGAGATGCTGGAGCGAGGATCTTGTTCAAGGCAGCACCATACAGGTGGACGAGGCTAAGAAGTACATCAAGAACATCAGACCCAACGGAGGTGAGAGAGAGATAGAGATAGAGAGAGAAAGAGAGATAAAGAGATATAGAGACAGTGAGAAAGAGAGAGAGAGACAGAGAAATGTGCTCTTCGGGGGAAAAACATAGCAAGCAAACTGGGGTAAAAATGATTCGCTCTGATGATGGGAGGAAGCAGGAAAAGCGGAAGAGGAAAAGGAGGGTGTGGTTGATTGTATGTGAATGGCTGTCTGTGTCTCTGATTGTCTCTCGATGTCTGACACCAGGCACCAACATTAACGAGGCCTTGCTCAAGGCCATCCAGATGTTGGTGAAAGCGTCCAATCAGGGTGTTATCGACCCTCGTTCTGTATCCATGATCATCTTGGTGTCTGATGGAGATCCCACCGTGGGTGAGATGGACACTGCACATCACTTCCTGGCATCCTTTACCTTCTATACTGTACAGCTGGCATACTGGCACATAGTTGGCACTTCTCATGACACACTGACTAGAAAAGTGGGCTTTGTATTTGCCCATCTACAGCTTCTTCCTAACCCTATCCATGTGCTCTGAATGACCTATCATCTAACTCCAACCCCCCATCTCTCTCTCTCTCTCTTTGTAGGGGAGATCAAGCTGAGCACCATCCAGAAGAACGTGAAGCGCGTGATGAAGGACGAGTTCTCTCTCTTCTCATTGGGCATCGGCTTCGACGTGGACTACGACTTCCTGGAACGGATCGCCATGGAGAACAGGGGCATGGCTCAGAGGATCTACGCCAGCCACGATGCCTCTGAGCAGCTGAGGGTACGACAGGGGTGGAACACCACCCTCTCTTCAACCTCCTCAACCACTGTCTTACCCAAATCTACCCAGGGGGCCTCCCCTGCTCCCTTGTTATACTATCTACTCTCCCCTCTCCTCAGTTTTCTTACAGCTCCACCTTCTCAATGTCTGCCATCTTCTCCACATCCTAGTGTAGCCCTCTCTTGCTCACCCCTCTGTTCCTCCCTCCCCCCCCCCCCTGCTCTTCCTGCTCTCCTTGCCTCCAGAGCTTCTACAGCCAGGTGTCCTCCCCCCTCTTGAGGAAGATCACCGTCCAGTTTCAGCAGGAATCTGTCTCTGAAGTCACCCAGAACCACTTTGACAAGTTCTTCAGCGGCTCTGAGCTGGTGGTGGCAGGGAAGTTGCAGTCGTCCGATTCCTCCACGCTGAAGAGCACCACCACCGCCTCAGCTGTGAGTACTACACACCCACACATGCACACACACACGTACGCACACACACACACCCGCACACACGCACATATAGTCACAATCATGTACAAATACACACACCTACCCACACAAACACACAGCCACACAGATACATACACACGGATAAAGCATATCTCCATATACACTTACCCACACACAGACAAACCTATTCTGCACCCTCCTGGTCCCTCCAGGCGCGTCTGGATCTATCCCTGGAGACGGAGGCAGACTGCCTGGAGCTAGACTCTATTCTGGCCCAGCAGCAGCACTCCTTCACAGGCTTTGCCAGGCAGATGTGGGCCTACATCACCGTGAACCAGCTACTGGCCGAGAGGTGAGCGAGAGTCGGAGCTTTGGTTAAGCATTGTTTACCGGATCAACTGGTGCTGAGTCTATGTTCCCATGTAGGTCTCTGGCACCTACAGCAGTCAAGAAGAGGAAAATCACCCAGAAGATCCTGGCTTTGGCTGTGGAGCACCAGTTTGTCACCCCTCTCACTGCCCTACTGGTGGAGAGTGATGAGGCCAAGGAGAGGCTGCTGGCAGATTCCCCAAAGGACCCCAAACAGGGCTGCTGTTCAGGTGCCTGATAACAATTCTGAGGGATTCATTGCTTCTTTATTTTCATGTTTTTACCTTAAAGCTAACAAGTGTGTGTGTGTGTGTCCAGTCACTCATGGGGTGAACCCTGTGCAGCTAGTTCAGAGCCTACCACCCTGGGTCCAGATGACCACAGTAGCACCCCCTAGCGCGTTGGAGGGAGTCCTACCTGATCACATCACCATCGGTAACCCCCCCCCTCCCCTCACACACACACACACACACAACTTAAGGCATGCATGTGTTGTGGATATTTACGTGAGTATCTATGACACAGTGGAGAATGACCCTCACTTCATCATCCACCTGCCCAAAAACAACATGGACGTCTGCTTCAACATTGATTCCCAGCCTGGACACATCCTCAACCTGGTGTCGGACCCTGTGACAGGTACCATTCTCATACACCACAACGGGTTTATGTGTGTGTGTGGAAGGAAGGGGTCACATGACAGATCACTGTTCTCCCATAGGTGTCCTGATAAACGCCCAGCTGGTTGGCGCCAAGAAGATGGATAAGAACAAACAGAAAACCTACTTTGGCACCATCTCAGTGTTGGACAGTGTCGAGGGCATTAGAGTCGAAGTTAGCACGGACCACATCACCCTGACAGATGGACAGAACAACCAAACCTTCCCATGGGGCACTACTGCCAACGTCACACAGGACAGGTACTCCATGCCACCCACACACACACACCAACAGGTCCAATAGAATGGAGTCAGGTGGCTGAGCGGTTAGGGAATCGGGCTAGTAATCAGACGGTCGCTGGTTTGATTCCTGGCTGTGCAAAATGACATTGTGTCCTTGGGCAAGGCACTTCACCCTACTACCTATGTCCCTGTACTTACTGTAAGTCGCTCTGGATAAGAGCGTCTGCTAAATGACTAAATGTAAGATGTGTAACTACACAAATGGTATACGTGTATGTTCTAGGGTGAAGATTACCGTTGTGAAAGACTCCCAGGTCACTGTGACCATCAACAAGAGCATCTCTGTCATGATGATGCTTCATCGTGTGTGGAAGAAACATCCGATTAATGTGGACTTCCTTGGACTGTACCTCCCCAACGACAACCAGTACTCCTCCCAGGCCCACGGTCTCATAGGTGGGCCTCCAGTAGGGCTCTTTCACGACACAGGCCTGGAACATCATGTCCACGTCATGCTTCAAGAACCAAATCTTCTGACTGAACATTGTGTGTTTGTGTCCTTTTTAGGTCAGTTTGCTCAAGAGCCTGCAGTGAAAGTGTACAACCTCCACCAGGGAGCTAACCCACTGAAGAAAGAAGCCACCATGGAGGTGAAGGGAAACAAGCTGGCTGTCACCAGGTAACACTCTGTCCTCTTACACACATGCACACCATACTCATAATGTGGAAACTGGACACATGGCATTTAGGAGGAATCAAACATAGGGATTGTGTTGTGGTTTTAATGTGTGTGTGTGTGTGTGTGTACTACAGGGGCTGGCAGAAAGACTACCGGCAGGATAGGAAGTATGGCTCAGACGTCTTCTGCTGGTTCATCCACAACAGTGGGAAAGGCTTCATCGACGGCCATTACACCCACTACATTGTCCCAGAGCTCGACAGCTTTCCCGTCACTCGGAGCAGCCAATAAGAGAGCTCACAGAGGGTCATGTGATCCTGGAGTTGTTACTTGAGTTATAACATGCAACAATGTACTACTTATGTTCATAGTACAATTTATTTTTTTGATATCAAGATAGACAATATTGCGAAGTTTGACAAATGTTCTGTCTAAAGAGAAAATGTAATACCAACCAGTGTTTCCAATCATAGCAATAAGAGCAGTGTATCCGCTTCCTACAGGTTATGAAGAGGTGTTTCCAGATAATAGTATTATGTATCAACTGTAAAACTGAAGAATATAGTAATGGTTGCCATGAAAACAGAAATTAGAATCATGCACTACAATTCAAATGTCCCTAATCATAGTATCGACTAACAGAGGTTACTTGTGTTTATTCAAGAACAATTATACATCATAATTATAGAACCACCTGAATACAAAATAAAATAAAAACAAGACTGAATATCATTGATCTGCCTGACTTAGGTAAAAAAGAGTCGGCTTCGGGAGCTTTCTGGAATATGTACAGACTGGGGGAGCCCCGGGGGAGGGACTCTGACATGGTAGAGCCTCTCAGCCTATAGGCTGCAAGGAGGTGGGAGGGGCTACACGGAGGTGGGAGGGGTTTACAGGGTTAAGGGTCAGGCTATTTTGGAGAAATCCTCGTAGGCGATTCCATCCACCTTCTTTCCTTTCATGCGACCCTGGTTTGGAAAAAGAAACATCCGTGAATCACCCAATCCTCATTTAGAGACAGTTATGCATCGGAGCACAATATTCCAAATGAGGTTGAGACAGCCAAACGCCATCTGCCATACACCAATGGAGGATCAGACACAGTAGGGGCATTAACACTCAGCGGCCATTTTGTGTCTCTTACCGAGTCCAGTATGAGGCTGGCGCTGAACTTCTTCTCATCAATGGAGTCCAGCAGAGCCTCTGTGGCTCTGTAAGGTCCATTCAGAATCAGAACCCGTTTACCTGCAGGACACAAGAGATGAGGATCGGATTGATAAGAGCTTTTTGATACATCTAGGCAGGTAGGCATAGACCACCAAAACGAGTCTAGAATACTATAAGAATGCTTTGATCATGGTGTCACCCCATGGTAACAGGTTACCTGGCGCAGGGATGACGGTCTCCAGGTGACTCTGGTCCAGTTTAAGTTTGTCCCCAGAGTTGATCATTTTCACTATGGCTGTGTATTTATCTTTCAGCTCCTAGCGACACAGAAAACACCAACGTTACTTCACAAACATACAAAGATGTTCTCAGCAAATGAGGAAAGCAAAGGAGTTACCTTAATGACTCCTTTCTTTTTGTGGTACTTCTCCCCTAGTCTCTTGGTGACGATCTTGACCACAATCTCTGTGTGCAGCCAGTGGTCCATTCTGACAGATTTTTTCTTTTGTTCCTCCATCTGAACCCAACACGGCACCAAACAATCCAGCTGATTCAGATATACCATCCAGCAAAACAGACATCTACACAGCATAAGAGCAGCACACACTAGGTTATCTTTACTGTGGGTTCAGTCAGAAGGTCACAATACTTGTACCTCCATAATCTCATCCAGAGCTGATTTCTTCTTCTTGTCTCTGGACTCTGAGCCAGAGGGCACATCTTTTCTCTTCCCAGAGGCTGCTGCTGCCTTTAGGGCACTAGGACCCAGGGCAGCGCTGATGGGACAACCAGAGAGTTAACTAACAAACAAAGACAGGCCTAGAGCTTCAAGCTTCTAGCAGTATTCTTATTCATCATGATTCAGCAGGCTTCGAACAAGCTACAGTACCTTGCTTTGGAGGGCCCAGCCACTGAAGCACACGCACCCTTTGCCAGGTTGAAGGCAACTGAAAAGAACATTAATGAAGAGCACAAATGTAGCACTGAGGGGATACATGAAAATGCTGTATCATTTCTCATGAATGCTGTCTAATAAGAAAATAACATGCCTTTCTCTTCTTCACCCTCTCTCTTCAGCTCAGTGAAAACAGGTTCTTCCTGGAAGGGAAAAAGAAAGAAAAATCTGGATACTTGCATTCTTCTTATCTTATTCAAATTGATCGGAAACTAGCCTCTGATCAATCTGACTAGGGCTAGGCTGTCTAGCAGGCATAACCCCATAGCGTTTTGACAGATCCCAGCAGGGAGTATACTTAGGCCTGTACTGTCCTCCTGTGCATGGGGGGGGGGGCACTCACCTCTGGCTCTTTGCCCTCTCTGCCTCTGCGGACCTGGTCCTCGATGAACTTGGCGCTGCGCTCCTCGTCATCCAGGTCCTGCTTCTTCTTCCTCTCCAGCTCCTCCTGGCGACGGATGGTCTCGGGGTCACGGTCGATGTATGAGACGTACCAGCCTTTCGGGGTCTCGTCTACCTTACAGTACCCTGGGAGCGGAACACAGTGACGTTACTGACCACAGCTGCACACGCACGGTGCTTACTCACTGACACACGCAAACATGATGCACTCTTTGGACAAAGTAGGAACTTACCTTCTTTCCCAAGCCACTTGGTGAAGTCGGTGAGTGTCTCCCATTGGGTGGAGTTCATATGGACGTGTTCCCTGTCACTGATGTACTCATTATAGACAATGTTGTTGTGCACACGCTTGGTACCTAGATAGAAAGATAGATAGAGATTGTTGATTGATCTCATCGTTACTTACCCATCAGCACATAATCAAGAATCACTTTGTATTGTAAGAGTACCAAAGCGTCTTCGGATCAGCTCCAGAAAGTCACTCTTGAACTCCCTAAGGATAAAACCAAGAACCATAAGAAGAGGACCTGTAGGCCTACAGTTTGAGACAACTCAAGGTATTGACGCAAAGGTTGTATTTGATGTAGCAACACAAAGCATGTCAGACTCACTCAGAGAAATAGTCCATAAACTGGTTTGGATCCTCTGAAGCCAGAAGAAGTTGTCTCTGGTGAGACTCCGACATGCAGTGACACTTGAAACCATTCTGTGGACAAGCAAGATTCAAATACATATCTTTACAGTTAGCTCTATACGTAACAACTACAAATAGTTGACTAGGTTGCCATTCCATTAATTATATATAGAATAAAGTTGATCAATTAGGCTATGTTAATATTTCTTAATTTAAGTTTGCGTGTAGCAGTGGCACATTTTCCTTACCTCGTCTCGACATTGTTTCTGACACATCTGGCAATACCATCTCAATTTTTGCAAACCTTTGGCTTTAATCCGGTTGCCGATGGCTTTAGGGCTGAGAAAATCTGCTTTGCCCATCTTAAAACAAAGTGTTTACATACAAAAGAAGAAAAAGGTCGTAATAATATAAGTAAAAACAAAATAACCGACAACACGTTCGAAAATTGTTTGTCCCTTCGATCTCCTAATCGTAACTTCCGTGTGTACTTCGTCATCATTTTACGTGTAGGCGTGAACATTGAATGAACGCGAGTTTTCGTTGAAGTTGTGCCATTACTTGCGCTTGCGCAGTCCTGTGTGTCTGACCTTCATAGAAGTAACCATGTTCGCCAGGACCAGCGCGTTGGTTTTCCTCCCACAATGGTAACCTTTTATTTGATATATAACACATATTTGACAATGTAATCATTTGTGCACCCTTTTTATGATAAAGGTTTATAGCATATCTGTGAATCCTCTGTTAGATCATTCGGGTCATTCATTGCAAGGGCGTGCTAACTTGTAGGCCGCAGATTCCGAATGCGGCTATGCACTGTTCAGTTCAGTGAATGGCCAAGTTGAGTCGGCTTGCTGCTAATGCTAGCTAAATTGACATTTGCTAGCATATGTGTCATTGTAGTTTCACAGTGCTGTACTATTGGGCACATTGTGTTCCTATACAAATGTACAATGTTTGCATTTGTTATGCAGTCTGAAATGTCATGTCAGTCAATACATGTTATATAAATAATCCAGGCGTCACAAACTAATCTCTGCTGAATCGCGTAGAAACGCCAGCTACTACTTAGCTGTTAGCTTACCTACCCCTGCCAGCCACGGCTAGTCTCGAGCCGTCGCTATTCGTAATTATTTTTGATTATGACTGTTTACATGTAGTTGCACATTTCCGAGTTTGAAAATGCTGCAAAACAATATGTGGATTTGCAGCAATTATGTTATCAATGCATTCATTGGTTGCTGTGTATTTGCAGTGGGCAGGTCAGGAACATGGCCACCCTGAAGGACAGTAAGTGTTTTGTCTGCATACTACCTCTAACGTGTAAACCATACTATTGTGTTCTGCTGTAATGCAGAGCACAATACATCAATATGACGTACTAAAACAAAAAATGCTTTTTGATTTATTATCATAAAGGGAGAAAGGCAAATCTACTCCCCCATGTCAATGTAGTCATTTATGTTTTCCATTTGTCTGTCAGTCACCATCAGGTTGAAGTCCATCAAGAACATCCAGAAGATCACCAAGTCCATGAAGATGGTGGCCGCTGCTAAGTATGCACGTGCTGAGCGCCAGCTGAAGCCTGCCCGCGTCTACGGCACTGGTGCTCTCGGTACGTTGCTGGGACGTTTCTTTTACATTCTCCACATGACATCAACGAATTGCGTTCGAAGGGGCTGCGTCTGACGACGCACGAGCCTTTGGACGATAGACGTGCCACGTTCCAAGCCCCACATGGGTACCAGTGGTAATCGCCACTGAAAGACACAAGGCTACGTTGGTCCGATGGGTGGTTTGCGGTGCCACAGTCTGTATCTCTGTCATTTGGAATAGTCATCGATGCCCGTGTGTTTGTGCGTTCCTTTCAGCCCTGTACGAGAAAGCTGACATCAAAGCTCCTGAGGAGAAGACTGGGAAGCACCTGATCATCGGCGTGTCGTCTGACCGCGGGCTCTGCGGTGCCATCCACTCCAACGTGGGCAAGGCCATCAAGAGCGAGATCGCCAGTCTGACCAGCACGGGCAAAGATGTGATGGTGGTCAACATTGGAGACAAGCTCAGAGCCCTGCTGCAGAGGTAGAGGGTGCTTCCGTGTTGCTCTCTGACACTGGCCAAGAGATTCACCCGTCATGGTTTTAATTCCTTCGCTTTTTATAAGTGTATATGCTTTAGCAGTCAGGAGTTTCTCCTTGTTCAGCAGTTTCAAGTGACCTCTTCACTTATTCTATTCAGTATTTGAGCAGAAAAACAATATTAAGATGCATTCAGACCAGTTGGTGGTGATGATTCTCTTCTACCCCCCAGGACCCACAACAAACACCTCCTCCTGAGCTGCAAGGAGGTGGGCCGCAGGCCCCCCACCTTCGCCGACGCTTCCATCATCGCGGCTGCGGTCCTCGACTGTGGCTACGAGTTCGACCAGGGCTCAGTTATCTTCAACAGATTCAGGTATTCAGGGGTTTCTCTAGTGAACAGACCCATGTCGACCCAAGTTCCCTCCTTCTCATTTGTCAGTAGGAGGGTTTAAAGGCTTTATGGGATATCACTTGATTCAAATCCAGGCCCGGGAAGCGCTTCCAGTGTGGAGGCATGTCTGGTGTGACTCGTCAGCTCTGTAGGCTGCTGTGCTCTGATGTCATCTTCACACAGCCAATGAGAGCTGCTGACCTTGTGACATGTCATGTGCTTCCCTCCCATAGGTCTGTCATCTCATACAAGACGGACGAGAAGCCCCTGTATTCCGTGGACACCATTGCTAACGCAGGTATGGACTTCATTCAAGGTCAAATGCACCGCCGCCCTCTGGTTTGTAAGGAAGCTAACTTGACCCGTCAGACCGGAGCAGGAGATGCTAACGGTGTCGTCTTGCTCTCCCTGCAGAGAGCATGGGCATCTATGATGACATCGATGCTGATGTGCTGAGAAACTACCAAGAGTTTGCCCTGGTCAACATCATCTACTATGGTCTGAAGGAGTCAACCACCAGTGAGCAGAGTGCCAGGATGACTGCCATGGACAGCGCCAGCAAGAATGCCTGTGAGACCTGCTTCCTCCTCCGTCATCCCTGGCTCCACTTGTGGCTCTAAACAGACGATCCGTTTGGATTCGTCGTCTGCTCATGCCACATGTTCATTGGTCAACGTCCTGAATATTCTGTTTCTGTGTCTCCGCCCCTGAAGCTGAGATGATTGACAAGCTGACCTTGACCTTCAACCGTACCAGACAGGCTGTCATCACCAAGGAGCTCATTGAGATCATCTCTGGAGCTGCTGCTCTGTAAGTCCTGCCCTCTTCTCTCACGTTCACTTCGCTCTCGGCACAACGACCCCACAACAATCCCACTTTTGCAGTCACCCCACTCTACTAACACATGTAAAGTGAAAAATTACACAACTTCACCTCAACCACATCCTGTGATAGTGTAGTCATCTAATATGTATGTTGACCTTTCGATGTCATTTTGACCTCGCCTTCATACCTCCCTGGTGATACCAGGAACTGAAGCATGTCTTTACAGAGAAGGTAACCATATCATAGGTGGATAGCTGTAATAGCTGTGTGTGAGAGCTTCCATGGTGCTGTATGAGACTAGCCCCGTGAATGTTGGCTTTGTTGTGTCCTAATCAAGTGCTGATGTTTTGCTAAGTTCCTGTCAGCTCCAGCACCCTCTGGCCAGTGCTCTCAGCACTAAGCCCTGAACCTGCCCTCTCTTCCCCCAGATAAAGAGGTGAGATCCTCCTGTCATCCATCCATCTACAGTGGTCCTTGCGCCTCTGCTTCAAGTCCTTCAGACAGCTGTTGTCAAGAGTTTATGAACATTTGTGCTTCTATTTGTAAAATATTCAGAAAAATAAACCTCTTACAGAGAACTGTGATCCTTTCATGTGTCCTGTTAAGCTTTCCTCACAATAAATACTTGTTGTGACCCTGAAAGATGAGTGATGCCATGTTTAAAAAGTAGGACCAGCCATTTATTTTTTATATTACCCTAGGCTGTCCAGAGAAAAGGGAATATATTTCATAGGCATTGATAATGCAGCTCAAATCGGCTGTTTAAATCTTGTCATTGACAGCAACATTCTGGGTGTTCTTCACTGCAGTCACTAAAGGTAATTTCCAGTATGGATCACACAAATAAAAATATTAAAGTAATGCTCTGAATGCGTGTGATATCATTGATGTATGGCGGAAGCTTCACAGCGTGGGATGTGGAGCCACAAACAAGTTCCTACAAGTGGACCGTCAAAGGTAAAAAAAAAAAAGAAAAATTAAAAGCAGTTTTTAGCACATGTATAAAAGCTGTGTAAAAGTGTACAGAACACTATGTAAGAGTCTTCAGGGTCTCCCAGTGTTACTGCAGACAGGATGAAACAGAGGGGGCCTGACTACTGGGAGTGAGTCTGAGAGACGTGAAACTCAGGATGTATTTCATCAGTTGTTCTTTGGAGTCTGTTTCCTGCAGGAAATCTAGCCTCCTGGTATTCAGTGTGCTACTGGGCAGACATGAGTCCCCCACTAGACACACACACACATTCTCCATTGGGTACTATTAGCTCCTGGAGCTGGGGCTGTGTGGTCATCCGGAGGAGTTTCCTGATGGCTCCCAGTCAGACAGAGATGGTGGTTTAGGAGGGGCGCTGATGCAGCCTGACAGGAGGCTGTTTGTGTGTGTGCGGGTGCATGGAAGCATGTGTGTACATGAGGATGTGTGTGTGTGTGTGTGTGAGAGAGGTTGCAGTCCAGACTGGCAGGATGACTGTCAGGGAAGTTAACTGGGCCTGGAGCCAGGGCACAGCTGGGTGCCCCCCACCTCAACCACAATACCCACCCTCTGTTCAACTGTCTGCAATTCCACCACAGACCACCAGTCTGCGCTGTTTGATAAGAAATGTCATCTCGCTTGGGTTCTGATCTTGAGCTGGAGACCCAAGAATCTTTAGTGAACATC
This sequence comes from Hypomesus nipponensis, assembly GCF_054491055.1. Taxonomy (NCBI): domain Eukaryota; kingdom Metazoa; phylum Chordata; class Actinopteri; order Osmeriformes; family Osmeridae; genus Hypomesus; species Hypomesus nipponensis. The sequence continues at coordinate 5,555,698 of NC_140367.1, forward strand.
CCCTTAGCAACTCATCACAGAGTTGTGTTAAATATGGAACATTTTCCCTCAGTTGTCTTTTTTCATTAAATAATGTAATTAGTTTCTGCTTCAGATGTTCCTGAGAAACACGTATGATGCTGCCAAACCTGAATGTGAGTTTCTCCATGATGTTTTGTGTGTGATGTGTCTGTCTGTGTGTGCTTGAGTGTGTGATGTGTGTGTGCATGAGTGTGTGAGTGTGTGTGTGTGTGTCCTGCAGGCCTTGTTTGTCTATTGTGTTAACGCTTGTTATTGTTTACTCCTGAGGGAAAGAGGAAATGATTGCATCGGAACACAAAAATTACAGTGATGCCAGCCTCAGATAAGCGTGTGGAGAACAGCCTGGCATCGTTCCTCTCAGTCAGAGCCCAACGATCCCAGGTCACTCTGGAGCGCCGGCTTCCGGAGATCTCCAGTCTTTGGAATTCTAGTCCCAGATTAGGAATTTTCCTCGATCCAGGGCTTTGAGGTTTTGATTTAAATGTTTGGAATCTCACAGCTTCCCTCGAGTGGGAATCTGTCGTTTTTTTGTAACTTTGTTTCTAGCAGCCAGACATTCATGTAGTTCACTGTGTGTTATCTTCCTCACATTACCAAGGCTTATGATTAACCTGTACGAGTGTGTGTGTGTGTGTGTGTGTGTGTGTGTGATGTGCTGTACGGTGAGCCCACGGTTCGGATGATAACGGAGGTGAACGGGGATGTCTGAATGTGTGCGTGTGGTAAAGTGAAGACACGTGAACACTGTGCAGGGTCCCTGTGCTCTGTATTAGCCTCACCTCGTTATCATTATCAACCTCCTCCATTGTGACACGACGGGCGGAAAATGATTAGAGGAACAGGTGACAATGGAGGAAGAGATTTGTGCCGTTACCCCGGGCGCTGTCACTGTCAGGTACAGCGGCATTACACTCAAAAGAAAAGCGAGAGAAGAAGAGGTGATGAATATGAAAGGGCTCTTTCTTATTTTAAAACATTCATGTCTTCCTCACAGAGTAGAATGGGGTTCATTGAAGCCAATTGACCCCCCCCCCCCATCCTCCTCTTCCCTTTCTCCTCCCCTCCCCCATTGCTGGCTGGCAAAGGGGCAACTGTAGAAAGACATGCAGTGAGCTTCAGAGCTGGTGACACAGAGAGAAGAGATAGACACACGTTGTCATCTTTCTTCTCCTCTTGTCCTCTACCTCTCCTTTGTCTCCACCCGTTTTCAACCCTTCTCTTTGGATGTCTCTTCTCGGTGCTCCTTTTCCTCTCCTCCTTCCCTCCACCCTGTTTCCACATCCTCCCTCTCTCCCCCTCTCCTCTCTCTTGCTCTCCTCTCTCCCCCTCTCCTTTCTCCCGCTCTCCTCTCTCCGGCTCTCCCCCTCTCCTCTCTCCCCCTCTCCTCTCTCCCCCCTCCTCTCTCCCGCTCTCCGATCTGAACCCGGGAGACAGAGGGAGCGAGAGCGAGGGAACGATAAAGGGTGAGAGGACCAGGCAGTTTCCCACGACGATGGATAGTGCCGGTGCGTAAGTGTGTGTGCTCATCTCTGCGTGTGAGTGAGCCCCTTTGTGGGTGTACGTGTGCTTGTGTGACACTGACTCTGATGTAGTAATGCCAGAGTATTATCTCATTCACCCCCTTATCTCAATGCATTCCCCTCCTCCCCCCCCCCCCCCAGCCCTACACAAAGCTATCTGCTCCATGGACTTTTCTGACTATTTATGTAGGACAAGGTCAGAATCGTTTAAACTTGCAGCCTCTCTCGGCCCTGCAGATGAGATAGCTGGAGGAGGAGGGAGCGCCGATCGATTCCCTCCTCGCAGATTTATCCCTTTTCCCTTCCGCTTTTTCACTTCTCACATCGCCGCGGCAATGGGGCCCCTAGCGGGAGTCCCGCCCCATCTGTCTCCTTAACGTGGCGGGAAGAAAGAAGACGTGAGGAACGTTTAAAATACAGTAGCACTCTTAAACGGGCCACTTTTCTCCCTCTCGTCCAGTCCAAATGAGAGAGCCATCACATCAATCTGGGACAGTTGTGTTTCCATCGCTGGGCTATGTGAGGGCTGTTCAGGCACACTTTACACTGCCTGAGGAGGGAGAGAGAGAGAGAGAGAGAGAGAGAGAGAGAGAGAGAGAGAGAGAGAGAGAGAGAGAGAGAGAGAGAGAGAGAGAGAGAGAGAGAGAGAGAGAGAGAGAGAGAGAGAGAGAGAGAGAGAGAGAGAGAGAGAGAGAGAGAGAGAGAGAGAGAGAGAGAGAGAGAGAGAGAGAGAGAGAGAGAGAGAGAGAGAGAGAGAGAGAGAGAGAGAGAGAGAGAGAGAGAGAGAGAGAGAGAGAGAGAGAGAGAGAGAGAGAGAGAGAGAGAGAGAGAGAGAGAGAGAGAGAGAGAGAGAGAGAGAGAGAGAGAGAGAGAGAGAGAGAGAGAGAGAGAGAGAGAGAGAGAGAGAGAGAGAGAGAGAGAGAGAGAGAGAGAGAGAGAGAGAGAGAGAGAGAGAGAGAGACAGAGAGACAGAGAGACAGAGAGACAGAGAGACAGAGAGACAGAGAGACAGAGGGGAAAGGTGAGGGAAATATCATTGGATGTTTGATAAACAAAGTAAGGCACTTTGTCAGGTTCTTACTCAGACCCTCATTGTGGCCTGACTAGCATGAAGGTGTGCCTGCAACCCAGAGTTTTCCTTTAGACTGCATGTGTGTGTGTGTGTGTGTGTGTGTGTGTGTGTGAGATCCCCATCACTCAGGGCTTGGGTTACTGTGTCCTGGCTCTATGATAGATGGCTCAGGCCAACCTCAGAGCCCCCAGTCTGAGCCACGGGAGAACTTGTCACAGCCAGTTTCCGCTCGCTCTGTCCGCTCCATCACTGTGTGAGTGTGAGTGTGTCTGGTGCATCACTGTTTGTGTGGGTGTCTGTGTGTGTGTGTGCGTCTGGGGTGGTGTGATGACCCCCCACTGCAACAGGATAGGTGGGTTAGGATGGACCCAGCTGTGTCTCCTTTGTGTACATGTGTGTGTGTGTGTGTCTAAGTGTGTGAGTGGTGTGCTGACCTGTGGCCTCTACTGCTGAGAGTGCTGGCCCCAGCCCCTTCCTGTCCAGACCACACGTCTAACCAGAACCTAATGTGTGTGCATCCAACTCTCCTCGCTTTCATATTTCTTTCACTTGCTCACACTCTGTCTGCCTGTCTGCCTGTCTGTCTGTCTGTCTGTATGAATGTCTATCAACCTGCCTCTCCTTGGTACTTCTATTTCCAAATTTTCCTCTTTTTTCTTCATGACACGACTGCCATTCTTCCGATTTTCTCTGTAATACAGTCCAACTTTACATACATTACCCCTCAGAATGGGACAAGATTGGACAGTGATAGGAAGCACATGAACTTTACCTTGAGGAGACAAAAATAACAAGTGAAATCCTCCCGTTCTCCTCTCCTCTGTTCTCGGCTGCGGTGTTTCCAGAGGACAGTGTTTTTCTGTGCTTCAGAGATTTAAACCCCAGAATGACAAGGAGTCAGGCAGATACTGGATCCGCTTGGAATTACAGATCAGACGCTTGAAACGGTGTTTTAAATACCGGCTGCAGGGACAGTTCTGTGAAGGGTCTTATTTCATTGTTATTTCGGTGGTACAATATTTTTGTTAAAGAAATTGGTGGTAGGGGATATTTAAATGGGGTGTAGATACTGCCTGGGTGTGTTATTTTACTCTGAGACTTTTTCAAATCCGATTTTACTTTTAAATGTCCTCTTAGTATAAAAAAAGATAAAAATATAATGTTTTTAATCAGGCACATTTCTGGTGGCGTGTGAGTATGTTGAAGCCAGACGCACACAGAAAACAATTGTTTTGAGGTGTGACTTCAACTACTCTCTAAGGCATTTCTCTAGAATACTGCGAAATTATTTTCAGGTTGCTCATTTGATCGATAGTAGGAAAGAGTATTGTCTTCCAGGAGTGTGTTTGTGTTAAGCTCACAAGCTGTAGTACCTTGTCTGGCCTGCTGGATGGTGCTGTTGCACCAGCGTTTCTTGCTGTAGATGAAGGTCCCTCAATTCCCGTCTTTGGCTGAGCTCTTTGTGTCTTGGCGTTTCATGATGGGATTCTCTGGAGAGCTGGGGATAGAGAGCAGGACTCATTCCCCCCTAACCTCATCCCTCTCTTTTTCTCCTTCTGTCTCCTTCCCCCTCTCCTTGTTGGAATGCACCCCAACCTTGACGTATTGAGGATGAAAACGATGGTTACGCATCCTAGGCCTGGTGCTTGAGAACATTAACTCTTGTTTTATGAGTCTGATAACTGGAAATTATAACGTTAAGCTAAATTTAGGGTCATGTATAAGACTTTGTGTTGAGGCTGTGGTAATGGAGAAGGGAATCTTCTCACACACATGCGCACGCCTGCTCCACGCTTACCCCCAACCACACACACACACACACACACACACACACACACACACACACACACACACACTACTCATTATGGGGTTGTTTGTTTATGGAATCTGAGGGGAAAGTATGTAAAATGGGCCCAGGGGAGAAAGCATAGCCTGAGGTTTAAACTAGCCCCCTCACCCCACACACCACCTACTCACCCCTGCCTCACCCCACACACCACCTACTCACCCCTGCCTTACCCCACACACCATCTACTTACCCCTACCTAACCCACACACCATCCACTCACCCCTGCCTCCCCCCCCCCACACACCACCTACTCACCCGTACCTAACCCTCACACCACCTACTCACCCCTACCTCACCCCACCCCCCCCACACGAACACACCATCCACTTACCCTTATTTCACCTCACACACACACCATCTACTTACCCCTACCTAAACCTCACACCATCCACTTACCCCTTCCCCCCCCCCACACACACACACCAACTAATCACTGCCCCTCTCACATAAACACACATTTCTTACTATTATTACCCCCTTCACCCGACCCCTGAACTTAACCTTTCCTCCCAACCTCCATCTCCCCTGGCACTCCCTTCTACCTCCTCTGGTACCTTCTCCCACTCTCCCTAGGTATCCCCCCTCCTGCAGTTCCTCTCCCTGGTTCCCTCCTATGGTCACATGTTGGAGGAAATGCTCACCCAGCAGTGATGGTAGAGCTTCTGATGATGTTAGTTTGCTTTCCTCTAAGTCTAATGGTTTTCTTAATGAACCTGACATCCCCTTGAGTGTGTGTGTGTGTGTGTGTGTGTCATTGTGTGTCCCTGTCTAGCCACTCCTTACCCTGGTACAGGCCATGTTGTTCTACCAGCACATTAGTGGGTGTTTATTGTTTCGGGTGTGTGTGCTTGTGTGTAAATGTGCATGTGTGAGTGCATTGCTCCCAAATCAACAGAGCGTGTCATCACAGTAGAACATCTAGTAGATGGTTGTCTGGTGTGAGGGCAACACATCACTACTTTATATGTGTGTGTGTGTGAGTGTGTGTGCTACAGGAACCTGTTACTGTGCCAACAGGCTTTGTTTTCAGTTATGCTGGATGTCTTCTTAGGAAAATGAGTTGGATTAGGAAGAGAAGAACATTGTTTACGTAGGGGAGAGTAGTGGAAGTGTGGTTGTTGTGAATGTGTTCAGACATTGTGTTTGTCTTGCCATCTGAGTGACTAAACATGTGGTTGCTGTGGTGTGTGGTGTGTGTGTGTGTTTGTTGGTTTGACACAACATGAAACCCCACTCTCCACACAATGTGTATCACCTAAATAAACCAGAGTAGTGAAGACTCCACCTTACTCCCTCTCTTCTCCCTCCATTCTCTCTGCTTTCCACCCTGTCCCTTAATCTTTGATCTCTCTCTCTCTCTCTCTCTCTCTCTCTCTCTCTCTCTCTCTCTCTCTCTTTCTCGGGGAGGGGGGTCAGATGGCTGAGCGGTTAAGGAATCAGGCTATTAATCAGAAGGTTGCCGGTTTGATTCCCGGCAGTGATAATGGCATTATGTCCTTGGGCAAGGCACTTCACCCTACTTGCCTCAGGGGAATGTCCCTGTACTTACTGTATATCGCTCTGGGTAAGAGTGTCTGCTAAATGACAATGTCATTTCCAATGTAAATTCTTATTCTCTCCTCATCTCCATGTCCTTGTCTCTGTACCAGCACACCCTCTGGTGTTCCATGCTGACACTGTGAAGTGGACTGGATTCATCCGTGTTTAAGAGATCCCTCCTTGGAGTTTGGGTGTGTGAGAGAGAGGGAGAGGGAGAGAGAGAGGGAGAGGGAGAGGGAGAGGGAGAGGGAGAGGGAGAGGGAGAGGGAGAGAGAGAGAGAGAGAGAAGCAGACAGGTTTTATAGAGAAACCTGTGTGGGAACCAGAACATGTGTGTTTCCAATCTCCATGTACAGTACAGTGTTGTCTTAGACCACCAGTATTTTCTACCCTTCCCCAGTATCAGAATGACCTACCCACCTCCTTTCCTGAACGTTAAATTTGGCCTCTGCGTGTGTGTGGGTGTGTGTGTGTGTGTGTGTGTGTGTGGGTGTGGAGCCTACAGAAGTCTGTGACCAGCGAAGCACAACCAAGACCTTCATCAACTCCCTGCCTCCAGCAAAGCAGGTCTTAACGATATGTGTGTGAGAAAGAAGAGGCCAGTGCATGTGTGTGTGACTAACTGTGAGAACTTCGATGGTGTGTGTGTGTGTGTGTGTGCATGCATGTATGTGTGTGTGTTGGTGGTTTTCCCATGATGTCATTGAAAGGCAGAAGTGAACTCCAACTGTGAGGTGTTTTGGAAACAGAAGTGTGTGTGTGTGTTTTCTAATGTTCTCTTTGACTATTCTTACCTGTGTTGTTTTTACTCTTGGCATCATACCAGCTATTTGAAAGTAACTATTTTTTCTGTGTGTGTGTGTTCTTCAAAAGCAGCCAGGCTAGCATGAATGCATGTCCAGCTACTGTTGTGGTCCATGGTCACTGTAGCCACACTGCTTTATTTGTGTGCTGCTACACCACCAGCCCTTGTTGTAACTAGGCCCGTATGCTAGACGAAGCTCTGACTGAGGCCCATGTGAACCTGCGCTTCTACTTTTAACATGCCGCACCCTCAAACCTTATTTCTCCAGAGTGACAGCCATTTTGAGGGAGATCGTGTTTGGAAGCCTGTGACCATGGCCTGCCATTCCCGAGGTTGACGGGGTGTGGAAATATATAATTGCTTCCTGAAACGTAACTAGATGATATGAATAATCAGGGAGAGAGCCTGGGATGCGACGCCCAGCTTCATGCTAGCCAGCCTGTGGAGTTCCTGGGTAGTCGTGCGTGCAGGGGTGCTATAGCGTCTGGTCGAGCCCAGGGAGAAGATGGGGTGTTGGGGATCTGGGAGTCTCCTGGTCCCCTGTGTTATCAGAGGAAAGGTCTGGAACAGGCTGGGGATGGAAGCCTGTCACAGCTGGACCCTCTATACCACCCACACCAAGTCTCCATCAGATAGACACACACGACGACTCGTGTTTAGCTCGGTGTGTGTATGCATCGGGATGTGTGGGTGTGTGTGGATGGGGACAGTTGTTTGGGTGTGTTTCATTTTACAGTCACTTTAACGCTCCAATAGGCAAACAAAAGGGAGGGAAAAGTGAAATGATGAAGAAACGAAGAAGTGATGAAGATGAAGGGGGAACGGGACAATGGGAAGAGAGGTGGAGGGAGAGGAGGAGAGAGAGGGAGAAGAGTGACAGGATGAGGCTGTCTAGTGAATACCAACAGGGCACTGAGGCTCTGCCCTCCAGCAGCAGGATCAGGAGGGAAACACAGCTCTGATGGACGCCCTGATAACACACACACACACAAACACACACACACACGCACACACATACACACAGACACACACACACACACGCACACATACATGTACAGACACACATGCAGACACAACCCACAGACACACATACACACATACACATGCAGATGCTCACACAAGCAATACAAATGCTTCCCGCAAATCCACCCAGAAATCAAAGAGTGACGCTGGTGGGGGAGTAGAGAGAGTGAGACAGACCTGGTGTGAAGGAGAGAGAAGATGCTAGAGAGAGAAATGTGCCGCCAGGTGGGAGAAACAGGACATTGTTCAAGATGAGAAAGAATCATGGACGAGGTCCAGGGCACCATTCAGCAACACTGAACATCAACCAATGAAACATCGCTCTCCATCCTGCGCTTCCTGCCTGTCTCCCTGTCTCCCTCCACACCCCAGCCCTCCAGCCCTCTACCCCTCCACTTCTCCATCTCTGCAGCCCTCCAGCCCTCTACCCCTCCACCTCTCCATCTCTGCAGCCCTCCAGCCCTCTACCCCTCCACCTCTCCATCTCTGCAGCCCTCCACCCCTCCACCCCTCCACCTCTCCATCTCTGCAGCCCTCCACCCCTCTACCCCTCCACCTCTCCATCTCTGCAGCCCTCCACCCCTCTACCCCTCCACCTCTCCATCTCTGCAGCCCTCCACCCCTCCACCCCTCCACCTCTCCATCTCTGCAGCCCTCCACCCCTCTACCCCTCCACCGCTCTCTGCAGACCCTCTCTCTCCCCCTCATATAAACCCAACTCACACTCTGGCTGTCTTACTGATCTTATCGATGCTTTTTCATTTACTATGCTGAACTGGCCTCCCCATGTCATTAAAGAGCACACACACACACACACCCAGACACACACACACACTTGCAATAGCACAGGCAAATCAGAAAAGGAGAAAAATATGTGTTTATAAATGTGTTAAAACGTTAGGTGGGCACGCTTTTCATATTGGTGGTATGTTTGGTTGTTTCTGTGTGTGAGAGTATGTATGTGTGTTTTCTATAGCGTTTGTTTTATCTACGATCTCAGAGCTGGGTCATGTGTTGTTGCTTCGAATTTCATCATCCCAGCTTCTTATCTGCTGTTTTCATACACAACCACAACCGTAATACTGTTATAACACACACACGCACACCCCCCCCCACCACACATACCACCACAGACACGATTACGGGCTGTTATACACTCCCACCGTAAGACAGAATCTGAAACGGAAGAGAAGGTAGATAGTGGATGTGACGATGGTGGAGAGTTCCAGGGGGATAAGGAGAGAGAGGGCTGCGTTCAGCGTTCAACATTCAGTGTTGTTATTTTGACGTGACCAGACAACCGGTTTTGTGGCTCAGAGCTGCTGAGTATGTGAGGAATGAGACCTGCAGATGATCTGGGCCGATTACATGTCTCTGACTGCTGTCTGTCTGCTTAGCGCTTGCCTGCATCTCTCTCTCCTTCTCACTCTCTCTCTCTCTCTCTCTCTCTCTCTCTCTCTCTCTCTGTTTCTCATTGTCTCTGTGTCCGTCTTCTCTTCATCTGGTTCTGTTTTGTCTGCGGCGTATCGTGTGTGTGGGTCTGTGTGAGTGTGCGTGTTCGGTCGACTCTCATATCTCTCTGTGGGGCCCACAAGCCTGTGCGGGTGCCTGTGTACAGGTTGACCTAGAGCAGTTTCCAGGGGCAGGAAATCCCTATACTTAGGCTCATTAGATAACCACATGGGTCATCCATGGGTCACAGCAGGCCCAGGAAGTCTGGGACACCACTGGAGGAGAGCAGGACTGACACACTAACACACACACACACACGCTTGTCTCAGACCTTACACGTCTGTCACTAAGCATGTGCATGTTTGTGTATCTTGCAGCGGTGTGAGGAGTTGTTTTTGTAGCCCTGGTAGCGGGTCATCAATGTGTGTGTGTGGGTGCGTTTGTGTGTAAGTGTATGTGTGTATATGTGCGTACGGCCAGAACATTGTGTCTGGTCGAGATGGGCAGTTGATTACCAGCAATTGACTTCCTTTCCTTCAGTCACCCCTAACAGCTGCAGTCAGAGCAGGTCCAGTTAACACATGCACGTTGTTTAACCCATCACAGGCCCATGCGAGAGGGGAGCACATGGTAGAGCCCCGCCCAGGAAATACAGCCTGAACATCCTGCTTCCCATGGGCCTCTGTTTCGTAGTTTTTTTGTGTGGTGCTCTTGTCTCTCACCGCATCTCACCTCTGGGAGCTCTCCCTGACTCACAGCTCAGAAGCTGATTGGATGATGGCAGTAATGACTAGAGGGCAAGTGTTTGGGGCAGGGGAGCAGGGTGCGGGGGAAGCGTAATGACTTCCAATTTTTGGAAAGTAAATGAGATGTAAATGAGGTAATTATAAGTCCTAACGGGCACAAACAACACTGACATTCTAGCCCCGGTAAGCGGGTGTATTTATAAAACATAATAACCTTAAGTGGGACTGGTTGAGGCGTCGTCAAGGGAATTAGAAGTGCCTGAAACAGCACAGCTCCTGTTGGTTTTGGGTGTTGCGTTTTAGAATGAACATGTTTGAATGTGAATGGGCTCCTCAGAGTGTGATGTTGAAGCAAACAGCTCAGACAGGAGCAGGGTGGCTGGAGCACAGGAGGCTGGAAGGTCATGTGGCAGGCCTGTTTGATCTCTCTGGTGAGGGGCAACCCCCCCCCCCCACACACACACACCCCTCCTAACGGGGATGGGACTGATGATGTGGTCCAGCCAAACCACATTGTCTAAGAGAAAACTTGTCAAGAATTGGAGAAATACCTTTTTGGGGGATTTGATTTCTTTTTTCTCCATTTCCTATTAGCTTTCCGACTCAGTCTATAAAACGGTTCTTCTCATCCGTTACCTGAGGATTAAAACAGAAGTACACTGTCCCAGACTGAGCACCAGTGTGTCCCAGGAGGAGACTGTCCCAGACTGAGCACCAGTGTGTCTGTCCCAGGAGGAGACTGTCCCAGACTGAGCACCAGTGTGTCCAGGAGGAGACTGTCCCAGACTGAGCACCAGTATGTCCAGGAGTAGACTGTCCCAGACTGAGCACCAGTATGTCCAGGAGTAGACTGTCCCAGACTGAGCACCAGTATGTCCAGGAGTAGACTGTCCCAGACTGAGCACCAGTGGGTCCAGCAGTAGACTGTCCCAGACTGAGCACCAGTATGTCCAGGAGTAGACTGTCCCAGACTGAGCACCAGTGGGTCCAGGAGTAGACTGTCCCAGACTGAGCACCAGTATGTCCAGGAGTAGACTGTCCCAGACTGAGCACCAGTATGTCCAGGAGTAGACTGTCCCAGACTGAGCACCAGTGGGTCCAGCAGTAGACTGTCCCAGACTGAGCACCAGTATGTCCAGGAGTAGACTGTCCCAGACTGAGCACCAGTGGGTCCAGCAGTAGACTGTCCCAGACTGAGCACTTGTGTGTCCAGGAGTAGACTGTCCCAGACTGAGCACCAGTGGGTCCAGGAGTAGACTGTCCCAGACTGAGCACCAGTATGTCCAGGAGTAGACTGTCCCAGACTGAGCACCAGTATGTCCAGGAGTAGACTGTCCCAGACTGAGCACCAGTGGGTCCAGCAGTAGACTGTCCCAGACTGAGCACCAGTATGTCCAGGAGTAGACTGTCCCAGACTGAGCACCAGTGGGTCCAGCAGTAGACTGTCCCAGACTGAGCACTTGTGTGTCCAGGAGTAGACTGTCCCATACTGAGCAACATTGTGTCCCAGGAGTACACTGTCCCAGACTGAGCACCAGTATGTCCAGGAGTAGACTGTCCCAGACTGAGCACCAGTATGTCCAGGAGTAGACTGTCCCAGACTGAGCACCAGTGTGTCCCAGGAGTAGACTGTCCCAGACTGAGCACTTGTGTGTCCAGGCTCAGCAGGACATGTGTCAGGTTGGACATGACCAGTTCCGGTTCAAATCCAAACTGATGAACTGAGGTGGAAGTGGAGTACACTGTGTGTAGCACAGTGAGACTGGGGCTCCGTGCTAGCTGTTAGGATTGTGCCTAGTGCTGCAGAAGTGTGCTTCTGACAAAGTAAGCACAGGGGCTTTGGTGATCACCCCGCCCCCCCCCCCCCCCCCCCCCCATTTCCAATTTCCCTCTTAACACATTCATATTCCTCCTTCAGATTGAGCCAAGCACTTCCGCTGGTACTGCAGACAGTGGGATTATTTTAAACTCGCTTCTTTGGGGGAGGGGGGAGGCTGAATCAGAGGGTGAGGAGAGTCTCTACTAGAATGCCCTCTATGTACATTACTGTTTATTTTAACATGGCATTCAGAAATGTGTAGAGAATAAGACACTTGATTTATTTTATCTGGATAAAACCGACCCAGATGAATTTTTCAGGGAGCACGGCTCTCAAAACAAAGTATGTGAAATAAAAAGCCCTGTACTTATTTGTGTTTTGTGAGGGAATAAGCGGTTGTGTTGAGTGTGAGGTGTTACTCAATGTTAGTCGTGGGAGTCAGCAGACATACAGGAAGTTCACCAACACTGAACCGTGTTATAGCTGTCAATGCCGTGTCAGAGAGAGGACAAGCATTGTCCCTGGTGTAACTCTGGAATCTTTGACGTGGTGGCACCATGATGAGGCTACCACCTACCCTCTATCTCTTTCTTTATCTCTCTCTGTTTCTTCCTCTTTGTTTCTCTCTCTCTCTCTCTCTCTCTCTCTCTCTCTCTCTCTCTCTCTCTCTCTCTCTCTCTCTCTCTCTCTCTCTCTCTCTCTCTCTCTCTCTCTTTTCTTTTTTTTTCAGATGGCGCTCAGCCGTTACGTTCTCAGGGGAAGGGCAGACTGCTGGCGCCGCAGTGTTTGGGCTCTCCCGGACACACACACACACACAAATACACACACAGGTACTATGACACACACACACACTCACCTACAGCAAATTAAGCGTATTGTTGCATTGCCTCAGCGGTTGAGCAAAGAAAAGGGTTCCACCCTTTGTGCCTCACGTCCCACATAAGGGGACGGGACACCAGGAGTCCTTCCTCCTTTTCTTCCCTCGTTCGTTTCATTCGGAGGAAGGTGAGAAGTTCACTGGTCTGATCTGGCAGCGCTGTGTCTCCTTTGAGAGTCGGGGAGGTGCTGCAGCATCAGGTACTGCCCTCCCCTCTTCATTTGACCTTCACACACAAGCAGCACACAGCAGTCAAAAACGTAAAGAACCTGCTGGTTCTTCGGAGCACATGTGATATGGACGTGATCCTCATCATTTTAAACATGCGTTGCCATGTTAAAGAGTCGGACGTCACCCAAATGTGGTGTTAATATAGGTTGCTGGTATTTATCCATTATTTGTTATCAAACAAAGTTTACATTCTAGCTGTTTATCTTGAGCCTGTCACTGGAAGGAAAGAGAAAAGAGAAGGGAGAGGAGGGAAACTCTGTGACACCATGAGTGACCTTCATGTGAACAGCACTGGCCCCAGTAGGAGACTCAGACAGTGTTTTGGTGGTTTGTACGGCTTATTTGACTTTTGACAATAAGTTTAAAGTGCCATGTTTACAGAGGTAAAACAGGATTATTTATCCAACCTAATTTGAAGCAGTAGAGTCTCCCTCCACTTCTCTCCTTTTCTTTCTCTCCTTCCCTCTCTCCCTCTCTCCTCGTTTTTCTCTTCTCTAATGGCAGTCCACAGTGATCTTGATCAGAGGCAGACAGCGGGGTTAGATGGAAAATTAAACAAATAAACTGGGGCACGTTGGAAAACATTCCCCTCCGCCTGGCCTGACCTCTGGGCCCTTCCAGACACTTTCACAGGGGTCGTGACCTCCCGTGACTGGGGCGTACTGCGTCACATGGGCCTCTGACTGTTGGTTTGGCCTCTGTATCCCGACAATAAGGAAAACACACGGACCCCGCTCTCCTCCCCACGCTACACAACCAAACACAATCACACCAGGCCTGTGCAGCAGGTTGTACACTTTGTACTGTTAGAAATAACACCCTCAACACTTCACGGTACCCAGTGAGCATACGTGTTTGTAGGTGTGTGTCAGCGTGTGTGAGCGTGTGCAAACGTTGCGTATGTTCGCACGTGCGTGTGCTTGAATGTGAGAAATGCTGTATGTCAGGATTTCTCCCGGGTGTAATCTTGTGACATGACGCGTTACGCAGGATGCGAGTGCAAAGGAAGTCCTAGATGTGACCCGTAGATAAGAATGATGCTTGTGGATGCTGTGAATTTGACACATGCCAACGAAACTGACAATTGACTGACAAGTCATTTCACTGTGTCATGGCTAGCTTTATCTGTTTGGCAATGCACAAGATAAAAAAGTCATTATTTTACAGTTAAGACGTTGTCGGTCCCTCTAAAGCTCACTTGAGTCCTGTTGCTTCTTACATTTAGTCATTTAGCAGACGCTCTTATCCAGAGCGACTTACAGTAAGTACAGGGACATTCTCCCGAGGCAAGTAGGGTGAAGTGCCTTTCCCAAGGACACAACGTCATTTGACACGGTCGGGAATCGAACCAGCAACCTTTTGATTGCCAGCCCGATTCCCTTACCACTTAGCCACTTGACTTCTTCTGCAGGGTAAACTCTTGCTGTGGTTCCGTACAGGCATTTAAAGTCAAATCAGTCTTCTTCTGTTCCAGCGAGGCTCGTGTTGTATTTCCATCACGTTCCTCATCCGTCTCTATCTAGCGTCCCCATCTATGTAAATCACCGTATGGAACCGGGGACCGGAGGACATTAGCCGGTAAGGCCTGATCAGCTCTGCCCGTTAGCGGAGCTTCAGAGTCACTTATCCCTGCTAGAACAAAGCCCGGGTCGGACGCGATACGCGCCACGCATACGTGTTCAGCCCTTATCTTGTTTATTTGATGGAGTTTTTCAAACGCAAACATTTTCTTTAGATGGCTCTGTGAAACTCAGGGGCACGATAAGCATCGGATGCAGACTTAATTGCCTGAGATAGACGCTTATTATTCCCATTAAATGGGCGCATAGGCCCTGGCTCCCTCTCCCTCTCCCTCTCCCTCTCCCTCTCCCTCTCCCTCTCCCTCTCCCTCTCCCTCTCCCTCTCCCTCTCCCTCTCCCTCTCCCTCTCCCTCTCCCTCTCCCTCTCCCTCTCCCTCTCCCTCTCCCTCCGCCTCCGCCTCTCCCTCTCCCTCTCCCTCTCCCTCTCCCTCTGCCTCTGCCTCTGCCTCTGCCTCTGCCTCTGCCTCTGCCTCTGCCTCTGCCTCTGCCTCTGCCTCTGCCTCTGCCTCTGCCTCTGCCTCTCCCTCTCCCTCTTGCTTTCTTTCCATCTCTCTCTCCCTCCCTTTCTCTCTGTCCCTCTCCCTCCCCCTCCCCCTCTTGCCTCTTTGATGGTGAGATGAAGGCAGAGAGCGGGTGAACCACCACAGTGAAGTCCAACCGCTGGAAAACCTGGGAACAATTGAAACGCAATGAAACCGTTTGGAGGTATCTTATCCCTGATGTGCTTAGCTGATGATTCTCTTACCTCACTGTTAGCTTGCTAACATCTATGCTGTTCAGAGCGTTTGTCCGCTGGCTGTGTGTGTTTTGTGCTAGTGTGAGTGGTTACTCCCTTGTAATTGGCTGGGGTTTGTGGGTGGGTTTAAGGTGTGTGTGTGTGTGTGTGTGCATTTCTTGAAGTGTGTGTGTTATGAGACCACGCTGTGTATAGGCAATGGTGTCCTCCCAGTCCGTTTCTGTATGGTGTGTGTGTGTGTGTGTGTGTGAGAGAGAGTGCTGCATGGCTATTGCATCTGTGAGATTTCTCTGTCTCTCCCGGCGTTTCCCCCCGCCAGTCAGTGAGCCAGCATTCCTTCACGGGTTCACTGGCAATGTTCAAGTGGCTCCCTCTTAACAGCCCTAATCACTCAGACATAATCACAGGCCACTTTGAAGTAATAGTCAATTTGCTATGAGTCCTGCGTTTAACAGAACTGCTTGTACATAGTGGGGCCGCAAGCCAGTAAAGGAAGATGTATAGATAATGTCTTCTGTCAATGAACTTTTTTTTTTTTTTTTTTTTTTTTACAGTTACACACTTTGGATAATTTGTTTATAAAAATCTGTGGACACACGCAGGTCTGCACGTCTGCAGACACACACGAGCGTGTTATTGTAACTACCTATTTTTGGGTTACCATGGCAGCTGTGGGTGGCAAGTCCCCTCTGTGTGGACAAGGGCAGGTGAAGCAGATAAGATATGGAAAAGCCCATCTTTGAGGAAACACTGTATGTGTGTGTGTGTGTGCGTGTGGTTAGTGTACACGTGCACATCTTTCTAAAGCCCGTGGAGGATGATGACTAACCCCACAGGAAACAGTTGTTCTAACCTGTCAACCCTCCTGCACGCTCTGCCACTGAATACACCTCCAATTACACACCTACTGTATATACACAGAGTGTGTGTGTGTGTGTGTGTCCACCTCACCTGTGTGGACGTCTATACGTGTGTGTGTGTGTTGGCAGACTGTGAATCAGCAACAGAGAACGCAGGCCCTGGTTTGAACCATGTTTACTGTTAACAGTGCTCCCGGTGGCGCCACAACCAGAAAAAAAACTGAAGCTGAAAAATACTTTGTTTTGGGGGAGGCGGCTGCGGTGGTTTTGTAATGGCCGTCGCTATCAGAGCCCTGATCTCTTTACAGAGAACCAGGGAGCGAGCAAAGAAGGGAGGGAGAGAATTAAAAGGTATGTTATTCCACACTGTGCGCACTGGGGGGGAGAGAGAGAGCGAGGGGGGGAGAGAGAAAGCGAGGAGGGGAGGAGTTAGTGAGGCCGAGGGTGAGGCACCTTGTACACACACAGGAGATGCAGGCGCTCGCCAGAGTGTGTCTGTCTACCCCTCTCCCTCCACCCCTCTCCCTCCACCCCTCCACCCCTCTCCCTCCACCCCTCTCCCTCCAGCCCTCTCCCTCCACCCCTCTCCTTCCACCCCTCTCCCTCCAGCCCTCTCCCTCCACCCCTCCACCCCTCTCCCTCCACCCCTCTCCCTCCTCTCCTCTCCTCTCCTCTCCGCCCCTCTCCCTCCACCCCTCTCCCTCCCCCCCTCTCCCTCCTCCCCTCTCCCTCCACCCCTCTCCTCGCACCCCCGCCCTTGTACCTCCAACATTGGATTCATCCTAACTGAATTTTCATAACTGAACTTAACTGTTTTAGACAGAATTTTTTGTTTGGAATGAGCCCCATCTCTGAACAGTAGCTGGTGTCCCGACCAGACAGATGCAATCTCTACCGGGCTGTTTCTTCAGCTTCAACTGCTGGAGAGGCCAAGCTCCGACACTGAGGTCTGGGACAATGCCAGACAGAGGAACACAGATGTACTCCATGACAGAATGTCATTCAGACAAGCCACAAACCAGGCCTTCATCACTACCTGCAGTGGAATAAAGGGCTCTGTAGGGTGAGCAGCGTGGGGGTGCCAGGGTTTTGTGGCTACGGCGAGAGACCCTATTTTCAGATCCATTAGTGAAGGGTGTGTAATTCAGTGGGCTGTTCAACCTCTATTCAGCTGGATGTATTAGCGCATAATGAATCATGAAGAAGATGTACTGTTCCACGCTCCACATGCTAACGTGGTTCGCTCACGCACGCACGCCCACACACGCACGCCCACACACTCACGCACACGCACACACACACACGCACACACACTCAGGTACACACACACTCAGGTGTAGAACATCATTATCGCCCACTTCCAATTGATGGGGAGTATTATGCTGCTAAATTGATTTTCCTTCTTCTGCGTCCTCGTTGCAGAGGAGCGACACGAGAAAAGAAGAAAGACAGAAAGACGGAGTCATCAACAACTTTATTCCAATCAGCATATCTGAGTTGAATGAGTAAAGAGTTGTATCAAAAAGAGAACCGGGGCTCAAATCTTCACAAATTGCATTTTTTTTTCTATCAGGAAAATGTTACCGATTATCATGAAAGGCGCAAATTGAATTCTTTTTCATTTAAGTAATAATTGATTTGACATTTCGGAGGACTTCAAAGGCAGTGTGGCCTCAGGCCTCGGCAGTAAATGACTGTATAAAGCAGAGGATTTACCATTAGCTGAGTGTCAAGTGTACGCTGTGCATTTTCCTTCCCCCGTATCTCTTTCTTTCCCTCCCTGTCTTTTTGTCTGTCTCTCTTAGTGACTTTGTCTCTCTCTCTCTCTCTCTCTCTCTCTCTCTCTCTCTCTCTGTGTCTCTCTCTCTCTCTCTCTCTCTCTCTCTCTCTCTCTCTCTCTCTCTCTCTCTCTCTCTCTCTCTCTCTCTGTCTCTGTCTCTCTCTCTCTCTCTCTCTCTCTGTCTCTCTCTCTCTCTCTCTCTCTGTCTCTCTCTCTCTCTCTCTCTCTCTCTCTCTCTCTCTGTCTCTCTCTCTCTCTCTCTCTCTCTCTCTGTCTATCAGTCTTCTATCCACCTCAGCCATTTGAGAGTTTTTTTTTGACAAGTTTGCAGGCACTAGGGTGTGTGTGTGTGTGCAAGCGACCGCATGTGTCCTTTCTCCTCACAGGCCAGGTCCACTGCTTTATTGCAGCACCATAGTTCTCTGTATGTTTATCAGTAAACCAAACTACAAACGGTTAGCCTGCCTCCATTATAACTCTTTACACTTCCTTGTATTGTTTATTTATTTTTCCTCAGGAAATGCCTCCTTGTCTGTCTGTGTGTGTTTCATGCGGAACAGGACGGTTGGCTAAAAGGAGGGTAGGGAGGTTTGATGTGTAAATACGTAGTTTAACAAAGTCACATGCCTATCGTCTCCAGAGGTTACTGGGAGGCTTTGGGGTCGTATCAGGGGCTGTTTTCAGATAATTCAGTGCACACACATACACACACACACCATTACCTTCATCCCATGTTACCAGAGTGCTGTTCTTGCCTTTCAAAAGTATTTAGTGCTTGATTGTAAATATGTTTTTTCTCACCCAGTTCGTTAAGTTATTCATAGAAATGCTGATTGCAGGCAGCTGTCATCTCTAAACGGGGCTTTGTTATTGTTAAGTAATTAGAACAACCATCATCACATTCTGAGATGAAAGGGTTAGTAAAATAGCCTCTCTCCTCTCTTTCTTTCTCTCTGTCTCTCTCTCTCTCTCTCTCTCTCTCCCGTGCCTGATTCTGGGAGCTCAGGCAGGCTGGGGAGGCAGGGGGGGGGAAAGCAGACCTTATCTCAGGCAATTAATCAGAGACACTCATATTGCGGGACAATTATTCAAAGCTCACTCCTGCATAACTGGGAGCCCAAGGTTCCACTGAGCTCCCCCTGCTTCAGTCCCTCTGGACAGGAAGGTCAGTGAAGAGAGAGGAAGGTGGAGCCGACAGGGAGAAGGCCAGCTGTGTGTATGTGTGTGTGTGTGTGTGTGTGTGTGTGTCTATGACTGTGTGTGTTGTGTATGACTAAAGTAAAGCCAGCAAGGTCAAAGTCATTCAAAGTCTGCTCGATTCCATTGGGTTTTGTTTTTGAAGATGTTTATTCTTGTCATGTTTACACACTGTTAGTTAGAGCCCGCTGGTGAAATAACATGGGCATGGATTGTTTCGATTTGAGTCTGGGTGTGTGTGTGTTCTTGGTGCTCAGGGCCAATATTATCAACATTCCACGGTAGCAGCCGGGTGGTTCGCCTGGCACCGCTGAAACAGGAACAGGAAATGGTTTAACTTCAGACCGTTTATCCTTCAGAGAGCCCTCAGTGAGTTAGTGTAAGTGAGTGTGTGTGAGATGAAAAAAGTGTGTGAAAAAAAATATCAACATGCATAGTAGGAGATCTAATAGGTTCCCAAAACATGTTTATTCTTCAGAATTTAACTGAAATTAAGGTCAACTTTTTTTTTTTTTTTAGAGTGGTTGCAAAATAATATTATTGCTTAGAGTGCTGAGTGAATCAATCATATCTAAACCAATATTTAACGATGATGGGGTTGTAAAGAAGAAACTGTGGACACACTAAAACACACCTACCTTGGCACTTAAATGTCACCTCCTCTTCTTGTACTCAAAGTGAGGGAGGGATGGAGAGACTGAGAATAAGAAGTAGAGATAGAGGGGGAAACAAATGAAGAGTCATAAAATGCAAATGTTGGCCGCGTCCGCATTTACAAATTAAATGTCAGGACATAAAATATTGTCACTTTCATTTTAGCCGTGAGAAGTATGACAAATCCATATTTTGCCTTAAATAAAACTCTTATTGCGTTTGAGGGGTAATCATGGCGGAACAAAGCGCGTGATTAACGATAGCAATTTATTGTATCAGTGGCCGGAGAGGGAGAGGAGCAGAGAGACATCACAGTTATCATAATTCATATCATAAATAACAGGCCAGAGCCAATCCCGAACGCCCATACCATGTCATCCCCAATAACCTTTGATAACAATTACCATAGAAGGCAGTACAAACCCCGGAGTCACAATGTTATCTTATCCCTATTCTCTGCTTGTAGAATACAACAGTATTACCATATAGATTAGACTATTTATAATAGTGCGTGTCACAACGGATACAGCTCCCGCTTTAAAGCAGCCATCTCACAGTGTGTCTGTGTGTGTATGCTTGCATGTGTGTATGTATGTATGTGTGTAAGTGGGTAGGAATTGCACAGAGGGGACATCTTGTAGGGGTTAGTGAAAGTGTGTGTGTGTGTGTGCCACTAAACATACATATTTTTGTGTGAGGGCCCGTGTGTGTATTTGGAGTCGTGGGTGGGGTAGGTGGACCTGTCTTTGGTAGGAGATTATGGGCAGGTCTTTATGTGAAACTGAATTGCTCTCTCTCTGTATCACACAGCAGCACATTGCCAGGGCGGGCAGCCATAACAATGGTGTTGCGGGGTGGGGGTAAGGAGGAGGGGCGTGGCCTGGAGGTAATCTAGGAGAGAAGCTGGTGGAGATATTAGGGGAAGGGTGGGGGGCTTTGATAACTGTTGGAGATGACTTCCCCGGAGGAAACGTGCAGGCCTATCTTGTCCAAGGTGCTGTTCTCCTTGTTCTATCTGCTGATACAAATGTTCTGATCCTTAGTAGCGATACATAGTGATGCCACACACACACTGTGTAGATACACGTACATGCACAAACACACACATATGCCCATATTCACACGCACACAAATGCGCACACACACAAACACACACACACACACACACCTGCAGGCCTCTCCTGCTGAGCAAACAACTTCTCTTCTCTCTAATATACGACTACATAAATGCTTTGGGTATGTGTGTGTGTGTGTGTGTGTGTGAATGTGTGTGTTCACAACAACCCTTCTCCTTCCTCACTGTTAAGCCAGGCCCCAGTCTGAGACATGGGCATCGACCACTGTGTGTGATGGGCCTCTCACGTCCCAGATACGGATGATGAGAGCGGAGAGGGAGAGAGCTGCTGGATGAAGGTGAAGCTTAAGAACCGAGGGGACAGGGGAGAGCAGGACAAACACAAGGACGAGAGGAGAGATAAATAGAGGAGAGAAGTGCAGGGATGGAGAAGAGGAGGAACAGGAACAAGGGCAGGGAGTAGGTGGAGGATATCTGACTTCCTGTTCACTCAGGAAGAGGGGGGAATCCTTAGCCCTGTGCGCCCTCAACACTGACCCCCCTGACCAACCATCCCCCTGATAAACGGCTCCACCACAGCAAGGACAAACTGACTGGAAGAGTTTGAGTACAACCTTGAGCCAGGTAAAGTGTGAAATGCTGTTGGGATTTATGTTGTGTTTTCATCCATTACAAAATGTTATTTGTGTGTGTATATATATATATATATATATATGTATATATATATATATATATATATATATATATATATATATATATATATATATATATATATATATATATATATATATATATATATATATATATATATACAGTATATAGATGTGTTTGTGTGCACTCTCTCTACACGGACACAAAGTTCAGTCTTATCTCGTCTGTTGCTCACTTTGTCCTCAGCAAGTCAAAATGTGGTCACAAAACTGGTGCAGAATGTTCCATCGTGTCAAAGTTGATTCCCACATCTAAGTTGAGGATTCCCTTTCTCGTGTCAACTCTCTTCCTCTTTGCTCTCCCCTTCCTCCCTATTTCTCATCTCCTCTCTGATATAGGATTCAGAAAGTGATTTTTTCTCTCTTGCTCCTAAATCTCTTGATCACTTTAATTTGTTGCTAGGCTGCTTCACCAGTGTCCTGGAGAAAAATAAAAAAAGGAAGAGGAGGAGAGAAGAGAAAGCGAAAAGAGTGAGTGAGTGAGTGAGTGAGTGTGGACGAGGGAGAGTGGTATAGAGTTAAGGCTTTATCAGTGGTTGCCCTGAGGTATGTGGGGACAGTGCTGAACCCAGAGAGATTAGAGGAGAAATGCAGCACATGGCAGTAAGGGGCTTATGCCACAGCTTGTATTAGTTCAGGTGAAAAGAGTATTGCTTTTACATAAAACTGGACAAATCCACCCACAATGCATTTCCTGTGGGGCCACAATGGGGACTTCTATCTGTAGGCCTCACCTCCGTTCCCCTGGTTCACCAAAGCCCTGCTATCTAAACAGAGAAGAGGAGAGGGGGAGACACGGAGGACGAGAGAGGCAGAGATGGACTGGAGGAGAGGGGGAACAACAGAGAAGAAGAGAAGGAGAGACAAGAATAAGAGGCAGGGAGAATCGGGTCATCAACTTCTCCCCAAGGTTCACAGTGTAGAGACAAAGAAAGAGATGTAGGGATTCAAGTCGGGGGAATGGCAGGAGGGAGGGAAGGAAGGTTGAAGAGGGTAAATGGGTAGATCAGGATGAAAGTGTTCATCAAAAAAGATAGAGATCTAAAAAAAAGACGGTGTCTGAACATAAATGTGGGCTAAAAGTATTATTCTTATTAGTGAATATTTCACTTGATAACTTTCTGTCCTGCTTTGACATCTTGGTCTCACTCACTCTGTGTTCAGAAGCCTGGTGCTGTTTGTCTGTTCTTAGACATTCAGGAGCATGGCCTACCATCTCTTTATCTCCTACCTGTTCTGTACAGTAAGCCATGGTAACAATGTCTCCCTCCAGAGCCTTACTCTGCTTCAGTATTCACACCATCCTGGCAGCCAAATCTTCCACGACACCCTGTCTATCCCCCCTTTTATGACAGAACAATACTGTCAAAAAGCCAAGTTGGTCGAAAAGGGGCCCGTATCTGAGACAGGTGCTTAACATCAATTTGTGACACGATTAATCAATTTAGGCCCTCTCTCTCTCTCTCTCTCTCTCTCTCTCTCTCTCTCTCTCTCTCTTCACTCTCTGTGTCGTCCGTGTTGCCTCGTTTAAATAAAGAGTGGGCTTGTTTGAATGAGCCAGGGTCTCATCGCGATACAGGGCAGGTTAAGTAGGATGCGCGTGTTTTAGGATAACGCCCCCCCCCCCCTCCCAACAGCGTTCCCACCCCGTCCCCCACCCAGCCCTTCATCCTGAAACACTTAGCGGATGATTAGCATAAGCTGATAGCACTATCGGGAGCGTGCCATTGTGGTGACCCTGAACCCCCTCCTCTCCTATACATGGAGGTCTTATCTGGGACGTACAGAGCCTCTATGCCCTCCTGGGGGGAGGAAGGAGAAGGGGAGTGAGGGGTGGGGGGTGGAGGTTGGTGGTTTTGGGGTGTGAGGGAGCTGTGGGGAGGGAGGTGGGGAGGGAGGTGGAGAGGGAGGTGTCTTTGGGAGCGGTGACTTGATTTCTATAGACTTGACGCTTGTATCTCCTGGAGGATCCTTGGAGGCCGCTGATCCGCTGAGGCCTGCTCCCAGTTCTGTCTGCTTCTGTCTCTTCACTTGAACACCCTTGTGCCAGATGGAGAATTACTTCAGTGTAACTTTTACGTTTTGGGAAAAGTAGGATGAAAGACAATGGGAACATACAACTACGCATTTTGTCAAACTAAGCAACTTCCATAGACATGAGACCCTGAAAAAGAGCTTAGCATCAACACTGCACTATTCATATCAGTTTGCCATTATGATGCTAATGATAACAGTGATGCCTGGCTTGCTTTCTCCCGGTCTGTGGTTCTCTCTGAAACATGGTGATCATACACACACGTGCGGAACAGCACGCTCGTTCAGAATACACACATGATCAAATTCACGGTCCCATTGCTCATCTCTTTTGTTTGAGGTGATTGGATCTACGATGATCACATGTTCACCCAGCACGTTCCTCTTTGAGAAACCTCCGTCACGGCGAGGAGAGTAGCGCTCGCATCCTTTTGTGTTTTCATTTTGTTTTGGAGACAGGCACACACGCCTGTCTTTATGTATATATGCTAATACGCCGGCTAACACGCTCTCACACGGTTTGTTTCTGAAAATGATGCAACTTGCCAGACATCCATTTTTCTGCTGATGTTCATATTTTCATTTTTTGGGGGGGTTGGGCATTTTGGAAAGATTCATATAAGAATTATGAGAGGGAGAGAGAGAGAGACAGAGAGAGAGAGAGAGAGAGAGAGAGAGAGAGAGAGAGAGAGAGAGAGAGAGAGAGAGAGAGAGAGAGAGAGACAGAGAGATAGAGAGAGAGAGAGAGAGAGAGAGAGAGAGAGAGAGAGAGAGAGAGAGAGAGAGAGAGAGAGAGAGAGAGAGAGAGAGATGGAGAGAGGGTGTGTCTGAAGGAGGAGTGTACAAATCCACCATGGTTTTGTAATAAATGCATCGGGTGACAATAAAAACAAAAACATTAAACGGAGAAAAGACGTGTTTCTGTGTTAAACAATTAGTGCTGCAGCATTAGAGTCGATCCAGGCCAGACAAAGGCTCTGCAGCAGCGGGGGTTTACCCCAGACACAAAGACACAAAGACGCTCCGCAACACAGCCAAGCTGCACACCACCACCGCTTTAACACTCTGAAACGCAGTTCTGCTCTGGAACGCAGCTCTGCTCTACTCTGATCTATGGAACAGCTCCTTAACATTCTGGAACGTAGCTCCGCTCTACCCAGGTTGAGGCTCAGCTACCACAGCCTGCAGTAACCAGCTATGTACCAGTCTAAAACATTCTTTTACCTCCATCTATGCTCTATACTAACAACATAGTCTATGTATAAATCTATGCTACAAGATTAAGTGCCAGCCTCTCACAGAAAAGTTCAACATAGCCATTCCAGAACGAAAAGTTCACCCAATAATCCCCACTCTATGTGTGGTCAGTAAGTGTGTGTGTGTGTAAGTCTGTGTGTATGTTTCAGGGAAACCCCTTATGTGGCCCCTCTCTGTTCATTCCTGTCAATGGTTCCAGTGTTCGCAGTGTGTGCGTGTGGCTATGTATCTTCAGGTATGTGTGTGTGTGTGTCTATGACTCCAGCACTTAACCCCCTGACCGGCGGCAGCATGAGCACCAAGGTATCACCACTGAGCTTCTCACCCGCACCTCGCCACAGCAGTGTATGTTTCTGCCCCTGGAGAGGCCGAGGAGCACAAACACACACACACACACACACACATGCGTACACACACACCCGCACACGCACACGCAGTTCTAGGTGTGTGTAAAAGCCCCATGTTTAGACTCTGCTCTTTTGTTCCTCCGTGATGGTGGCACTTCCACCTGCATGTGAGGGAGGAAGTCTCCCCTCATCTCTAACTCCAGGAAGTGTTTGATTGCCTTTCTCTTCTCTCCTTTCAAGAGACCCATTTCATCCGTCCTGATCGACACAACACATCACATAGGGTACAGAAGCTCTCCCTTCCCGCCTCCCTTTCAGGCCATGTCTTTGTTCTGTCTGTTCTTCTCACTCACAATGTCACAGTGTTCTTCATCTAGCTCACACACCTGTTGCATGCACTAACGCAGAACATCAGATGTTCCACAGTAACCATGTGTGTGGAATCACCGTGTGTGTGTTTGTGTGTTCACCGAAACGTTCTGATGAGTACAGAAAGGGTGCTACAAAGCTCCATGGTGACTTGGAAGGAGAGAGGGCCAATGTGTGCATAGGGAGGAGAGGTTGTAACTGTGGACAGGAGGAGGAGATTGAGGAGTACGGAGGGTCTTGATTTGGAGAGTTCCCTCTGGGCACGCTTTGTCACTTCACACCTCTGAACAACGCCTCCATTGATCCCTTATCCACCACTCTTGCCGACAGGGTCCAGACCACGCCTGCCAGCTGACCTCTGACCTCCCAAGGCCGTAGGTCGGCTTCCTGAACAGGCCGACCCCACAGCCCTCAATGGTCCACGGACGCTTATCGGCCAATACCGGCCAGAGAGCTGTCAGGACCAAGAGAGGGGGGGTCGAGTGGAGATGGGGGGAGCAGTCTGGCAGGTTGACGTCGCTCAGATAAGACATAAAAAATGAGAGCCAGTCATCTGAGCCCACCCGTCAACAAAGGGTCACCGGGGGTCAGCGCCACGGCAACGGAGACTGTCCAACGCATCACCATCACAGGGCACTGACTGTAGCTGACCTGTCAATCATTGCATTTCCCAGCAACCACACAGGATATGGCTTGTGTGAGTGTATGTGTTTGTGTATGTGTGTACATTGTGAGCAACACCAAAGTGCTCTTAACCACACTCCTGTCACCTTGGCCTCACCTGACTCGACACACACTCTGTGTCCCTTCACCTTTGTCGCCTGTCCTACAAAACATGTTACACACCTGCTCTTTACTTCAGTCACGCTTGGATGCCAATTGTGTATGAGCTATTCTCAAGCCCCTATTTCACTTTGTTAAGCTACGGGTGGGGGTGGGAGACATGGGACGGGGCTGGTGACAGTTTTTTCTGGGTTAATTGTTATAGTACACAATATTACTCTATATACTGTTCTTATGTAAAAAGCTTGTCAATATTTATATCATGGTATATATGTCATACGATGTACATTATACAAGATTAATATTCAAATCCAATTTATTACATCACTGAAAACAATGTGCTCTCATTGAATAGCAGAATTATATTTCAAGTGTTCATATTGAGCAAACCCCTCAATAAACCTGAACTAATACTGACCCAGGGAAACCACTCTATACTCAGGTCTCTTCATGCACCCCCAGCCTTCCTCCTCAATCCTCCATGTGTGCAAATCATATTTATTCAAAACAGTTCTGTCCCCCATCAATGGAACAGTGTTAACTTTGATCTCACAAGAATCCATGAACAGCTACTAAAACACAATCTGCTATTAAAATCTCTTAATGCAGTGGCAGATGCACTGGATGCCTTTCAGCCTTTCTTCACTTGGGCTTTCTGAGTGTCTATCTGGGGCCAGAGGCAGGAATACTGTCTTGTTGTCAACACACCTCTGAAAGTACAATAAAAAAGTCAAAATCAAGAGGGGAAAAAGACTGCCTGACCAAGATTAGTATTTCCTGAGGAGCTGAGTGGCAGTTGAATGTCAGAAGCCTGTAGATATGTTTTAGGCTAAATGTTTTTCATCCTCTCTCTCTCTTTCTCTCTCTCTCTCTCTCTCTCTCTCTCTCTCTCTCTCTCTCTCTCTCTCTCTCTCTCTCTCTCTCTCTCTCTCTCTCTCTCTCTCTCTCTCTCTCTCTCTCTCTCTCTCTCTCTCTCTCTCTCTCTATCTCTATCTCTCTCTCTCTTTCTCTCTCTCTCTCTCTCTCTCTCTCTCTCTCTCTCTCTCTCTCTCTCTCTCTCTCTCTCTCTCTCTCTGTCTCTCTGTCTTGTCTCTGTTTTTCTCCTCTACTTTAGGGGTCATAAGATATTCAGAATGCCCCATCCAAGAAGGGCCTTAACAGTTTCCATGTATTTGCGTCCGGGGTACACCCTCCTTATGCCAGGACACCTGGTAACCCTCCAGCCACTTTCACATGAGGTCCCAATGTTCCTGCGCCACAGCCTGGGTCCAGCTTACTAAGGGTACAGGCCAAACCCTGGGAGATTCCTGCATTATGATAACACAAATCAAAGGAACAACTGTTGACTTTTGACTTTCTGATGCTGGGTCTTTTGTTTATAAGGAATCACTTATTGCCCTTGCAGACAGACGGTAGCAGTTTGCTGTTTGAGTGCTGACGTATCAGGGGTGATAAGAAATGATTTCCACATGAGCAGGTCAGGTTTTCCTAAGTGTAGTCGGTGATGAATTGCATTGAACAGCCTTCAGAAACATCCCAACCTCATTGGTACTGCTCCGGCTCATGAGACTGAGAGCCAGATCTGTTAAGTCTTTGTAGCGGGGAACAGTTTTTGATGGGAGAAAGGTTATTCAGAGTACATTCTTTTTGACCTGTTCCATGTTAGCTAGACGGAGAGGCTCATGCAGTGGTGGACCATGGTTTGGTTCATGTGCAGGGTTGTTGTCATGTTGGAGTTGGGTCCCTGGGCCTTGTCTCAGCATCGATCTGCTCCAGTGTGTATATGGACCCCTGTCTTCACACCTGTCCACTGAAATTTCATCTCTCCATCCCTTCCTCCATTTCTGCCTCCCTCCCTCCCTCCCTCTGTCCTTCTTTCTCTTCATTACTCCCCCTCTCACACTCTCAATAACAGCTGGGACTACATAGGATGATATAACTCACTGCTGGGGCTGAAAGTTCTCACTTCCTTGTCTGAAAGCCTTTTACCCTGCTTTCATCCAACACCTGTTGTTTGCTTTAGGGAAAACAATACATGTGATCATCAGACACATCTAACAATAATATTACCTCTTGACTTATATTTCAATATGTGGCATATTAGTGTTTGAAAGGAGAGAAGGTGAGATAAGAGGTAGGTGTGATGGTTTAGTGATTCCATCTTCATCAGTCTGTGCTCCCTTATGTCTTTTTGCTGGTCAATTTTAAACACAGATCTATAGCATTTACAATCAATGGATATGATGCAGCAATTGTCCTGTTTTGTAACACTGGTAAATTACAGTTTAGCTCCTAATCTGAGCTCATTTACATTTTTTATAAGTCAAAATATTGTGTGCTATTGCCCTAATTGCTATGCAGGCATAATATGCCTGCATAGTCATGGCCTACTGTGGGTGTCCCATAGCTCAGAGCTGGGTGATTATTTCCAAACTCAAACATTTTCAAGACCGGTATCCTGCAATTGGACAAATATCTTACAAGTGTGATCGCCTCTGTGAACCCCTACAGGTTAGGCCTATCTTCCTACAGCTTTTGCACTCTCCTTATCAAGTGTTTTTAATCCCCAGCCTTTCAAAAGCAATTAAAAATGTGATGTGAAACGAAGAGAGTTGCCATGACTATATTTATTTTTAATGCATTTAATTATTTCAAGTGTTTTATACTCAGCCTCAAGCCCCATCAACAATTTCAACATTGTCAACAGACATGCACTTTCAATCAAACCTGCTGCATCCGTGCAGAGTGAGCAGCATACCCTACTGCAACTTTCTGCAACAATGTGCTAAAGAGAGACCTTCATTATTTCATGCCAATCATACTATTCCTAAATTACCGTTTATTCATATTCGTTGCCTCTAATTACGGATCATTTTGAGGTAGACTAAAGGCAAAACTTTGTGGATTTTCATAGTTTGTGGTCGGTCTTTTATTTCCAGATAGTGAAGACGTTATTTTTCAGGTATGGTAGGGAAAGAGAACAGAAGATTGTACAGTCGTACTTGGAAATGTTTACATGAATGAATGCATCGACCTAATTATTCCATGCTACGCAACGTTACTTATTTCATTTACCTTACATGCAACTCGTTGCTTTCATATTTCAGAGCAAAACTGCGTTTTCGCAGTGTGTTGCTCAGGTTTGTGTGTGTAGTGGGGAAAGAGGGGGTTGGGGGGGAGGGGTCGGTTTACACATTCGATTAAAAAATGTCAAAAATAGAGAAGGTGCCACGACTGACGTGTGTATGTGCGCGCGCAGTATTTTGATTGAGAGTGGAGACATTTTTTTTTCTTCTCTGCAGCACTGTTGCGTGAGGAAGGGGGAGGCAGTGGAATAATGGCACCTGCCTTTGCGGGGCCAGCCGCAAGCTTAGAGGGTGCTTTGATCAGAAAGGCCAGTTCATCTTTCCCTTCTCAGGATCCTCATCGGATGCTGATGTTGTGCGCGCGTGCACCGGTTTCTCTCTGAAGAGAGATAGGGTGGGGGTGTGGGGGTGTCATCATAAATGTGTGCTGTGTTGAGGATGACTTTGTGACGACCTCTGTTGCAAATGGGCTATGCATGCGGAATAGCGGTCTCTCTCACAGACATGGAAATGGCTTAGCACTATCACCGTCGCCCTGGCAACCATCTGAGTCCCCCATCTTGCGGAGAGAAATGAGTTATGAAAAGGCTAGAGAGAAGCAGGGATTAAACATGATCCCGGGGACAAAGTGTCAATCAAATACCAACTCCCAAATCTCACTCTTTTTACACTGTTACAAAATTGTGTTTTGAAAAGCAACCTATTTACAGCCAAAGGTACCAATCGACCATTTTAGATATCGTCCATATTCAACCGATGATGAATTGGTGCATAGGTGTGCGCGTGTAAAGAAGACCTTAAAAACGACCCATGTTTTTTCAAAGGATTTAATATCTCATGTCGCCTGTTTATTTTTTATTTGATGTGATGCATTGATTCAATTAAACTACACAGATTAATAGGATACATTGGAATGTAGGCTATCAAGATTAGCTAAACAATAGGGTATATTATAGACTGAATGGATTTATCCATCATGGTTCTCAGCCACTGTGTACAACCTGAGAGACGAACTACATTCTGTACTACAAGGCTCAAAATGAAGACCATTGTGACTTTAGCCCATACTAAGTTGTAATTCAACTCAAAATATGTGTTATGTTCATTAACTATGAAATGTTCAGTGGCGTACCACTCACCTGGTAACAACTATACCCCATATAATGTATCACATTTCACATGGCCTGTGGCCTCAGACAGTGCTGTTTTTTTTTTTCACTATACGGTATTCCACATTGCTTGTATCATGCAGTGCCAACACAAGAATGAGGGCTAAGCAATAGGCACAGGGACGAAGAGGGAGGCAGGGTAGGGGTTAGAGGGAAAAAAATCCAAATTGGCTTGACCCCGTGCTATTTGATATTTGCCTCTTTGACAGTCATTTAAAGGCGCGCGGCAGCAAAGCAGAACGCGGACAAGTCCGGCCTGAAACCGAAGCCGTGTGCGCGCGGGGGATCTGGAGAACCCGATAGCCGGGGACTTACACCGTCCAAAGGCTTTCGGGACACTTTAGCCCGGCTCGCTCGGCCCTGGAGCGCCAGTGAGTCGCCAGGCAGGGTGTAAACGTTAAATGTTAGCTATTTGTTCCATGGATTGCAAGGAAAATCAAGCCATTCTTTCATTCATTCTTTTTCCTCCCATGCTTTCTTTTTCAGGCTCCTTAGAACCCCACAAACAGCCATTGACTAAGCGGCTTAGGGAGCCCCGTAATAACGCTCAAACGAATCCTAGAATTAAGGAATGGAGAACTTTAAAGAAAGAGGGGACGAAATAATGTGAGAGGAACCGAGCAGAATTGTTGCGAACGACAGACAAAACATCCCGATGCGCTGAAATCGGAGGTTATCTGCTATCCTCGCATTTCCTTATCACGCTGAATAGATAAATATTTGTGTATCACGGCCAACTGGGGACTTGCGAAACTCTATAACGTATTGTTTTGATTGTTGCAATACACAGGTGATCAACATCTAGATATCTGCTCTGTATTCAAGCAGGGAATGCGGAAGCATCGATGTGGGGGGTCGGATGCAAAGCCATTTTCAATGAGGAGGTTAAACGACACCGCTTTTAATAAACATCTCCTTATTAAAGGATGAGTAAATTCCCCGTGCAGATAAAAGGCGTTTGCATTGTACAAGTCTCTCAGGGGAGGCTTCCTAACTGGCTGTTTGTCCCCAACTCCCCAGCTCTCCATCTCATTAACTAATCTACACATCTCTATCTAGGCTACCCATCTATTTTGCCTCCTCTCTGCGTCTCCTTCGTTCGTCTCCCTTGGCCTATTTTTAAACAAACAACAGATAAAGAAACCATTTTAGCACAAGAATGAAATGAATACGCCTACCGTTTTGTGCAATAACACATTTCCTTGTTTTATTTCACGACACGCCTTGCCGACCTACAGGCCCACACACCTCTGGCAGGATTAGGCTCCCGCGGCCGTATTAGCCACGGCCAGGGTGCCTGCATGTCAGGCGGGGCATCCCCAGTGACGAGTTTGTTTGAGATGGCTGAGCGTCTGCAAACGATAAAATCTGTTGGGCTTTGCCAGGACATTGGGAAATTAGAATTTGGAAAAGCATGGAAAAAAGCTTGCACCTCTAATGAGAAATTGTCTTATGAACAGGGGGAGGGGTGCTCTAATTACAGCTGCAATATAAAGCCAATTTATCCTGGCGGACATGCGTTTAAACTTTGCCCCGCCAATGGTGCCAACTAATGTCAGGTATAGGCTAGTTCATTCTGAAATATGGATCACTGAGATTATAGTAAACTAGTACTACCAATATAGCATACTACTATTCAAACAACACAATAGCCGATGTGCTACTTCTCGAGTATAGCCTATAATATGTTTATAATCTGGTGCATAACAGCGTGTTGTGTTTGTTTATTGTTACGTTGTTAATGTAGGCCCTGTATGTTAGGGTTGTAGCTATTGACATTATGATTGGTAGTGGAAGCAAGCTACTATACGTTTTTGTTATTAGGCCTGCTATATGTTTTTGTTATTAGGCCTGCTATTGTTATTTAAACCAAACGAATTGCTGTTATTACTGTAATAGAAATGGGCAATACCTTATGGTATAAACGCAGCCAGAACTGACATTACAGAATTTCAAAACATACTGCTTCCTATAGGCCTGCTTGCCAAGATACATTCAGCCAACCAGCAGCTCCCTCCACCCACCAAAAAGATGGCATGCTTCCCAAGAACAACGACACCACCATGGCCATGATAATCCACGTCGACCAATTACATTTCCCACATATTCACTGCAAAATGCTCCACATCTCCAACTTGTGATTAATGATATTTCGCCAAAGATTAATCACAGAAAATTAAAATTCTTGGAGGTTTTTAGCGCGGTGGTAAGATCAGGATGGTGGTTGTGGGGTGGTAGTGGGTGCGGGGTTGGTGGGGTGGGGAGGGGAGTGTAAGGTGTACAGGGAGGGGTGGAAACGAATTAGCTTCATCGAATCTTTTTAGATGCAAATATTTTGTTATCTCCACTTTACTGCACTGTTTTCAGTGTTTATGATTAATTATATCTTCTTGGTGAAAAATAAATCATGCGAAATTAGGATCTCGTTGGCTCCACCGGCGTAAGCAGAGATGGCAGGTCGATGCTGTTAATTTCAGGTTGAAATTGACACACTAATTATACTGCAGAGTGGCGCTGCAACACTAGAAGGCAAGATTATACCTCTGCAGTTCTATTTTTTTTATCAGATCCCCCCTTATATTTTACCAATTAAAATCGTAAAGGCATTTCATTGCCCCGGGATAAAAACGCAGCCTCTCTCCTAACATTGGCCATCACTTTCCCCCATCAGATTCATTGTGATGTATTAGATGCAATAAATTATCCCATGTAACAAAACATGGCGAGCTGAAAGGCAGATAATCTGCAGAGGAGAGATAAGGATTCATTATTCCAAATCATTATGAATCCGGCGTTGGCTGTGACTTCTTTCTTAATCAGCTTCTGTGATCCTGGATACGTGAAGAGAGCAGATAAGAGCGGAGTCGTTTATAATTCTCCCCACCTCTGCCTAATATTTTAAAATAAAATCGCAGGAAGAAGCCGCCGTAAAAACATTGGCTTACGTTTGGGACGCAGGCAGGAGGAGAATAATAAAACACATTGAGAAAATAAATAAGTAAATAGATTAAACGTGGGCACCACACATTTAAGAGGTATTTGGTCTCAAATTATGGTTACCTTTTTGACATTTGCAGAGATGTAGGCTTATGGTGAAACATTAAATTATATTGTATATTAATTGGGACACGCAGGTTGGAGTTTATCCCTCATTTAAAGTAGCTGGCTACAAAGCTACTTTTTAAACTCAGGATATGGTGTGTATTGGGGTCAACAGCCATAACAATAAAACAATGGAATGCATGGCCAATGTATAGGTAGGCCTACAAGTCTTGTGCACTTGAGTCTGACAGAAGATTTGATAGCATATGCATCATCAATACATTTGGCAGTGCTTACTGAATTATTCTGTAAGGGTATCCAAGCAACTTGAATGACATTTTCTGTGTTTAAACAGGCCTATTCCACGATAGCCTAACAAAATTAATCGGGTTATCATAATCCCCCATTCTATCTGCTGATAAAATTCATCGTTATAAATACCAAAGGACATCAATAAATAAATTATGCGAAAAAACAGGAATGTGTACTTTCATTGTGGCGGAAGGTTTACGCTCAGCTGTTGTCACCCTGTGCTGTCACGCGGGAGCTCACGTCAAATTCTACATTAATCACGCAATTTCATGCCAGCACTAGAGCGCACGAGGGAGAGAAGGAGAGTGACTTTGGACTTGGCCGTGCCCGTGCTCAAAGACATTAGTGAACTAAAAATGGCCTCAGAATCAAAATGGAGCCTCTCCCGGCTGGCTTGTTGAAGATGATGTGTTGTCATTCCCCCAGAAATGATTTTAGTCAAGTTACTTTCTCCAGAATGCTCCTTTCGTCTATCATGACGCCCATTTATGTCCTATGTTCAAATAGGCATGAGTAAAATCGTTTATTGCTGTCACATCTAACGCTATCCTAAAATATGTGAAACGAATTCATTCTTCTGATAGGCCTGTTTTATTTATTCAGACACTAATAATCATTTAATTTCATTTACGAAATGTCATAATGATCTATGAAATAAACAGAGGTTTCATATTTGCTTTGCATTCTATCGACGACATCAATGTGTGCATTTAGCAATCATGAACGCATATTAACATTGCTTTGTATTAAAATTGCAAGGTATTTATTTTAAAATAAGTAGCCTACTTTATTTACGTTCGAGGCATCTTATTAAATCATGACTATCTGTTTGCGTTGTTTTATTATTATATTAAGATAACCCAATGCAATACTAATTCTATAAATGAAAGCTCTCTTTTTGCCCTGGAAATGTTGAATTATTCATTGGTTTAAAAGACAAATTTTGGCTCACTGCATCTGTAAATTTATACCGCAAGCTTTTTCCTAATTATCTTTAATGTATTACCTTAATTGAATTTATTTTCCGAAGATAGATTTAGCTGTGATAGATTTAGCTGTGATCAGTTTACATTCTCCTTCAAAGAGTCAAGGCGCAACGTGAGAGATACCAAGACTCTAGCATAAGCACATCTCTCTCTCTCTCTCTCTCTCTCTCTCTCTCTCTCTCTCTCTCTCTCTCTCTCTCTCTCTCTCTCTTCATCTCTCTCGCTATATATCTTCCCCCTTCTCTTTATCTATCTGTGAAAGGGGACAATGGCAATTTTTTTGTGATACCCTTTTCAATCAACCATGATGTATACTCATCAGTGGACTAACAGTCGCGAATCAATTCGGACCGTATTCTATTGATAGTTTATCAAGAACACTTGCCTTTCCTTATAGCCTGTGCTACACAATGAAATACAGGGAGAAGCATCAACAGACAACCACTTATTAGTAGGCGTTCGTTTGTTACATATTGAAATGAACACAGAGCATGATACGTGTACACCATTTGCATAACAAAATAACCGTGTGTGTGTGGGCATGGGTCCGTGTGGCCCAACGTCCATACACAACATATCATTTTTAGGTTACACTATAAAAACCGTGTTAACTGTCTGTAGCCATTATGCCGAAAACACGAGAAGATAAACACAGGAGATGTACTCCACAAATAGTGGTTCCTTATTTACATCCTCATTATTAAAAAACAAACTAACAAAAAAAAGACACTATGGCTCTGCGTGTATTCGTTTTGTTACAATAATGTTTTTCCTCCACAGACTCCGCCGACCCGGAAGAGCTCTGGTTTGACTATACAGTAAGTACGGCAAGAGAGTGTGTGCTTTGGTTGGCCTGTAGGAGTGAGCGTGCGCGAGTGTGTGTCTGATTGTGCGTATGTGTGTGTATGTGACTCTTCGGGCTGAGGGCGCGCGCCTTGGTTTTTTCCCTCCAGTTCGCTCTCTCTAAATGCCATCGGCGCTTCGATCTCGATGTCACTCTTCCCTCACATCTGCAGCCGATCAGAAAAAAACAAACCTATAACCGCCAACCTCAATTCTACAGGTCAGTAAATATTTTGACTTCTCTAAAGCCTGTATGACCGTCTACTCTGTCCTCCCATGCATAATAGGCTACAATGTATAGTATACCCTATCAGAAGAAGGCACACCGGTTCTTGCCAGGCTCCACCGACAGTATTTAACGTGGAACTTTTTTCTGTTAATATGTAAACTGGCAACTTTTAAAAAGACTGAGAGATTGTACTGATTTTGTGGTTAAAAAAGAAATGGAAGAAAATGCACACATGCTTTTCGTTAAATCCATTGCGATAGACCGGTTAAACAGCTTCATTTTCTCAAAGGGAATAAAGCTCCCTTGCAAGTCTGTCAAGTACAAATGTATGGATATTATGGTTACAGCCACGTAATGGTTTATTTTCACTCTTCCCAATGTGTTCTTGAATGGCATGCTGGAAGGGATATTTTGGCAAAATAATGTTCAAAAGACAAGCAGTCTGTGATGATGGTCTTCCGTAATGCTTATTCACGCAAATGTACGTTCTCTAGTGTTTAATTCAGCCCAAGAATTATATTCTTAGAATATTTACCTACCTCATGTCTCCCAGAAATACCGAAGATGAAGGATTGTAATTATCTATTACCACCTGAGTTGGTAGGCAGAATCCCGTAACCCATGAAATTGATCTGATTACCTCGGCATTGGGTCATAAAAGGAGTTGGATTTGCTGAGGCTGCATTTCCCGCTTTCTATTTCGTCTGTGGTCGATATGGCTTGATTTGGAGAGAGTAGCTGTTACATACAATGAATAGGATACGAAATTAGGGGCATCACAGCGCACCGTCATGGCCAAAGCTCAAGCGCTTATTTGCATGCAGAGAACAGAACGGGCTGGGACATCGCGCGCCGTTCTATTGATTTACGCGGAATACTTCCCCAACAGCTGTGTTTTCAAGATAGCAAGCTTGGCCACTTGCATATTCACGGCTAGTAATGCCTTTTAAATCAGGATACAATCTTCCATAAATCTCAAAATTAAGCCACGACAGTAATGGACAAACACAGTGGTTTAAATGTTGTTATGTCGAAAATTCTTTGTCTGTTAATTACCCTGTCAAATTATTAGGCTACCTAGTGCTATGATCAGCAGTGAAGAATGGTTTGACCTATGCCGATAAGATTTGTCCCCGAGATTGTACACTTTAAAACAACCAAATGTCACATAGGCCTATACTGTATAAAGCCTATAGGATATGTGTGTGCGTGTGTGTCCATGCGTGTGTGTTTGTGTGTGAGTATAATTTCAGACAATACTATAGCTAAAATGAAGACATGGCTCTGGATGGTCCGTTAGATAATCTCATGCAACAACAGATTACAATCACACATGATTTGTGTTAGGTATTAATTTATCGAAGATTGAAAATTGACTGTACTAAAAACATAACATGTACTCGAGGTAAACTGTTCATACACTGAACTCATTTCAATGCTTCTAAGAAATCCACCTCATTTCACAAGTTTCTCGCGCACAAGGCAACATTTTGTGCCCTCATTCAGGTTCTAAGAATCAGAACTGGTTCACATGAGGCTAAACAACAAGAATATTTTTTTCTTGAATAGAAAGTATGACTGTGAGGGTGGCGAGTATGGGTGTCCTTAGTCATAAAATGCTTGTCTGATCCTGTTTCAGAACATGCTAGTTTTATGTGAAGAATTTAATGCATTATCATGATAAGAAACCAAATTGATGATACAATTAGTATACATCGTCAACATTAGTCCAATAATTATTAATTATTGCAGTGTTATTGTATTTATTACTATTACTTTTTCAATAACATGTTTGAATGTCTATTTGCCTAAAGGCATAGGTTAAGTGTAGCCTAATAAACATCCTGATTTTGTTTTCTTTATTACCATTCAGTTGTAGTGATGACTGTGGTGTGCCTATTTAGTTTGAACGCGTGAGAGTTCCGCACGTTGCCCGCTGCCTGGGGCCGTGTCCTCTGGTTCACCCTGGCTCTTCGCCTCGCGGCTGTTTGGACAGCTTTACCTGCTACATAGTATGGAACTGTAAAACCTAAACCCATCAAAAGTCTTCTAAGCCAGATGCCGGCACTTTAATTAAATTGTATCTTTGGGCCTTTCCCCTTTTCATCATGTTGCCAATATGGGTGTTATGCCTTTTTTTTAGATTCAGGGGACAATCAAGCTTGAACTATTATACACTATTATTAGGCTATAGTGTAAAGTAACCATAGGCTGCAACATAGTATAGAGCCTGTTATTTCAGAAAAATATCTACAAAAGCTAAAATCTCCACTGTATTAATCATTAGTTATTGATATGTAATTCCGCAATTTAGACCTGACATGTTATCATTAGTATTTACATTTGACGTAGCCCATAGGCCTATCCTAATCATTATTGTTAATTTCAGTACTATTCTGCAAGTTGTTGTGTTAATAGTTTAGTGGTAAAAATTTGTCGCAAGTGGTAGCAATTTTATAAGTAATGGCAATAGTTTGATTGCAATCTTTATAGGCCTATTTATATTCAGAAACTGTAAATATTCTTTAAAAAAACACCCAAACACATTCGTCCTGAATTACAAGTAGGACTATTGGGATTAGCCAGAAAATGGACGTGATAAACAAAGAGACGTTATCTTTAAAGTTCATCTAACACACTGACAATGAAATAATCCTGCGATGTCTTAAATTCTCACCCTTGGTAAAATGTGTGATGTGTCCTGATGTTAATCAGGGCACTCTGACATAATCACTCAGAAATTATCTCTGCAATCTTCTTCTATGTCAGCCACCACTAGGCGAGGCTAGCCCACCGTGCCACCAACAACATTTATGAATGAGATTTGCGGACGCCATGCAAGTTTGTACGCTTTTGTGTGCACATTTATTTCATATTTTTTGTTAGAATCGTATTTACCTGCATGCATGCATGCACGCACACACACACACACACACACACACACGCACGCACGCACGCACGCACGCATACATAAAGCTGAACCCACTATTTTCGATTCTTGTTGTGACAGTGTTGGGGATTATCATGACAACTTTTACGGGACCAGTTTTATTCGGCGCTCTGACGTATAAGCTTATGTTTCCGTCCTTGACACTGAGGCTGGGGAATCAAGGCATGGGATATGTTCCATGTACCACTCGGTAAGCTTCGACACATCCAGTCAAGAAACAAAAAACCTAATAAGGATTTCACATTTACCATCATGTGCTGCCTCTGAGCACCTATAACGGATAGCCTGAGCGTACTTGTGGATAATGGCCCGCGATACTTTTCAAGAGGATAATTACACAGGTCCGCTGACAGCTCGACAATGGCAGAGGGATTGTTCGGTGCGAAGCGGTACAGCAGTTTCCATCCAAGTTCAGTCTCAGGTTTGCTTCAGGGAGATACACGCGTATCCTGCAGAGGAAACATATTCTTTGGCTAAATCAGCAAATGCGTGTTTGATCGGCCTACATGCATGCGTGTTGAACTTTGAATTCGAACAACGGCCGTTGTAGACCGCAATACAACACTCACAATATATGGGCATTTCAATGTTTCTAGACATACCCGGAGGTTTTTATTATGTTATAAGATAATTTTGCTTAGGCCCATTTGGTCCCTGCACTTTCGTCAACTGCACCTAGAATTTAAGATACAACAATGCGTAGATTTACCAAATTGGAGTTAATTGGCCAACACAGGCTAGAATTATATTTGACATCGATTTAGCATAGGCTACCTAAATATAAATACAACGAAGTGTAGGCCTATTAAATCAAATTGGCAGAAATTATTAATTTTATAATAACGGCTTAACAGAGCCTACCTGCTGATGGCTAATAGAACGACGTAATGATAATTATGCATGCACAATGAAAAGGCAAGGGCATCTCTTCTCCAAATGCCTGCGTGAACCACTGTACAGCTCTCGCGGACAGTCTCCATTTCCTGGCTGTTTACTCTTGTGATGACGTCACGTCCAGTGGCGTCGCCTAGGCTGCCAGTGTCAGTGGATTGCACAGCACAGAAAGAGCAGCCCCTTATTCTACAGTTACATACTGCCAATCGGAGAGTATGGGGTAGCCAAACTGGGAATTAGACACACAATACCTCCCCCTGGGGTTGCCCTTCCTATGGCCGTGCAATGATGTGGAATAATGTCACAGCAACATGCCTACCTGACACTAGGCTATAGAATGAGGATCTGGTCTGATGTCTGTATGAACAGGCTA
This sequence comes from Hypomesus nipponensis, assembly GCF_054491055.1. Classification (NCBI taxonomy): domain Eukaryota; kingdom Metazoa; phylum Chordata; class Actinopteri; order Osmeriformes; family Osmeridae; genus Hypomesus; species Hypomesus nipponensis. The sequence continues at coordinate 5,595,918 of NC_140367.1, forward strand.
CGATTTAATTAGTCACCTATACATGATATAATAGAGCACATGCAAGACTGGATAATGTGAAGAATTCGAACTATATCACGTTACTTTTAATGCAGCCTTCTCTTTTTGAATTAATAATGACATTGTCGTTTATTGGTTGTCTATTTGTGAGCTGGAAAAGGGAATCGACCGGCAGTTAAGCGGAAGAATATCTAATGTAAAATTGGCTTCACAGATCCTGTTGGCTTCACACACAAGAATATTTTTTTCCCCTACCGCGCACGGCCTTTCCTGTCACCATGACAGCCCCTGCTTGCGCTAGTAAATCAGCCCAATTTGGGTCCATCATTAGAATAATGTCCCTGTCACCGCGAGAGGACGCACTGTCACAGTTTTACGAAAGTTTATCCGTAACCCGCGCCCTTGCTCCAGCAGCACGCGTTCTGTGTAGCCATTTCTCTCTCTATTTTAGCAAGCCCGGAATTTATAAGGTAGAAACATAGACTGATATGTTTTTCTTTGTGCTTTCTTTCAACATTATATTTTGAATGCCTGTAACATAACCTGAATAAAACAAATGTACAGGTCCCACTATTTTACTCAGCCTACATCTCAGATAACACAGGATAAGCTAGACATTTGTTCTGTACCTAGTTCACTATGCAGATTCATTTCTGTTGTTTGCATCACGTTTGTCGAATATACCGGTGGATGGGTGCATGACATATTGTTGTTCAAATAGAATGTAATTTAATCGTGCCGTTTTTAAAACAGAGTTTCCCCAATTCTGTGTTTTCATACAGACCTAACATTATTTTTGGCCTATTATTTTGTATTATAATGAATGGCAATGTTTGCACAGCATAAAACATTCTTGCAGTTCTTGGGTCATCTTTCCTGGCCCACTTTATTCAATTAGGGCGACAAGGGCAGGCCCCTCCCCTCGTGATGATACTGACAGACCCTCTTTAAGTTGCGTCGCGCCACAGCTGTCTGCAAGCATTGGCAGCCTGGCGCCATTCTGAAAGAATGCCTTCACTGTAAAAAAAAAAAATAGAGAGAGAAAAACTGAGCGAGAGAGAGACATACACACTGGGACGGACTGAGTTCAGAGAGAGCGAAGAGAGAGAGAGAGAGAGAGAGAGAGAGAGAGAGAGAGAGAGAGAGAGAGAGAGAGAGAGAGAGAGAGAGAGAGAGGGAGGGAGGGAGTAAATGGAGAGGGTAGCCACTGCGCACAAACAGAGATTTGATCTGTGAGTTTAACTTCGGTGCTAGTCAGTGTGCAGTAAGCCATCTACTGCAAACAAGCTTGCTTCTAAACATACCTCAACAACTTGTTGAGTCGGCTTAAACATTTAACTTTCCGTGGAGAAGTTGACGACTTTAAGTAGGACTGGATACAACTTTGGACCTATTTATGACAACGAATCTGCAACATTTTAATGTATGTTAATTTTACATTATCTTCATTAAATGTATCGTTTGGCAAATTCATATGTGAGTCTCTGACAAATGCTCGTATTATCGGGGATTTAGAAATAAACAAAGACGCTCTTCTGTTTATCTCCAGGTGAACGAAGGTGACGACGGAACCTGTGGATTTAACAAAGCAGGATTTTGGACAGATAATTTTTCGTATTTCTTGACCTGTATCGTTTCCCCCCGCTGTGCATGAACGTTTGCTAAAAGCAATGGAGGTAACCGCGGATCAACCACGATGGATGAGCCATCATCACCCCGCGGTGCTAAACGAACAGCATCCCGGTTCGCACCACCCGGGCCTTGGCCATTCATACATGGACCCTTCGCAGTATCCCCTTGCTGACGATGTGGATGTACTGTTTAATATCGATGGACAGGGAAACCATGTCTCTCCATACTATGGAAACTCAGTCAGAGCCGTCCAGAGGTACCCACCTCCTCCACACAGTAAGTAACTTTGTTTTGCACGTATTATAAAAGTTTGGTCCGTGAATTGTTTCAGTCAGGTTGTGTAGTGATATGTGTATTTGTAAGTGTATTTGACTGTGGCCACACTTGATTAGGCCTAAGTCATACAAAAATTGCAGCGAAGACTTCTGAAACTATATCTCAATCAGTTGTAATTTTCCACTTAGACTGATTACTATACGCATTAGTACAAATTAGGAATCACAATGCGCTGTAATTCAACTTCAGTTGTTTATGTACATTATTTAAATATCACTTCCTTTTGTCAAGACAGCTAATGCTTAAAACTATAATGCATCTGCCGTTCAGCTCGAAGTTTTGTTTGTCTCTAAACTAACGAATATGTGGATATACATCACGTCAGGCCCTACTGAAACATAATGGTGCTCAGTTAAACGAGACTGTGAGAAATAATGTTTTTTGTTTTTGTTACCACATACATGGTATGTTACAGGTCAATTACATGTTAAAGCGAACAGAACAGACTTAATAGAGCTATTGCTCGAATTTATTGACACGACTTCCTGGACGGTAGCGAATCACGACACGGTCTCTAGCGAGGTCTCACTATTTTACACACTATATCCTAACAAGTAGGGCCTACGTGCTGAACAAACTGTGACAACAGAATCAATGGCTGAATTTAGGGCAATGAAAGAAACTACATAATCTGAGGTAGACAAATCCCCAAATACTCATTCCAACCGTTAGACCTGTTGCAGTATTGATATTTTCGTATAAGGCTTTGTTGTAGTCTATCATGTTAGGTTACAATCGAAAGGGTAATTTAAACTTTATCCATTGGAGTGTCAGTGTCTTATTTTGACCTGCACCATCTCATATATCTAAATTGTATCGTTGAAAGGGGTAATTGAATTAGGTATACAAGTATATTCCTATTTATCTGGTGGTTTCCCAACCTGAATGTTTAACGACTTGAAGTTAACTATCTGCTGATTAAAACGTGTTGTATGGTCACTCATGTACTGGCCTTATGTCATATCTTTAGCTATCAGTTATCATCTGACTTACTTGACATAATAGGGTTAGGGTTAGAAATAATAATAATAATGAAATTTCAAAGAGAAACACCAAGTGCAATGAAATGATTCAGTCATTTTGCATTGTAGATACAATGTTTGATGGTCCTGTTCTGTTCTCTGTTGCCTAACAGGTAGCCAGGTGTGTCGCCCCTCTTTATTGCACGGCTCTCTGCCGTGGCTTGAAGGAAGCAAAGGCATCGCCCCGCACCACAGCACTTCTCCGTGGAACCTGAGTCCTTTCCCCAAGACTTCACTGCACCACAGCTCCCCCGCTGGGCTCTCCGTCTACCCGCCGACATCCTCCTCCTCGCTGTCCGGTGGCCACTCTAGTCCACACCTCTTCACGTTTCCCCCAACTCCACCGAAAGATGTGTCTCCAGACCCGGGGATCTCCACCCCGGGCTCCAGCTCCGGCCGCCAAGAGGATAAAGAGTGCATAAAGTACCAGGTTTCCCTGGCCGAGAGCATGAAACTGGAGTCAGCTCACAGCCGGGGCATGGCACCATCCGCCCACCACCCCATCGCTACATACCCATCCTATGTCCCTGAATACGGCCCCGGCCTCTTCCCACCAAGTAGCCTGATAGGTGGGTCATCTTCTAGTTATGGTTCCAAAACAAGACCAAAAACAAGGTCCTGTTCAGGTAGGCGTGCGCTTTATTATATTACCATTTGATTTAACATTTAACCAAGTTCACAGAATGCTCCTATGATAGATATCTAGTCCCAATCTGATCAGATCATCAGTGATCATCATAACGATTCTTTCTCTACACGACCAACCTCTCTTATTGGACTTGTAACATGTTTGGGCCATGGGCACAGTTGACAGTCAGAAGGTCTTTCCTGATTCTTTACTGGCCAACATATTTTACTCAACATTATATAGGCCTATCTAAATGTTGTTTCCGGGGTTGGAAGATTTGTATGTATTTCATGATTTGTGAAATCATCAATAGAGGATTGAATCGACATGCACAGCAATGACAATAATACTACCACAAATATAATCAGTTAATATTATAGTAATTTTAGTTTTCCTTATTCAATTGATAATATTTTAAAAATTATTTTTACTTTGCAGACTAGTTTTAGACTACTTGACACCAGTCTAAGTATTCATTTTTGTTATGTTTGTGGTTGCACTTAAAAGGGCAGTGATTTATGAGGCATATCACTTAGCGACTAATTCAATTAAGCAATTTAAAGCACATTCCACTTTAAAAAAAGGTTTTCCATTTCCCAATGTAGAATAAAGTACACTGAATGATATAACATCCTTATTTCCAATTACTTTTGAACAGTTATGTGCCCATGCTTAAATAGATACATCAGTTTTATTTATTTTTCACTTCTCGTTTTCATAGAGAGAAAGGGACACAGCTCTGACCGAGGCCTCCGTGCCTGCATGGCTGTCTCGCGCCAGTTTATATGTTTAAGATAATCCCATTACTGTCAGACTGGTGCACGCGACAGTTGCATTGTTTACCCAGCGCCAGTAACTTTGATGGAGTCCGGATGCTGGGCTGCATTCTGAGGGAATAACGAGTGAGCACTCGCTGTGGCCGGGTGCACAACAGGCGAGGGGGATATTAGTCAAACACGCAGGGGTAATTATTTTAAAGGTTATTCCGGCACCGCTCGAACCCAGTTATCTGTAATGAGATTAATATCAGTGCCACATGCTTGGCTTATATTAAAACTCTGGATTAGTCGATGCATATCGTCAGGCATATTCAGTAGCGTATTTCCTTCGCATGAATACAAACAGAAATATGTATAATTTGTGAATAATTTTATTAATTTAGGGATATGTGTGCTGCTACTTATTGAGCATTTACATCTCTATTCAGTCGTCTTAATCGCTTCTTTATTAATGGGGTGATATCAGGGTATGTGCTTCCAGTGCAAAAGTGCTGTTTTACAGAAAGCAAACAGACAAGCCGAAACCGTACAGTGGTCTCCTTTAACCCGGAACACGCATTACGCTATGCAAAACCGGTGGTGGCATATTCTCACAGGGCCATTGTGTAAAATACACATATTTTGCCGCATTTACCGTCCCCTCAATTTAAAATCAGTACCGATTCAACGTCATCGGTGACTACAGAGGCCCATACTTCTCTGTCAGATAAAATCCAGAAGTGACTCTAAAGAAGTGAAGCGGTTTTTGCAAAAAAAAAAGGGGAAGTGCAGATTTGTAAATCGCAAAGGCACCACGTACAATACTCCTTCTATATTACAGTACGCGCATATGCTTTCAAATAATCTTGCCGCAGTGCTCGTTGTTTCAGTTTCATTGACTAGGTCCCGGACACAAGACCCTAATGAAACTGCTGTGCGCGTCTTACCTGTCGGTGTCACTAGAGCGGTGTCAAACAAGCCTTTATATTTTCTTGAACATTTAGACCATAACACATTTAGATGATTAATACAATTATTATATTGTTAAGAGAGGTTGTGTTCGTGAGAGAAAATTTGTTTTATTTCGCAAGATAAATTCCAGAAATAATGTGGTGTGAATTGAAAACAGATGATAACATCTGCAGCCAACTTGATTTGTTTGCCGTTCATGTACAGATGCTTCCATTTTGTAAAAATAATAAAAGAATAGATCTACAACTAGAAGTCCTATAAATGATATACAACTGTCTAATATTCGGAATCCTATTCATAAAAAAATATTTTTTTGGTTTGTTTATTTTTGTTGTTACATTATTAATGCTATTGTTACAATTATTCTGTTTTATGTTTGTGTACTATTCAGATATATTTTGATTGTTATTACGTTTCATGATGATGTAGTATAGCCTACTGATGCTTAAATAAATAAAATACATATAATCAAGAACAAAAGGAAATATGTAAACAACGACGTTGTCTACTTTTCCCCCTTTGCTTTCAACAATTTAAGTCAAATTGACTACATATGTTGTTTGAAAATATTGCCTAAATTATGTTGTGAATAGGGGCACACTGACCTCGGCGTTCTCTCCATCTCTCTCTCTATGTATTGTGTCCTTTTTCAGAAGGTAGAGAGTGCGTTAACTGTGGAGCCACGTCGACCCCGCTGTGGAGGCGGGACGGCACGGGTCACTATTTGTGTAACGCCTGCGGACTCTATCACAAGATGAACGGGCAGAATCGCCCACTCATCAAGCCCAAGCGACGACTGGTATGTTTCTGCCACCTTGTATTGATGACACTTCCGTCTCTCTCTCTTTCTCTACCCAGGAAGAAGTGTTAGCTGCAGGAAATTGACTCGCCAAGTGCAGGTCTCACTTCTTTTAGATATAATAGCAAACTGCACAATGATTGTTATTGTTATGAATGATATTATATCATTTTATGATTTGCTTCATCCTTATTTGCATATGGCCTATCCTACACCACAAAATGGTTATTTTTCATATCAATAACAATAAAATTACAAATAAGGATCGGTAGCTAACTTAGGCCTTTAGGCCTATTTATTACATGCTATTATTAGTCCAAGTATGCCATGGGATATAAAGTGGAAAAAAAGCAATAGTATTTAGTCTAATATCAAACAAAAAAACAAAAATGTCCGTACATAGGCCTAGGCCTAATTATTTGTGTTAAGCAAAACTCTGCATCAGGACTTATTTGAGGAGAATTCCCCAAAAGTGCTATGCAGTTTCTTTTTATATTTGCCTAATACATCTAATAATGTAAAGGAAAAACTTTCGAGGCAGTAAATCGTTCGCATGGACTGCTATTTTAGCAGCTCACTCCTGCTCTATCCCTTCTCTCTCTCTAATGTGAAAACCCGACTTCCCAGGAAAAAGCTGCCGGATATCTGAGCAGTGCAGATAAGTCGCTTTTAACAACATAGCCCGCTTCCCCAGTCTAAACATGAAGGGGAGCGGGGTCCGAATGAGCTCAAGGAGCTGCCCAGGGCACGCAGGAGTCACGACTAGATTGTTCTTTTCAGAGTTTAGGGAATCTTTGCAGAATATTCATAAACGGCAGGAGAGAGATGGGATGAAGATGGATAGAGTAGACAATAGATACAGAGAAGGAAATGAAAAACGAGTAGCCCTTTAAAAGTGGGCATGGGCCTAGATTTCTGGGCATAATCATGTATAGGCCACGCTTTGTTTGCGCGCGAAATTCATTATTCAAGTCACACTTGAGCATAGGGTATGAGGTTACCAAATGTGAATAATCAGACTTCACTCTAAGATATAATGCAATGTATTTCGTTGTCGATGGTAGTGTGTCCTCTTCGGTCTTCACGTCTATTGATTGTTTTAGAGATTATAACATCAATGTCAGATCACTCATGCTGGCCACAGCCGACTGGCGTGTAGCCTAAATGTGAAGACATTTTCGCCAGACAGGTCGAAATTAAGCTATGTCTTATCTTAAATTCAAATCAGCTCATAAAATCCAGCCAAATTTCAATTATTTGTGTAACATTAGGTTAGGCTTCTTGGGAATTAAACGTAACGTCTATCAGTAAAACCTCATCCATAGGATCACTAGGTCCTTTCAAGCAGTAGGCCTGGCCTACATCTATTTTTAAACATAATTTGACATCACTTATAGTGGAGATTACTCTAATAATTTAATATAGCATTGGTTTACGGGCACATGTGTGACATGAATAAAGGACAACTTTAACAGATTTTGATACGTTTAAAGTTACTTAATTAAAAAACTGCTGAGGTTGACCTTTAAATATATCTACCAAACCAACTGTTGGGCTACTTAGACATTTAACTGGAAATGTAATCACATTTAATAGGTCCCATTCAAGCCAATGCTTTTATGTCTTCTGTAAATATTTACTCTTGAGAGAGTATGTGCGCATGCATAAAGCTATTTTTAGTCTCCAGTCAACGCAGCTCTGTTTTGAAATTTCTGTATTTTTTTAAAACTATTTTCAGCCACTATACATAGCTTTGAGAACGTCAATATGACACTTACCATTCTAAATTCAATAAATATACTTACATATATTATACAAAGTATTTTTGACTGACGTTTTTTCACTCTGTTTTTACTATAGTCCGCAGCAAGACGGGCAGGGACATCGTGTGCAAACTGTCAAACGACCACGACGACACTTTGGCGGAGAAACGCCAACGGGGACCCCGTGTGTAACGCTTGCGGTCTATACTACAAACTGCATAATGTAAGCAATACAGCTGCCTGTACATTATAGTAAGATATCTACTAACTTATCTAAGCATGTCCTGTGTCTCATGTTTCTTCCCTTTCTTATTTAATTTTTATTTCTGTTCACATTCATTCTTTCTTTTTTCTTTATTCATCTTTCATAGCGTACACTACTTATAACGTCCCTCAGATCGACATTTTTATACAGAGCTTGAAACATTTATAGCATTTTCGCCTATTTGGAATTGGGGGCACTGGCGAAAAGACATATAATGCATATGATTTATTGGCAGTAAGTATGAATCTAAATGTAGAGGAGCCGAATTAAGCCCACAGCCTGGCTTTAGAATATTAAAGAAGAGCTTAATTAAAATTCGATTAATTTTCAGGCCGATTTTATTTTAGGCCTTTGGTTCTACCCGCATGTGGGAGTAAAAGGCCCCCTCTGACCACCAATCCCTCTGATTCGTTTTGGGGCGTGAGGTGGTTACTGCCTCGCCACATCATTTCACAACCTCAATCTGTGGACCCCAAGGACTTGTCCACCCCCCCCTTCTCTCTCTCTCTCTCTCTCTCTCTCTCTCTCTCTCTCTCTCTCTCTCTCTCTCTCTCTCTCTCTCTTCAGCTCAGTGAACTGCATTTTTTATATTACAATACAAATACAAAAAACTTAACAATGTTATTATTATTATTGTTATTAGTATTGCTATGCTATTACTAGTCCATTACATTTCCCCATAGATGGAGAAAGATAGGCAGGACATTTCCTTCAGAGTCGATCTGATGAAGGTAGTCTGTATCCCATATCCTTACTCTCAGGCCAAAAGTATCCATGTACGTTCTCCCACTTGTCACGCAAACGCTCCCTGTTAAATCATTTTCCTATGTTGCGTTTGGCAGATTTCCTAAGACTAAAGAAAGCGTTTTGGCGTTAGATTATCAAGACAAATAAAAATATTTCCCAGTTACAATGGCATTTGAACTGACCCTGACCTCCATGTAATTAGAAATGAGTTTGTTTTGGGTAAAGTAATTTTTCTGTTGCTTTTTTGCTCACTTTGACATGGATGCCACATTTGACATGGCCTGCTACCCTAGCCTGCATCTTGTCCATGGTGGTAGCACTTGAGAGATGATCAGCAATAGCACTAAATGTAATCATTGAGTGTAGAGCCAACAAAAATGCCTATGACAACAAAAGAAGTTGCTTCTGTGTTGACACCCAAATCACAGCTCCACCTGCCCTGTACGTAGACTTCCTCTGACAGAGTGCAAGCCCACTGCTCACCTTTCCCTCCAGTGGGAGTCAGGGTGTATGTGGTCAACATGACATCACAGGACCACAGATTCATGTGGTTTCAGGTTATGCGACATTTGGAGCTGTGCTATTTACTTTGTGGTGGTCAATGTGTTGAACGCTATACTGTTTGGGCTTTGTTTGATGTGTCGGGGGAGGAAGATGAGAATAGGTTTGGTGTGCCTGGGGTTTCCTGTGCTGAAAGGCAGGCACCTGAGCATCAAAGCCTGGCCCGGGCCTAAAGAAGCCCATCCCAGCCCAGCCTAGAAGGGAAGCAGAAACATCTCTGTGTGCACGTTCTGTGCACACGTTCTGTGCACACGTTCACAGTGAAACCACATGGTTCAGGGGCCACAGCTCTCTGCCCTGTGCTAATCATCTAGGCCACTCTGATTAGAGAGTCAGCGGAAAATGGCAGATTCTCAGAGCACAAGTTGGGGCGAAATCCCCGTCCCCATTTCCCAGGGAAGCGGACCTAAAGATCAGGGAAGCAGCCGGCCTCATCCACCTCCCTTCATAATCTTGCCTAGAGCCGGAATTCCATCATCCGGCTCTCATTCCGTGCTAAACCTGTGCTGGAATATGACAGGCTGGGCCATTTTGGCCAGGAGCTGGCCAAGCGGCAGCAGCGATGCAGGGTGGAGGGTGGAGAGGCGGACTTGGCTGGAGCTGGTCGTCTTCATGGCCATGTGTCTCTGTGGTCGGTTGGTTAGGGCTTGGCTGCCAGACTCTCCATTTCATTTTTACTCTCTCACTTTCTCCATATCTCTCTCTCTCTCTCTCTCTCTCTCTCTCTCTCTCTCTCTCTCTCTCTCTCTCTCTCTCTCTCTCTCTCTCTCTCTCTCTCTCTCTCTGTCTCTCTCTCTCTGTCTCTCTCTCTCTCTCTCTCTCTGTCCTCCCTGGCATGGCCATGGCCTCAGATCCAGCTTAAGGGAATCAGCGTTTCAATCCAGCCAAACGTGGACATGTCCTGACACTCATACACACACACACAAAGACACACACATATAAAAACACACATATACACACAGACATACACATACATCCTCCATCACTCCCTTTACTGCCTAACAAAAGGAAGGCCATATTTCCTTCATAATCGGACTTCATTACATATCATTGTCTCTCTGACTACCCCACCTCACTCAATCTGAATCCTTCGGATGGGCCTCTGACATATTTTCTTGTTTATTTCTCCACAAATTCATTGTTTTCCTGTCTGTACTTGTTTTACACCTGATCTAAATACACAGAGAAACATCAATGCAGTTATGTTATGTTCAGACGCTATATGACCTCTGCGTCTGTCACTAACCTCCAGACAGTCGTTAAAAGACCTTTCTAATGACTGATAAACATAAAATGTACATGTTGTGTGTTGACCTTTGTCCATGTTGCCTCCTCCCCCAGATTAACCGACCTCTCACCATGAAGAAGGAAGGCATACAGACCAGGAACAGGAAGATGTCCAGCAAGTCAAAGAAGAGCAAAAAGTCCCACGACAGCATGGACGACTTCTCCAAGAGCCTGATGGACAAGAGCAGCTCGTTCAGCCCGGCCGCTCTGTCCCGCCACATGTCCTCCTTCCCCCCTTCTCACACTCCGGCCACATGCTGACCACCCCCACGCCCATGCACCCATCTTCCAGCCTGCAGTTCGCCCCCCACCACGGTAGCATGGTCACAGCCATGGGCTAGACTCCCCCCCCCCCCTACTACCACTCCCTCCTCTCTCCTACCTGGGGCAACATTCCTGACACCGATCCTCCAATCTCCTCTCCCGTACCCTGATACCTCTGCTACTCTGCCTCCCTAGCTGAATGACAACCTAACTGCTCTCCGCTCCTCCCCTCTCCTGCCGCTGCTTCGCCAGCGAGCCTATCATGTTCTGACCTCAACGTGAGAGTGAGACAGGCTTTAGGTTCCTATCACTTCAGTTTTACTAGTATTTTTTTATGAATCAAATACAAAACCACCTGTCTGCTGTGTGAAAACTCTGGCAGACCGACTTACTGACTGCTGTTTTCCAACGCTTGGGAAGATTTGTCTCCTATTGAGGAGAAAGGAAAGAGCCTGTTCTCTAACCTTCACACCTTCTAGTAGACTGTTCCAAATCTCACAAATCCGGAATTTTATTTGTGTACAGAAAAGCCATTTACGCCGTCTCCCTCCCCAGCTCTCTACTCCTCACCACACCCTGTATGACAGGACCCTGCCCCCCCCTTTCCCCCCTCCTTGCCCCCCCCCCTCGCCCCCCCCTTGCCCCCATCCCCCACAACCACCCACTTCCCCTGTCCCCCATTCCCCAACCCCCTTCCACACAACCTCCCTACAACCAAACCTGTGCTGTGAGAGGAGGAGACAAACATTGAATATATTTGTACAAATTGTATGAAATACAGTACATTTAATGAAGACTTTTTGATTCAGTAAGAAAAAAAAGCTAAAAATGCCCCCTCGGGCAGCTAAAGACCAGAAGGGTACGAGTCACAGATGGAGAGGATACCGTTGGAGTGGAAAAGACTTCTCTGCTCCCTTCATCTCCCTAACAGATGAAGAGAGAGAGAGAAATAGATGGAGTGGAGAGAGAGTAAAGAGAAAGAAAAGAGTGAAAATGGACTGATAAAGGAAAGGCCTCTACTTTTGTCTGCTGGAATCGTGTTTGATGCATTAAGCTTGTAAAGAGTATCTATTGCTCAGACTGCAAGCGTCTCATTTTTGGATGTGCTATAGGTCTCGGGCAATTGGTTTGTGTTCACATGCTAACACACAAACACATATACTCTCACAAACACAAACATTGCATACACACACACATGCACTCACACACACACTGCCACATTGGATCACCTGAAAGACTTTTTTCCTGCCCACAGATTATATGCATTGTGAAAAAGTTCCCGTATTTGTTATTTGTATGTATAATTCAGAGTACCAAAAATACGAAAGAAACAAAGATGTAGAATTATTTCTTTATGTTATGCAGACTGAATGGTTGTAAAAATTTAATAATAATCACTAGTGTAAAAAATGACTGCTTTTTGTTTCGTAATTTTTTTTCCTCTTTGAAAATAATAAACTAGTTTAATCTCTGTTGACATGTTAGCCTGTGGTTCAAGCGCATCTTTTCTTCATTTGGTGTGGGTGTGTGAATGTCTGTGTATGTATGTGTGTGTATGACGCCTGACACATTGTGACCCTCAAACTATAACACCCTGGCCATTTATACCCAGCATGCACAGCAACCACTCATGTGGTGGAGAACAAACAGGAAGCCTGGAAATAAACATGGCACAGGAGTGGTTTCAAATGGCGATTCTCACAGCCTAAGTCAGTCGCTGCAGTCCAGAACTGAAGTAAATGAACAAGCTATCCTGCTACAGAAAAAGCCTTCAGGTGACTGAAGCATCTCAGACATGTCCCTGCTCAGTTGTTCAGCTGATCAATAGGAGACAAGGTTAATGTTAAGCACCAGTTAAGCTCATATTTACAACCAAAGCTGCGATGAATATATTCATAATTTTTCGGAAGACGATGATTTGAATAACGTTTATTTTGAGATGTTCTACGTGACTGAGACTATGAGGAGGGGGAAGTCACTGGTTTCGACCACAAAGAAGGTCATAAAGTGGCCTAGCTACCTCAACATTTCATTCATCCAATCTCTTCCTCGTTACAGGACAGCAAAACTAAAGCACCAAAACAGTGCATGAGAGTTCAAACAGAGAAAGTGTGTTTGGTTTTCCAACTTTACTTCAGTGCCACACCATCTGGCCTGTGTTTGGTTGCCATATACTGTACGTTGTAACTTAATTCCAGCCAACTTAGTTAGGAATTTAAGCTGACCCTGATATATCTCACTCTTCACAGTAGCTTCCCAGTGTGGTCCTTTGTGACCATTTATAATTCATTTTTAAAATTAAACATTAAATGATGTAAGTAGTTTGCTTACTTAGTAACAAATCAACAACCTCACAAAGACACATTCACGACATAATGCAAACAACATTGGGTGACCCCCCTCCCATTGTCTTTGTACGAGTGCCGGTTCATGGAGGCCAAACAGAAGTCAGGTTTCGGGCATCATTTGTTTCTGAGCCAGTGTGTCAAATCAGGGAGATTTGCTCCTGTGTTTTAACAGTGAGGTTGCAGGGGTATGATATAATGGAATTGTGTGCATGTGTTTGTGTTTATCTGTGTGTAGTGAGGGAAAATTGGGAGGGAAAATTGGGAGGGAAAATTGGGAGGGAAAATTGTGTTTTTAGGAGTCCTATAGCCCCTGAGTGAGCTGTCCTCTCCTTCAGGTATTTAGAGTGCCTGTCTACCAAGGGTGACTGAAGGAGTACTGACTGGCAAAGTTTAGTAATATGGAATGATTTGACTCATCTCACTCTTCCTTTGAACCTGTCTCTTCTTTCCTTTCTTTTGTTCTGACTCTTTCCTCCCCCTCCATCTGTTTACACCCACACCTGTGTTCTTGCTCTCTCAATCAACGGTTTGTTTCAAATATCAGTTAAAAATCTATGCCAGGTTTTATATAATCCCTTTTTTCTCCTCCCCCCTCCCTCCCTCCCTCCCTCTCTCTCTCTCTCTCTCTCTCTCTCTCTCTCTCTCTCTCTCTCTCTCTCTCTCTCTCTCTCTCTCTCTTTCTCTCTCAGTCTCTCTCTCTCTCTTTTTGTCTCTCAGCCTACTTGGAGATAAATGTGGCATCCAAGCAAAGTGTTGATGTTTATTAATTAGCTGACCCAGACACTCTCCAGCTCCAGGGCTCCACCCTGATCCCCTGTCATGCTCCAGCGCTCCCCACCCAGGCATGGCCCTTACTGGGGGACACATTGAGGGGACACAGGGGTCCTCTGGAGAGGTCAAACTGTTTTGTAGTCTCTCTACCTCATTCTCGTTCTTTAGTTCTCTCTCTTTCTCTATTCTTTATGTGTTTCTGTGTGAATTTTACAGTAATGTGACAGCTAAGATGTCATTTGAGTGACCTTAATAATAGTCATAATTGCGTAGTACAAGGTTGTGATAGTAATCACTGCTACATGCGCTTTGCTGTGCCGTCTAACCATCTAAACTTTCCTTTTCATTGTGTTGCTTGTGTGTCTGAACAAAAGCTACACTTTTCACACATACATCAGATAGAGAATGTCACCAGTTTATTTATGGTTCTAGTACAGAGTCAAGAAATTGCACCCCACTTGTTTCTTTCCATCCCTCTCTCCTACTCTCTCTCTCTCTCTCTCTCTCTCTCTCTCTCTCTCTCTCTCTCTCTCTCTCTCTCTCTCTCTCTCTCTCTCTCTCTCTCTCTCTCTCTCTCTCTCTCTCTCGCTTTTGCCCATAAAGTGTTCAGGAATTGTACAAGTGTACATTTTTTGTAAATATGAAATCTATATTGGTCCTGTTTCTGTTGTGTTCCCATCTTTGTCACCCACACATAATGCAGGATTTACTTGTGAAAAATTAAGAGTCCTGTGCATCAAAATACAACATATTTATTTTACTTTGAGGTACATTAAACATTTACCTCAGGTCGCTTCATGCCTCTTCACTTTGTAAGTCATGCTTGTTTACACCCGGTACACAACATTTACCGTCTTACTGTCTTTGTCTTACTGTGGGAGTTCTCTCACTTTTACAAGCTGTTTTCAAGACCCCAGCACCCCTTTGGAGAAGGGTTGTCTTGCGCTGCATTGTCTCTTTAACAATCATAAATGTGAACCATAATCTCCCGTCACAACATTGCAGATAAAAGATAATTATCTCTTTTGTGAGGTGCCTCCAGGCCTCGTTGGCCGGCCTTGTAGACAACATGCCTAAACCCTCATTCAACACACACACACACACACCCAAGCACACTGAACAGGCTGTATGTGAAGACTCCTCCTGCAAACCAGCTCTTCTGAGAGACATTTCAATCTATGTGGTAAAATGCTCAAGGTGATTCTGTCAGTGTGTGTGTGTGTGTGTGTGTGTGCGTGTGTGTGTGTGTGTGGGGGGGATGGTGTGTGCAGTGAGGATGGTTTTTGTGTGGGAAAGATAAAGAGAATGTCTTGTGTGTTTGCATATGAATAGCTAAGTATACATGTTCCCAGACATATGAGAATCAATTATTGATATATGTATGCGATTGCATCAGTGTTTGAAAATATATCATACCTTCCTGGGAATAACAGCCAAGGCCTTAATAAAGAAAAAGAGAGAAAAAGAGAGAGCTAGGAGACTGACATGTTGTGGAACACTGTAGGCGGTGCTGAGTTAAAGTTCACGAGTTCACCTGAGGAGCATTTGAGATGAGCGGGCCCTGTTGTGTGTCAGTAGGAATGAGTGATGACCAGAGAGGGGGGGGGGGGGTGGAGGAGGGGGAGGGGGACAGAGGGTTAACGCAGGAGGGAGGACAGGTTTTGGGCAGAACTACTTTTCTGCTGACTGAGAATATGAGTCGCCTACGGCAACTACTAGACATCAAGTGAGAGGAGGGATCGTCAGTGTATCTGAGGACTGGTTCTGTGTATAGAAATGCAAGTGGAACACCTATGAAACCTCGCCACACAAAAACACATGTGCGCACCCACACATCGTTGCTTGACGTACTGCTCTCCTCTCCCCAAAGAAAAAAACAACCATTCAATTTCATGTCAGGCCCCATATTGTTTCGCCTGTAATCATCAACTCATCATTGGTGCCTGACAAGACGCGCATATCCTCTTCCTCTTGCGCTCTCTCATTAAACCCCCATTAGGAGATCTTCCCTCTGAGTCCTAGAGGCTCCTCCGTGAGGCATCTCTACCTAAACCCGTCCTTGTGTTCTCTCCCAAACTGTACCCTTCCCATGGCATGCTTCATAGTCCCAACCCCTTCAACAGACACCTCCCCACAGGAGCCCGGGGCCAAACTGATGCTCCCCTGTCACGCCCCAGCCCGTCCTTCCCCCTCCTCCTCCCCTCCAAAGTCTATTTGCATGGGCCCACATCCAAAAGCTATCAGCAGACGCCCTCAACACGTCTAGAAGCAAGACCTCGACTGCGGTGCTCTAGTCCATCTGAGCTAGCCCTAGCTCATCCCTAACAGACACCAAGGCCCAGAGACAAGCAGACTAAAGTGCTCTTCTCGTTGTCTTTCTCAGGTGTCTGAGCCTTTGTCGGTGTTGTTCAGGAACAGGTACTTGGCTGGGGGCAGCATTACCTGTGTGGCAGTTGCCTAGAGTGTGTGAAGTAGTTGGCATCAACTCAGTCTTTATCAACACTAAGGCAAGTTAATTATAGATACAAAAGGCGCAAAGATAAACTCTATAGATTAGGTCATGAGCAAGGGATTGAGAACATTCCTGACGCTCCAGAGTTGTCTGTTGCTGCAAACCACTGACACTTTTATCAAATGGAATCATTCTGCATGATCTCAGGTGAATTTATGACAGGAGCAGCAGTGTATTGTTGTTCACATCCCTGGGATCAAGCTGAGATCAAGGGAAGGATCTACTAACAAGCTGTCAATGTGCCGGGGCTTTCATTCCAATGTTTGTATCTTGAATAGAGAAGAGGATTTGTCGTGAAGGTTATACACAAATGCATGTATGTATGTATGTGTGTGTGAGTGAGTGTATGTGTTTACTCCTAACACAGAATGTAGTTGAGATTCATGGGAAGCGATGGCCTGGAGCTATTTAAACAGAATGCAGTTGACTCCAGTTCAGACTTGTGATGTCACGGGCCATTGTCTCCCAGCGGCCAATCAGACAATGCCTTATTAGGTAAATAATCGGTGCTGTGGCGGGTTAGGAAACATGCTGGAATCTTGAGTGGTTATCTATAGCACCCTAGGAAGTTAGAAAAACAATCAGGGAAACGACTTAACACATTAGTGCAAGCATGGTGCACTACACCATCTCTCTCTCTTCCCTGCCGTTTCCCTGATCCTGGCTATCTAGCACCTATCTCATTAGTGTGTAATCCCGAAAGCCATCTCTGTCTCTGATTGGTGAGTCGATGTTATCTCGCTGCTTGCTCATCCTCCATGGCCAATGGATTTCACAGTGAGGCGAGCACGCTTTTAGCTGTATGGCAGAAGTATGAACACACTGTAACCTGGGAACTGTGTTTAATGTCTCTGTTTTGAACAACGCGTGCGTGTGTGTGTATGTTTGGACCGATCTCCAAGGGTTTTGGTGTGCGTGCTAACAGTGGTATGGAACTGGAGTTTGCTATGGATGTGTGTTTCCCAAGCTGCCCTCTATCCCCCACCATGGTCCGGCGTCCCCTGGTTCCCCACCCCCTCCCTGCCCCTCCTCTGGGAGTCCTGGCAGTGTTGTTACTGTAGGCGGAGAGTGCAAAGACTTGCTGTTTTCACAGCCCAAGCTCCTTCCTGAGGTAATGATGGCCTGGGTTGACCGCTGCTCCACTACACTGGCCTATGCTCTGCTCTGCTATAGTATGTTGTGCTATACTATATTTGTTATACCACACAGTGAATGTTTTAACTTATAACTCCACAGTTCAGGTGACATGTACAGAATAGCGCTTAGGGAAAACCCATTGCAATTAACCAGGGGTACTCTTCTAGTGCTATCTACAAAGGGGAGAACACAGGGGTGGACTAAATAATCCAAGTCCAGCCCCCTTGTCCAATGTGACCAACTGTTAGCTAAATTGGGGCTTTAGCCATGGGGAGGAAAGTGTTTTTGTTCAGGTTCTAATCTAGCCAAGTGGTGCCTAAACACAGAGGAGGGGTAGATAAAGATCCTGTTCGACACCTTGACCTCCAGTCTGAACCTTAGCACAGGTGTTACAAACCCTACCTGGCTGACCTGACCGGCACACATGCACTGCTCAACGGCCTATGCACTTACAACCCTTTAGCTTAGCTACCTTGATTGACAGTCTGAGGCTCCTGTTGGTAAGATAACAGCACATCGTTCTTCATTTTGTGTTAACTCAAGATCACTGAAAGACACTCAGTATCATGATACGTTTCTTGGAGAAACCCCACACCCAGAGGTTCATCAAGGGTGATTAATGTGTCACCCACTGTCACTTTTTGATGGATCCACATTCTGGCTTTTTTTAAGAGAGGAGTTTCGTCCCAGTGTGATGCTCATAATGTCATGAGTACCTGACTGACATTGAGCACACACACACACACACACACACACACACACACACACACACACACACACACACACACACACACACACACACACACACACACACACACAAATGATGTATCCAGGTTATTGGATAGTCCTCAAATCACCAGTGACCCGGTCCACCCATGATTGCATAAGAGAGAGGTGGAGAGTAGCTGAAAAGCGGGAATGTGCCCCTGTCAACACCCCTGCCAAACGAGACAACGTTTGTTTATTTAAAGGACTACCAGTCACAAGCCGTCCAACCAGGAAGCAGCAGGTGCCTCTCTCCAACGGCAGGCCTGGTGTTGTTCACAGTGGATAAACAGGTTCGGAAAGGTTGAGGAAAAGAGAAATAAATTAAGAGAGAAACAGTGAGAGAGAGAGCAAGAGAGAGAGAGAGAGAGAGAGAGAGAGAGAGAGAGAGAGAGAGAGAGAGAGAGAGAGAGAGAGAGAGAGAGAGAGAGAGAGAGATGTTTCATTTTTGAAAACAAATGTTTTGTTGGAAGAAGAATTAGACCTGACTAGTTCCCTGTGTAATGTCACAACAACAATACATGGTTTGGTGGTTGTCCTCGCATTTCTGTCATTGTTTGTTGTCATGTTGTTGTCCTGTTGAGGAAAGTTGGCTGGCCTGTGTCTGGATGTGTTTGGCAGGGGTGAGGAGGGTGAGGATAGGATAGGGAAGCAGTCATGGGAGCATGGGGGGAGGATGGAGGGTGCAGGGGAGAGAGGAGGTCTATTGTTGGGTGCAGTTTGGGCTCAATTCTCCATTGTGGCTATGTCACTCTCCAGTGCCCTGGCTCATCGTCTTGCATGTACCCCCCAACCCTTCCATATGTCAGGATAAACGACCTTCTTCCTCTTCTTTCACTCCCCCCTACTTCGTTTTTTTTTTCTCTTTTCTCTTTTGACTGTTTTTCTTCAATTTGAAGCCAGTCCCATTGTCTTCGCATTAACACATTCCCAGCTTAACACACAGGATAGCTTTTTGTTACCTCAGAAGCCAAACACACAAACATCCTTCTTCAGACACGTCTAATTCCCACAGGAAACTTTGCCTTGTTTTGCACAGGTTTAAAGCACTGTTAGAGCTATGATTCTGAGTTTCAGAAGAACGTCTCTGAAATCGTTTAGTAATGCAGTAATGCTTCACCTGTGAGGAATTTGGTGGATCATCTCGGTGCTTTCCCATCCGTAGCTCTTCCCCCTGTCAGATGGAGGCACAGTGTGCGCCCGGGGGCTGGTGAGCTTGGGGGAGGGGGGACTCAGGTGACCAGTTTCACCCGGGACTGACTGGAACCCGTCCGGACACGCAGGGGAGAGCAACTCAGAACAGCCTCAGGACAGAGAGACAGAGAGAGAGAGAGAGAGAGAGAGAGAGAGAGAGAGAGAGAGAGAGAGAGAGAGAGAGAGAGAGAGAGAGAGAGAGAGAGAGAGAGAGAGAGAGAGAGAGAGAGAGAGAGAGAGAGAGAGAGAGAGAGAGAGACAGAGAGAGACAGAGAGAGACAGAGAGAGAGAGAGAGAGAGAGAGAGAGAGAGAGAGAGAGAGAGAGAGAGAGAGAGAGAGAGTTGGAAGAAACCTCCAGAGAACTGTGCATCGGCCTCTTCCCCTTTGTCTCCATGACTTTTCACCTTCCACTCCCTCCATCTCCATTCCTCCATCTTTCCTCTTCAACATTGTGCAACATCTGTACCCCCTGTCAAACCACTGCTCTGTCTGGTAATAACTTAACTCACTCTTCCTGTCCTTCTTTTGCTCTGTCACTTTCGCTGAGGTAATTTTCCAAATTCCATGCTGATGAAAATGTTCATGTAATTGTTGGCCCTGAGAATGAGAAGGAAAAAAAAACCCACATACCAAGAAATGTTAGATAAATATGGTCGGACAGGCCAGACCTTTTCAACGCTCTGTATTTTTGTTGCTTTGTCTGGCCCTGAAGACAGGCCGTTTGTTACTGTCAGTATTTTAGACGTATGGCGATTAATCAGGTGTCAGTGTTGAGGGCAGTGGGGGGAGATTGCAGACTCAGACCCCAAATAAGACACAGCTTCAGCCTATAACAGCAAAGCTCTTTCATTGTTCCAACACATAGTGTTGAATGGTTAAAGATGCTACACTCGGGTGTTTGCCAATCATAAACCTACATTCCTTTCTGAGAAGCCATGTTGTTTCAGGAAAACACTTCGAACGTCCTGACATGTGAGTTCATCATTATCTTTATCCATGTAACACAATAGTTATTAAGTAAATGACAGGTTTTGATTCTTTAAAATATTTGTATTTTTTCCTTGTTCCTGATTTAGACACTTCCTTCTTCTTTTGTCACACACACTCCTCCCTAAAAGCATGTGTTCTCAAGCATTCAGGGGAACATGATTACACGGAACATATCTGAACTCTTTCTCACCCGAACCCAGATGCCTTGCAGCACTGCACAGGTGAAAGGGGGTGGGGTCAGGGAAGCTCGGAGGAGGACGTGGGGAAGAGGGGGAAGAGGGGGAGGAGGGGAAGGAGGGAGGGGTTAAGACTTGTTAGCAAATGTCGGAGAGAGTACCTGGAGTCCCTTGTTTCACAGCTGCACACTTCACACCTCCCTCGCCATCTGTCCTCATCTGGGGAATGAGAGAGTTTCATTTGATCAATCCTCCCACTCTCTTCTTTCTCTCTCAATCTCGATCTCTGTCTGTCTGTCTGTCTGTCTGTCTGTCTGTCTGTCTGTCTGTCTGTCTGTCTGTCTGTCTGTCTCTCTGTCTGTCTGTCTGTCTGTCTGTCTGTCTGTCTGTCTGTCTGTCTGTCTGTCTGTCTGTCTGTCTGTCTCTCTGTCTGTCTGTCTGTCTTTCTGTCTGTCTGTCTGTCTGTCTCTCTGTCTGTCTAAAAGTTTTTCAATCCTCGCTCTGACACGGTTTACCAGAGTGCTGTCAGTCCTTATGTAATTACAACAGTGGAAGGTGGTTCTAGCCCTCCGATTTTCCCCCATTTCTTACCCCCCTATGTGGTCATCTTCACCTATACCTTTTGGAATGTCCTCCACCTGAATCATGGATCGAAGGCTTACTGTGGCCTAGGTGAGGTTAAAATATCGCAGGCTTTTTTGTCAATTATTCTTTAGAAAGACAATACTTACAGATGGTCTTTGTTGTCTCTTATTCTGTGATGGTGAAAGTGTTTTGCATTTGCCTGTATCACGTGTACAAAAGGCAAATGTATGCATGCTAAAACAATACACACCATTCATTCAACATGTATTGACTGTAGTGGGAACACGCAAATATTGCACCATCTTCCCCCCTGTCTCTTTCTGTGGCAATCTCACCCAACCCTCCCCTGAGTGAACCATTCCCTTTGTGACTCCTCTTTCCGGTAGCAGTACGGTTCAGTGTCCCGCCTCCCTGCCTGTCCTTATAAGTACAGGTAGAGGAGGAAGCCTGGCCTGGAAAAGGAGTTGGTGGACTTCCTTAACCTGCTAATCCCTTCATCATCCATGTGACACACCCAATGTGAAAACCCACAGACAGATGTGAGAGTCAGGAGGTAATATAATAGTTTCACATTAACGACAAATCAATATTTGTCTTTCTGTTTTTCCCTTCATTCAGATGATATTTACTCTGTGTTTTTCTGCTCTTGTCCCTGTAGAGGAATGTCTGTGAAGCTTCTGGCCATAAGGGGACTGTAATGGCCTCTCAAATCAATGTCAGAGACTGTTTGGATTTAATTAGTGGCCCTAGAACAGGTTCTCTGTGTGAGTGCATCCACTTAGAGGCCCCTCATTGGATTTTCGCATGCACAATGGAAAGACTGAAGCGTCAATTCTAGTAATCCTATATCTAGGCTCGCTAGTCTGTCCCCTGGGGGCAATGTTGCTTACAGCCCTGCGTGTGTGTGTGTGTGTTATGCATGTGTGATGCCCATTTATATCATCTAAAAGTGTACATGTCTCTGTTCGTTGATTTGTTGAAGTATGTGTGTACTGAACGTGTGTGGCAGGACACAGTCTCTGTGTGGCAGGACACAGTCTCTGTGTGGCAGGTGGATTGATTGAGCAGTGAATTGCGTGTCCCCTGGGTGTTTTTGAGAAGCTGTTGTTTCTGTTTTGTGGCTTCACAATGGGCCTGTGTGTATCAGGGTGGGATTTGTGTGTGTGTGTGTTTGAGTGCATGGTATAAGGTTGGAATGAGTGAACACCAATGGCTTATATTTGCCAAGCTCTTGAGCAATAGGACATGTTTTAGTGTGCTTGTGCGTGTATGTGTGTGCGAAAGAGAAAGAAAAGGTGTTTTCTGTACCTCTGGGTATATTCCAAGAAAATGTATGATCGATGGCGATGATGCAAGCATAGCACACGCTTGTATGTTGTTGATTGCAGTGCATGCACTCAAGGATGAAACTGATGACACATCCTTTCGCAGTGTGTCCTCATTGTGTGCTACTGCTTTAGTCGTGAATTCCTGTGGTCTGGTATCCCTTGCACTGGGATAATCATAGTGTCTCTTGAAGATGATGCTGAGTCAATGGTAAAGTACTTTCAGGTAGTTTCTCTAGGTATCGCTGTGTGGGTGTGTGTTTGTGGTTGTCTGTATGTGTGTGTAAGAGAGGACTGTCCTGGACAGGTGAGTCCACATTAACATATGGGGTCATGGTTGATGGGTGGGTTCCAACCCGGGTCAACACATTAGTTATACCCCTCCTTTCCCCATTCTCTGCTCTCCTTCCTTCCTTCCTTCCTTCCCTCCCCCCCCCCTCTCTCTCTCTCTCTCTCTCTCTCTCTCTCTCTCTCTCTCTCTCTCTCTCTCTCTGCTTGACCGGTCCAGTGTGTGAGTGACCACTGCTGAGGTTTGGGGGCTTGGGGGTGTCTATAGGGGGGTCCAGGGATAGGCTGGGTGAAGAAAGGTGGGATTGTTACCGGTGGGGGGGGGGGGGGGTGGGGATTGGCTGGGGTGCAGGAGAGCAACAGCACCTGGCCATCTGGCCATTAGGGTTCCCCAAAGCAATAATGGTGAAGCCCCCCCTCCCCCTATCTCCCCCTTGGCCCCCTTCTCCTGGCCCCTGTCTGGGGAGCTGTAATGGTGGCCCCGGGGCTCTGAGTGGACGCCCCTTGGGACCCAGAGTCGGAGGTGATGGAACTGGATAACGGCATTCACCTGAGGTGCTTATTCACAGCCAGGCCCAGCTTGGGGGTGTGACGGGCTTTGGACCCTTGAGGTGGGGTGTGTGGTGGGGTTGGGTGTGTGGTGGGGTTGGGTGTGTGGTGGGGTTGGCTGTGTGGTGGGGTTGGCTGTGTGGTGGGGTTGGGTGTGTGGTGGGGTTGGCTGTGTGGTGGGGTTGGCTGTGTGGTGGGGTTGGCTGTGTGGTGGGGTTGGGTGTGTGGTGGGGTTGGGTGTGTGGTGGGGTTGGGTGTGTGGTGGGGTTGGCTGTGTGGTGGGGTTGGCTGTGTGGTGGGGTTGGGTGTGTGGTGGGGTTGGCTGTGTGGTGGGGTTGGCTGTGTGGTGGGGTTGGGTGTGTGGTGGGGTTGGCTGTGTGGTGGGGTTGGGTGTGTGGTGGGGTTGGGTTGGCTGTGTGTTTGTGTGTGTGGGGGGTGGGGTTGCAGGGGGTCGCGCTGCAGCCCACAGCCCCCCAACTACCGTCCGATACTTTACCCTCCACCATCCCCACAATGCTTCACCCCACTTCCTGTCCCCCAACCATCACCGTGGAGACAGGTGTTAACGGGAGGGTTCGGACAGATGAGGGGGTTGGGGGGGGCAGGTGGTGTCAGTGATCTGTGACCCAGATTTAGGTTACCTGTAGAAGTGACATTCTAGTGGGGAGCTTGTTCATCTTTAGTACAGCCAAGCAAACATGATTGAATCATGAAACGACCTCAGCATTGATGACCAAGAACAAGGGAGGAAGGGAGGGAGGGAGGTGGAGCGAGGAGAGAGGGAGGAAGGAGAGAGGGGGCCGTCGTGGCCCTGGGTGACCTGTCCTGTGATGCAGGATGAGGATGTGGAACACACCTGGGGGAGAGGACAGGTGTGCTGGAAGGAACAGGGACTCTGAAAGCAGAGCAGCCTCTAGCTGCGTGAAGGAATGTTCTATTCCTCTCGTCTTTAATGCAAGGAAGTCTATACTGTGTGACTGTGTGCGTCTACGCTGTGTGGATGTGTGTTTCGAAGCTGTGTGACTGTGTGTGTGTGTGTGTGTGTGACTGTGAGTGTGTGTGTGTGTCGAAGCTGTGTGACTGTGAGTGTGTGTCTTTGCTGTGTGAATGTGTGTTAGCCTCCGGCTGCAGGGTGACATTAGCATACTTCGTTTTCGTTCCAGCTTTGAAACGCACACTTTGGAGTACACATCGAAACCATACCGCCATAGAAACCACACAGCAACACACACGCATATTTAAAGACACACACATACTGTATATATATACACATGCATATTTTTTTTTAATGAAACACTCTCGACACACGTATACGCACAATCCCACGGACACACACTGACAAACTGAGACAGTATTTCAGAGGTGAAATGCACCTGCTATAACTAGCGACTCGAGGTGAAGCTCAGTGCATGCTGACAGGTGTTAGATGGTTCCCGCCCACCCTGATGATGACGCAGCGCCCCAGCACAGGACCCCTGGGCAGCACACTCAAACACAGATCACCTCCCTTTGGCCTGTATCTGGAGCTGCTCTCAAACAAAATGACCGTTTGATTCTTCAGTTGTAGGTTCACTCCCACCCACACCAACAACCACAGTCACTTTCTCACACACACACACACACACACACACACACACACATTCCACAAGTGGTGTAACCAATGAGGCAGGATTTAACATGAAACGTTGCAGAGAGAGGCAGATAAAAATTGAGAGAGAGAGAGCACAAGAGATCTGAAACAGCGGAACAGTTCAACTTTTGTGTCTATTGAAGGTTCACACACCGACGCACAAACACACACCCACACACTCACGCACACACCTATCCCTCTACACGCACACACACACACGCACACACACACGCACACACAAACACATACACCACCTTCAACCGTTTTTATTAAATGTTTTGGATCCCTGTGGTAGTGAAAGAGGAACTAGACCCAGGCTGGTCCCAACCCTCAGGCCTCAGGCTGGTGGAGCACACAAGCCGCCCACCTGTCATCAGACTAACACCTCCTCTGGGATCTGACAATCACATGGATTCCAATTAGTTGTAGCTGCTGACAAGAACAAGCATTGGCAGGCTGCGAAGTTACAGTATATTGATAAAGAGAAATATGCATTTCTTACATATGGGATAATACCAGATTTTGATATCTATTATGTTTTTGTTTTTGTCATATCACAGAACTGAGATCCACCGTAGTTAGTTCCTTTTCAAATGCAACATTGCATGTATTAGTGTCATCATTTTGGAACTGAAATGCATGTAAATAATGTGACTCAAGAACAACTGACTGTAAATCATTTGTAAACAACAAAAGCCTCATGTTTATTTATCTGTCCTCACCTCACATGCTCATCCGGCATGGCATGAGTGTAGCTTTTCAAAACTCTCGTCTGCCTCTTTAATAGTTTTCATCCTTCGTTCGGTCGACCTTTTCTGGGGCAAGGTGACACAATCAGCTTCTGGGATCTTATCAGCTGTGTAACGTGTCATAAGTGGTAATGTAACTGAGGTGTGTGTGTGTGTGTGTACGTACGTGTGTGTGTGTGTGTCTGTCCTTGGGTGGGGCAGATGTTCACCGCAGTGATGGAGATGGCGATAGGTGTGATAGATGTGCTGATGAGCCACTCATCTCAGGGATGCTTGGCCTGGGGCGCTGGAGTGGAGACTGGGCTCTGGCTCTGCCTGATAGATACCAGGCTGATTTCATCTCCAAACAAGAGAAACATTAGATTTGTGATTAGGCCTTCTTCATGTCTGTAGGCAGCCTAGGTTGCAGAAGTGCTCCATGATTTCAGTGTGATGACAGGTCTGTTACGTGCTGGAGATAACATGACTGACGGAACGCTTTATAGTTATGGCTGGGGTTTAGGGAGGATTATTGCCCTCGCTTGGTAAATGAATGGGTTGTGTTTGCATTCAATTCAGTGCTAGATCTTGATACACTAACTGCGGTTGTATTTCTGTCAACGTCTACAACATTGTCTCTGTTTCTCTTTCTCTCTTTCTCTCTCGCATTCTCTCTGTCTCTCTTTCTCTCTATACCTTTCTCTGTCTTTCTCTATCTATCCCTGTCTCTACACTCACACACAACCACACACAAATACATATCAACCCCACCCTCCCCCACACATACCCAGTAACACAACCACACACACACACAACCACACACACACACACACGCAGACACACTCACAAACACTCCTTGTGTGGCTCGTGACCACGTGGAATGTTCCTGTACTTGCATCAACAGGTAGCTCTGTTCCTCAACTGTACCAGTCAGACCTGCAGGGCCAGGTCATACCTGGTCTGTGTGTGTGTGTGTGTGTGTGTGTGTGGAGTGTGTGCAGGTTCAGGTCATCTGGTCTCTGTGTGTGTGGAGTGTGTGTGAGGGGCTGTGTGTTTGTGTGGGAATGTGTGTGGCGGGTGGGAATGTGGGGCTGTGTGTCCGTGCGATTGGATATGTGTGTTTGTCTGGCTGTGTGTCTCTGTGTGGGTCTCTGAGTGGTGTGGGGGTGTGTGGGGGTGTGTGGGAGCTGATGAGTTAGGTGCTCTGTCTGTGTGTGTGTGTGTAGTGGGGGGATGGGGCAAAATGAGCCTGTGTTCCAGGGTTGAGTTTTGAAGTGGCCCGTGCTCTCTTTCAGGCCCTGCCGTGACAGGGCTGCGTTGGGGGATAGAGTGTCGGCCGCTCTGAAGAGGGCCTTGTTCCTGGGGCTGTATTGTTTTACCGGATCGCCCATTGTGCTCTCAGACAGACTGGGGGGTGGCCTGGTGCCAGGGATAGCTCTGCTGCCTGCCAGCCTCTCCCTTTCTACACCCACACCTCCCCCCACGGCAGGGAGGACACACACACACACACGTGTGCACAAACGTCCCCGCAAACACACCACGCACCTATGCATGTCTTAATACACACATGCTCACCTTCTCACTCTGTCACTCACACACACACACACACACATATCATATGCAGTTATGGTTAAGCTTCCCCACAGAGTTAAAGAGTCACTGTTGGGATCATGGGGGGACTGTATGTGCCGGAGGTTAGATGGATCTCTGCACAGTGAAGTGTGGGAGGTCCGGATCACAATCACTTTGTCGGCTTCTATTAGAAAGCATCAAACGGTAATGAAAGTGTTTGATAGTAGACCTGTAAGTCTTCCGGAGTCTTCCGGAGTTTGCAGCTTTCTTTGAATGGCTGTGGAACAACTGCAACCTCTCTCTGCATGTCACTTCTCTTTTACACCATTGCTTTGACTTCCTCTTTTCTGCTCCCACGTTGAAATCTGACTTTCAGTTTCCTTTTGTCTGATTTGTTTTTATGTTCTTTGCTGCCAGAATAGAATGATGATAAATGTCCTTAATGCCAGTAATGATCTTGTTCTCCGTTCTCTCGGTTTCTCTCTCTTTTTTCTGTCTGTATCGCTTTCTCTCTTTCTCTCTCTCCTGGTTATCCTTCTCTCTCTCCCTGGTGTTCAGTCTGTGTTCTATCTCTTCTTTCTTTCTTGGTGGTACAGTCCTCTGGTAATCACGAAAAATTAGCAGTCTAATGCTTTAGTCTGGTAAATGGCTGAGAGTAGAATATAAACACAAAATGCTCCAACAATAACTCATGTCTAAATCTACGCTCGGGGCAACAAGGAGGTGCAGGGAGCTTGGCAGACTCTCTCTCTCTCTCTCTCTCTCTCTCTCTCTCTCTCTCTCTCTCTCTCTCTCTCTCTCTCTCTCTCCCTCTCTTCTTAGTCAGACAGCCATGGTGGCGGATGAGCCTTAACAGAGAACAAAAACCCTCTTCTAAAGAAGAGATCGAAGAGAAAAGGCCAGAAAATGCATTTTTGTCTCCTAAAACACAGGACATGGGATGCAATGTGAATGCAGTGAGTCTGTCAATGACATCATACTCAGACACGATGAGATCCTTTATATTGACACCCATGCATGTGTTTGCTTCTTATTGTCTTTTCTTTGTGCCACAGATTCACGGAGGTGAAGGAAAATACATGACTTCTCTGTCTGGCTTACAGTCACCATTCATTTAAATTGATTTTATTTTATGTTGAACACGTTTATTTGACTGTGTCTTCTCAAGAAACATACATGCATAGACACATATACAAACACCTACACACACACACATAATTGAAGAATTGCTGTGCTGCCTGTTCGACAGTAATTCCAGGTGTGTGTGTGTGTGTGTGTGTGTGTGTGTGTGTGTGTTGAGGTGATCTCTCTGTGTCGCTGCTCTGGTGTTCCAGTCACAGGTAATCCTCCAGACCTCATCCTGCAGCAGCACCTAACAGCAGCTCATGTCCTTCCTATACCTGTGTCACACCACGGACAGACCTGTGTGTTTGTGTGTGTGTGTGTGTGTGTGCATGGACCACTGCCTACATGCAAGGACAGGTCATTTCCCATGTTCCTGTCATCTCAACATCTGTGAATATGACCACATGACACTGTCAACATTTCTTCAATAACCTGTATTACCTGTGACTCTGGCCACCTAAATACTGTCAGAACTATGTGATCTTTTCATTTCTCTTTCGTTTGCTACATTTTCTATATGCACAATTTGTACGTCGCTTTGGACAAAAGCGTGTGCTGAATGAATAAAATGTGAAAAACGTAAATTGGACCCAGACGACATTTATATTTCCCTCACTTACAACACCTCCCACTAAATCAGTCATCCAGCATCCAGCTCCAACCACTCTGGAACAACCCTATGGTGTCATTTTCTAGAAACAATGGCGCTGACAAATAATCAAGCTTTTTTCCATTCTGTAACACAACACTGGTTATACTACCCACCATGGGCTCTCATAATAAGGCCCTTCAGAGTGTAGACCCTGCCTATCATTTATTAAAGGGCCAATCTCATAAAGCCCAGGAGGGTGTGTGTGTGTGAGAGAGAGAGAGAGAGAGAGAGAGAGAGAGAGAGAGAGAGAGAGAGAGAGAGAGAGAGATAGAAAGAGAGAGAGAGAGAGAAAGAGAGAGAGGGAGAGAGAGAGAGAGAGAGGGAGA
Source organism: Hypomesus nipponensis (assembly GCF_054491055.1). Lineage (NCBI taxonomy): Eukaryota > Metazoa > Chordata > Actinopteri > Osmeriformes > Osmeridae > Hypomesus > Hypomesus nipponensis. Next base: position 5,625,626 of record NC_140367.1, read on the forward strand.
GAAAGGACTCTTCTCAGATGACTAAGTGTTTGTTGATGCTCTGTAATCTCGGAGGTGGACTTTTTTAACTATTGTGGAAAGGCTCCTTTGTGTGCTCGGTTTAAAAGACTACTCAATGTAAATGAATGGGATCAGGGTTAACCCCTCGGGTGGAGGGGAGGGGGTGGCGGGAGGGTGTGTGTGTGTGTGTCAATCTGATGTAGCCATCTTAATCCAGAACCCAGACTCTTGGCTCCTTCACTCATCAAAGAGAGAGGCCTGCAGTAGTCAGGCCAGATTTAATCTATGTGTTTGTTTGTGTGTGTGCGCGTGTGTTTGTTTGTGTGTGTGTGTGTGTGCTCCCTGCGAACTTGTGAGTCATGCATTGTGTCCCCTAAGTATGCTGAATGGCTTGTCCTGCCATGTGCAGGACTAAGCTAAGGTGGCGTTAGCATCATTGCTATCACTGGGTCAACACTACAGAGGGGTGAGAACCATTGTTGCCTGTCCCCACTTCAACTGCCTGGCTGAGTGAAGTGCTGTCAGGTTTAGATAAAGAGACACAGGCCTATGTTGGCATCTCTCAGCCAGAGCAAACATGGAGGTTTGCCCTGGTGAAAGGGGGTGGGAAGGAAGACTTTGTTTGTGTAAGTATCACAATACTCTGAGGTGTGAGGGTTGAATGATAGTGTATCCATTAACTAAAATCAACAAACGTACTTGCCAAACATTTTACACTCAGATGTGTAAAATGTGATGAACCTTTTGATGGTGATAACCTGTATCACTTATTGTACTTTCTTATACTTACTAGTGCTTACCAAGACTAGACAATTAACGTATGAGACTAAGAATTGGGAAGGGTGTGGGTGTGTGTGTGTGTCTGTGTGTGTGGGGGGGCTGTAAATTTACCAGCATGCATCAATCCCTTCGTCATCCACACTGTTGCCAAGAAACATAGATCATTTTATATTAAATTCCTTGAACTAAATTGACACAGAGCAGTAAATTATCTCCTGAGTGGTTGTTCAAATGTTTATGTGTGTGACTGTGAGAGTCTGTCTGCCTCTCCTTCTGCATGTCTGTGTGTGTGTGTATGTGTGTGTATCTGTCTGTCAACCTGTGTGTGTCTGTGTGTCTGTTTGTGAGTGTCTCACAGCACACACAACACCCTTTCATGAGGTAATATGAGCTAAAAAGCTCATTTAAAGCTACAGTTTAAGAAATAACTCCTGACTATTTCCTGTAATTAGATCTTTGGTCTCCATTAGAGGTGCCTAAAACATTTTGATTGATGCATCTGTTTTTATGACTTGAAAATGAGTTTCAAACGTGTTGCCCAACCCAAAGCTGGATTCCCAGAGTTCCTCAGTGTGTTGTGTACCTAACAGTCTGCATGCTCAATCAGTGGTGTGTTCCAGTCTCATTAACAGATCTGGTCGAGGGGTAGCGGCCTGTCAAACTCGTCTGGGGAGGAGGCCTAATGTTTCCTACTGGCATATCTGCACCACACAGTGGTTCCTGAGCAGACAGCCTTTCAGTCAACACAAGGAACCGTCAGGTTTACGTAACCCCCCCTCCCCCCCTCCCCCCTTCTCTCCTGCACTTCCCTCCCGCTCTTTTCCCTCATTGTTTTTCCACAGGGGGGTTTGCCATGGCCCTCCTCCTTGTCTAATGAGCGAGGGATGAAGAAGGGGTGGGGGGGGGTTCTGGTTTGTTTGGTGTTTTATTGTTCCCCGGTGGTGGGCGACAAGGTGCTATGGGGGCGGAGGTCAGGTGAAGGATGGAGTGGTGAGAAGGTTAGATGGAGGAGAAGGGAAGAGAGGCAGAGGTGAGAGAAAGAGAGAGACAGAGGTGGAGAGTTAACACCACATTTTAGTTCCCATACAAATCAAATCAACATTTATTTGTTTAGCCTTTTTTACACGCAAGCATGTAACATGCTGATGATGATTGGGTCATTGATTGTTGTCCCAGCACGTCGGTTACTATTGCTTGAAATGAGCAGTGCCATACAACCAACACTTACCAAAAGACTGTTCCCACGCCCTATCTCTCTCTCTCTCTCTCTCGCTCTCATATTTTCTATCTCTCACCCTCTCTCAATCTCTGTCCATCTGAGAGCCGCTTGATTGGATTCATATAGTCTGCTTATCGGTGGGTCCAGTTTGTCAGAAGGGGAGTGGCACACATAAAGGAGCCTGTTGCTATCTGTGCTGTCCACAAGACACCTCATTAAAGGGTTATTCCCTCATTATGTGGCTCATCACTGCTCGCTGCCCGGAGGTCTCTGGCTCGGCCTACCCGTTCTCCAGAGAACCGTCTGGAGGTCCCAGTTCCCAGCGCTCAGGGGTCTCTCTGGAGAGCAATAGAGATCTGCGTCTGATGGCCAGATAGTGTTGTCTATAGAGACTCAGTAGGGTGTTTGTGTGTGTGAGGGGTGGGGTGGTGGGTGGGTGGTAGGGTGGGGTGGTGGGTGTGGCTGGGCATCAGTTCATTAGAGGGAATCAGAGCCAGAAATAGAGTAGAGGAGGGAGGAAGAGGTCAGGGCTAGGTGGATCTTGTGGAGTGTGTGTGTGTGTGTGGTGGGGGGGTGGTTGTTGTCCCCTCTCCAGGGTCAGTGTTTACCCACACAGGCTGGATAGGGACTCACCCCTGACCTATCATACGTAACCTTGATGTGGGATTAACCAGCCACTAAAAAGCTGTCACCCTGTGTGTGTGTGTGTGTGTGTGTGTGTGTGAGAGAGAGAGAGACAGAGAGAGAAAGAGAGAAGGAGAGAGAGACAGAGACAGAGACAGAGATAGAGAGAGAGAGAGACAGAGAGAGAGAGACAGAGACGGAGATAGAGGGAGACAGAGAGAGAGACAGAGAGAGAGAGAGAGAGAGAGAGAGAGAGAGAGAGAGAGAGAGAGAGAGAGAGAGAGAGAGACAGAGAGAGAGAGAGAGAGAGAGAGAGAGAGAGACAGTGAGAGAGAGAGAGAGAGAGAGAGAAAGAGAGAGAGAGAGAGAGAGGTCAAGTCACCTCACCTTGAGTGGGAACAGGGCCGGGGCCCAGGCCAGGACCGGGGCTGGAGCTGGTGCAGGGAGATAGGGGAACAATAAGCCAGAGTGATGGACATTGTAAATGAAGTGATATCTCCCGGGAAGGCCACATCCAGCCCCTATCACAAGCCCTCATCAACACACAGCCGTGTCAACGGACAACCAGCATGTCCCCGGACACTTTCCTTCTACTCTCTGAAATCTCCTGCTCTGCACTCCCACTCATTCATATGACATATTCATGGAGTGAAATGAGTTTACATGTGAATCCCCTTCTCTGTACACATGAAAGCTTGGGTACAAACAAGCATTCTTATGGCAGATTGATGGTGCATCTCCCTGGTGGGCCTAGTTTGTATCAGAGAGCATTCAGAGCTCCCAGAGGACAAACGCCTTTGTCAAAGCCTGAGAAGTTAAATCGTATATAAAACAAATTAATTGCCCCTGTTAGATCACTCAAGCACTCACCCAAGGGAACATGTGCTTATCACACACACACACACACACACATATACACATACACAGGCACACACACCCTCACACACACACACTGCTCTTAGCGTTCCTCTGCTTGCCAGTCCCGTTCTCTGTGGAATTGGGGAGCTACTCCTCTCCATCTGTTGGCCTCTTTAGAGCACTGACTCCTGTTTTAATTACAACCCCCCCACCACACCCTTCCCCTCCGTCTCCCCTCCATCCTCTGCACCACTGCCTCCCTCGGTCTCCGGCCCTCTACACCGACCCCTCTCAGCCGTCCATCTGTCCTCCCACCCTCGCCCCCAGACCAGGGGGAAGCGTCCTAACGGACAGCCCTCTGCTCTTTACGACGGTTGTCATCCTCGCAGGGCTTTGAGAAGGAATCCAGCTGTGATCGGTGTTTACAGCCCTGAGCCCTCAGCCTCATTTAGCCCTGTCCTCTACTGTAGAGGCTACTGGAAGGTGAACCTTTATGACCCCACTCACTGGTGCCCAGCAGGCTTGACAGCAGGATGGCTGATTGCTGCTTACCACCCAAAGTGTGTGTATTCAGAACAGACAAGAGGTTCTGGTGGGAGTGTTTATGGTCCAAACCGGGATCGTCACTGTGTGACAGCTCAGCCTATTAGTCGCTCTCGTTCAGTTGTGTTTTCAGCTCTGCGTGACTATATTGACTGTGTAAGGGAGGCTAATTTACCTCCCTCTGAGTGTGTGTGTGTGTGGGAGGGGGGGGGGGGCGGGGGGTCCAGTTCTGTCATCTGTCTCTTGCGCTTGAATGAACCCGCCTCTTCTCTTCAGAAGGCTTGTGGGCCCTGTCTGCTTTAACTGTGTGTGAAACTTCCGGGGATCACTAAGAGTCTCACTGATCATGTCTCCTGGACATGGCTTACACTTTTATGACATGTCACTGAGTTTTTTAGACTTTACAACCTTTTATAAAAACATTATACTAAGTTTGTCTCCATTGGATGTTAGTATTTTCAGACAATTAAACAAGGGGGAGCTTGTGCCAGTCTTAATGAGGGTGGTTAAAGCCCATAGAGGTGTGAAGGAGGGCAAGTAGACATACCTACCCTGCTGCAGCTCCCATCCAGAGCCTCCAGCCCGCCCAGCAGGTCTAAACAAACAGCCGGTCAACGTCTTAGTCATGCAAATGGCCCTAAATACCATCAACGTGTGTGCTGCTCCCCTGATTACTCTAGCCCCTGGGGAACTAACGTACCTCTCTAATCTGCATGACCTTAGAGCAGGGTGGAGTGTGTGTGTGTGTGTGTGTGTGGATGAGTGTGTGTGTGTGTGTGTGTGGATGAGTGTGTGTGTGTGTGTGTGTGTGCGGGTGGATGAGTGTGTGTGTGTGTGTGCGGGTGGATGAGTGTGTGTGTGTGTGTTTCATCTAGGCTCGCTTACCCCAAGAGTTGTGATGAACTTCATCATAGCCATCCATTTCCTATGGGTGCCCAGTGCGGTGTACTATGTGACTCGTGTGGAAGGATGGTTGACAAAGAGAGAGGGGTATTAGCAACCCAGAGAAGAGGCCAGACTTAAAAGAGGCCTTTCTCAGTCCCAGGAGCCTATTATCCAGAAGTACAATCAGAAAACAATGTGGGCAACTGTAGCAGGTCTCAGGATTCAACAGGAGGCCAAAGGTCAAATGTGCCTTTGAGTTGGTTAGAAGCCAACACATGGTAGGCGGTACTACTACGCTCTCTCTCTCTCTCTCTCTCTCTCTCTCTCTCTCTCTCTCCCTCACTCCATGCCTGAACATGTGTTGTACGTGTGTGTGTGTGTGTGTGTGTGTGCACCCTACATAGAAACTGGACAGTCTGGTTTCTCTGGCAGAGGGTGAAAGCGGTTAAGGATGCAGCTCCAGGCAGAGTTAGAGAAAAAAACACGTTACGTCTCCAAGTTACATTACAATAAACACTCATGTGACGAGACGTACATGAGTGTGTGAAAGACACACACTCATGTACAAACACAATCACACAATCACACAAACACACACTCATGTACAAACGCAATCACACAAACACACAAACACACACACACACACGCGCCCCCCCCGGCTGTGATAGACTTTCCTAATTCTATTCAGTTCTGTTTTACTTCATGTTACACTGTATACATTGTTTCATAGGCCTCACGCCATCTTCCCTTAGACTCTTAATCTGTTCACTATCAAACAGGCACTGTGACTTTATCAGGAGGCAGACCGTGTTGTTGGGCTGTGATATGACAGGGATTATCCAGGAGCAGGATTTCTATTAAAAATGCAAGGTAATCAGTGACACTCCTCTAATTGTGCTTGGCAGGATTCTCCTGTCCATGCCCCAGCAGTATGCTTCAACTAAACCATATTAGTTCCCTGACAGCTTACCAGCAGTCTAATTACAGGTTTCTCCTACGTGTTACAACGCTTATGGTGCCTGGCTGCTTTTAATACTTGACTCTGTTTCTCTTTTTTTCTTTCCTTCCTTCCTTCTTTCTCTTTTTTGTATCCCCTAAGCACATTTTGAAGAACGAACAGTTCCCTGCTGCCATGGTTTTATAGACTTGCTTACATGCAGAAATTACCAGGATGCAAGTGATAAGCAGGTGTGATATGTGGGCTTTTTTCTTGTCTTTCTTTCTAGTGTGGTGTAGATTTGACAATGTTGGCACGACAACCAGCAATTCCAGTTCATGAGCTGCCTCTCTCTTTGTTTCTTTTCTTTAAAAGTCTGGTCCATTCATCCACACTTTTTCCCTCCACTTGGCCTTCACTGTCTCATTTTTACAAACACTTTGCTTTTCTTTTTAATCGTTCCCCAATACCTTTGTTCCAGATTTGTCTTCCCCCTCCCCTCCCCCCCCCCCTTTTCCCTCTTTCAAAGCTCTCCTGCTTTCTGTTAAACTTCCAACGGTCATTTCTGCTCTTCCTGTAAGCTTGGAAGCTACTGTTTGTTCCCACAGCCTTAGCTGCAGTGACCACTACATCAGCTAGGATAGCTAGCGCTAACCGCAAACCACAGCCCATCTCTGTTTGGCTCCGTCCTCCAGCCTGTGTTAACTTAACTGTGTAAGGACACAATTATTCAATAATTAGCCTGAGAACTGGACACCATACGTCCCCCCCGCCTCCCCCCCCCCCATGATATCACTATAATCCCAGGAACAAACACAGCCCTCTGCTTACCCCCACTCACACCAGCAGGATTCAACTGCCCCTTCCCTGCCCTCAAACAAGTAGTTTGAGAGTTTCCTGTTTCCCTCCTCTTCCTCTCTTTTCTCTTTGTAATTAGCATGATTATCATTCCAAACAATAGTTAGAATAATTGCAGCATTAAAGGCAGTCATCTCCTGGTCACTTCCTGTCGAGGGATGACTGACGCGTGAGCAGCTTCCTCTTCCTGTTGGAGGGAGTGGGAGAAAGGGGAAAGGGAGGGGTCAGGCATGACTAATCACTCTGAGCACTGGGACCTAATGGGCTAATGAGTTTTACTCATGTATCATCCTACTGCTTAACCTGATTATGTAATTGTATGATATCCTATACCGTTGATGGGGCTGTGATGGGGGTGATACTAGGCAGCCACAGAACAGTCTTATCAGATCCTATCTCCTTCATTACTTGAAGTGCAGCCATTTTGGGTTTGACATATTGCTAGAACCAGGCCATTTCCCCACTGTCGTCATCACTTATTGTAAACACTGTGTTTTTTGAACCAACTCTTCCCCCTTTTCTTCAGGATTCACCTCCATGCGGGCCAGCAGGTTAACACTCACCTGTCTCTTCTGGGGCTATTATTACCACTCTGAGAACCAAAACAAAGAAGTCATCAACTGTTTTCTCCAACAGAGGCATTCTCACACTCTGAAACATGTTTATACTCTAAACACAGCAGGGCCAAGCGCTGAGCAAGGCTCATGTCAGCAACTCACCCTCATGGCTCTGGAAACACACACACACACACACACACACATGGACACAAACACATGCACACCCACATGGACACACACACACAGAAATCCTATATGCTTCTTTTCTATCTCTTAGTCATCATTGAGATGATGTGTGTTTGTGTTGGTGTGTGTCTGTGTGTGTGTTTATGTGTGTGAGAACACTAAAATAAAGGAAAGAGTTAGGTTCCGACTGCCTTGTGTTCTAGAAGCACCAAGGAACAGACAGGTTGCTCCTGTCCCTCTTACTCAGTAAAGATGAGACCAGCCACACTAACAGCACAACAAACCTTCATTCAGGGTTTGAAAGGACCTGTGACTCTCTTGGGGGATCGCCTACAATGTCGTCATAATACATTCTGCTCCACCCCCTCCCTTCAAACGCTTCCATCCCTCAGAAAGCAGTTACCCAAGTTAACGGCTCGGAAATCATATTTTATAGATTAACGACTAACCTTATTGTAATAGGTCTGTGACTTCTTAGTGCTTCTACACCTTCTTGCATCTGAGAGACAGTCTGTCATCACCGTGGAACACAACAGGACCAGTTCTGCCTGTGTTGAAACACCACACCCCGCCCCCCCCTCCCCCTGAAGCCACCATGGCACGGGTCACTGGTGGTGCGTGGGAGTATGAGGGCATGTAGTTTTACCACCTTGTCGTCACTGCCAGTTGACACGTTCACCCCTCCCCAACCTCCTTCTTCCCCCAGGAAAACCTTGTCACTCAACTGACTCTCCAACAGCCTGCAACGCTGCCTTGTTATGGGAACGGCTGTTTAAGAGCTCTTCCTGGAAGTTGCCTGAACTATAATTAAGTTAATTTATATTCAACGTCACGGCGTTGCTTGCAGTCCCACCTGCTTGACTGACAGGAACATACTGACGTATGCCAAAACATGTGCTGTGGTTAGCATTGAAAGTACGGGAGCCTTGTTTGCTCACGTCATCCTGTAATTAGTTTATTTTGATAGTTGTCAGGGGGTTCCTGATAGCAGTGGCACAGCAGAAGACCATATCTACCCCAGCAGCAGAACAGTGGGGTGAAGCCAGCTCCTGGAGACTCCACAACCACAGTTTGATGTCTAAGACGGGCTGGTTAAACATTTTGGAGCCCGGTGAAGTGCAGGCCTGTGATCTCTGCAGGAAGGAGTGGAAGACAGCAATGAAGAGAACGAGAGAAAGATGAGAGAGAGATAGAGGGGGAAAGAATGCGTGAGAATGAGATGAGAGAAATGTTGTTGTTTTTTTTCTAGCCACATTTTGCCAAGGACTGTTTGACCACCATATCCTTTAGTAAAATATGAACATAGGTGAACAAAGGTGCTGCTGCAAATACATGCTGTATTCATGTAGCATGTGAGTGGTTGTGTAACACAAAAGTAAACTTCCTAACAGAATTCCAGTGTTTTCTTAGATGGTTGACAATTATGGAAACATCTGATGCTCACTATGGGTTTTAGCTTCTGTTGCCATAGAGAATTTAGCCGAGAGACATGGACCAAACCGTTATTATTGAGTGGCAGATCTGTGGTTGTATGGAGACACAGAGTCATGCACGCACACAGACACACACTGAAACACCACACACGCACACACTCCAAGCATCTCATGGAATATTTTAGGCTCATGAGGTGTGTGCCTTGTGTGTACTCGTGTGTTTGTGGTTGTGTGGGCGATTGTGTGTGAGTTGCACGGGCTGTGCATCACACCGATGTCACTAAGATGAGGCTGTGTGTGTGTGTTCATGTGTGTGTGTGTGTGCGTGTGTAGAGCAGGGTAAAGGATAGGAGATGAGTACCAACCTCCCAACCACACACTATTTTTAGAGGCCTATAAGAGAAGAGCAGCTTAGCTAAAAAAAATAAGAAATATAGAAGTTGTAGAGTCTATCTGGTGCTCTCAGCTTTACCTAAACAGTCAAGTGGCACAACCCTCCAAAACTCCACAGGAGTTGATGATCAGGCTATGTGAACTGACAAACACCAGAATATCATGCTGCCACCTCTGCCACACACTGCTGCATTCACCTATGGCGTGGAGTTCTCCGTCATCAGAAGTGGTTATTTGACAGCACCTGGTGTTTAGCAGGGTTGACAGTTTGGAGCCACCCTAGTCAATGTAAGAAGTAAGATGAGAGGAGGGAGAGAGAGAGAGAGAGGTGGAAGGCAGTGAAGGCAGAGTTCAAACTGTCAGACACTTCCTCTCCCCCCCGGTGACTCTCAACCATCTCTCCCTTTAGTCTTTCGATCCTCTTCTTTCTTTCTCTTTTGTATCCCCTCATGCTTTCTAGTGTCGAGGACAGTAGCAGAGACAGTGAACCACTTCAAGGAGTCAAAGAGACTGGCTTTCACAACTCTAACCCTGCTCCCGACCCTTTCAACACGCCCTACCCCTTCTGCCAGACTCTGCTTCCCCCCGCCCCACCCGCCCTCGGTCTACCCGCACGCCCTCACCTACCCCCCCCCCCCCCCCCCCCTCTCTCGCGCTCAGACTCACACAGGAAGTTCGTGGTTCAGTCAACTGGAGGTGTCGAGGTTCTCTCCTCCTGTGTCGCAGTCTCTGTTGTGATCTCATAGTTTTCTACTCCCACAAAAAAAACCCTGGCCTCTGTTTTAGAAAATCTACTGTAGTCTTCATCTTCGGAAGAAAGACAAACAGTGAGAGATAAACAAACAGAAAGACGGACAGAGACAGAGATTCAGGCGAAGACTTTCAGTCCAAATTAAACCTATATTGCTGTCCTGCTGTACTGAGTGATATTTCATTTACCAGGGGTGTCGAGGTGTCTGACCCCCCCTCTCAGCCTGTCGCTGGCTGGCCCGACGTGCCACGCTCCCCCGCAGGTGATAACAGATTAAACATATTCCATTTCATGCCTCAGGCTCCCAAATACAATCCATGTGGGGCTCCGCTCCCCCCTCTGGGCCCCCCATGGCCCTGCAGACCCCCTCCAAGGGCTGGGAGCTGAGAGAGACCGACCCAGTCCACTGGGCTAAGCCGGAGAGATGGAGGCCTGCAAGATTACAGGGCGTCTGAGGAAATTAGTCTGTGTGTTTGTGTGTGTGTGTGTGTGTGTCTGTGTGTGTTTGTGCGTGTTTGTGTGTGTTTGTGTGTGTTTGTGTGTGTTTGCAAAGGTCGGGAAGCATGTTTTGTGTGTTTTGTGTGTGTGTGTGTGTGCCCAGGATCACGTCAGTTCAGATGATCCACCGCTTGTATTTCACACCTTCTTGCCTTCTGTTTTTGATTGATGCTGAGAAACAGAAGGCAGGAGGGGGTTTGTATTACTAGCAGGGGTTTCTCTGTGGCACACTAGCGTACGCCTGGGAGATAAAGTGGAATATGCTACTGTACCTGCCACTGGAGCGTGTGACTACAGAACAGCCTACTGATTCATCACACTGACAAGGCTCTCCAGGAACCCAAATCTTTCAATCACAAGGAAGTTGGCCTGAGACATCGTAAAGGCACTTCCTCCTTCCACTCCTGTCGCATTCCGACATTCCTGCCAGGGACGGTGTCACTCGAGGAAATGAGAGAAACCTAATCCATGCTAGTTCCTCAAAAGTTTGCTTCCTGGATCCAGGAAATGGAATGCCCTCCTGGTGCTCCAAGAACAGAACAGCTCCTGCCGACCAGTGCATCCCCCTCTCCCACGCCTAGACCTGTGCCTTCTGCCCCACAGACCTAGACCTGTGCCCTCTGCCCCACACACCTAGACCTGTGCCCTCTGCCCCACACACCTAGACCTGTGCCCTCTGCCCCACACACCTAGACCTGTGCCCTCTGCCCCACACACCTAGACCTGTGCCCTCTGCCCCCACACCTAGACCTGTGCCCTTTACCCCACACACCTAGACCTGTGCCCTTTACCCCACACGCCTAGACCTGTGCCCTCTGCCCCACACACCTAGACCTGTGCCCTTTACCCCACACACCTAGACCTGTGCCCTCTGCCCCACAGACCTAGACCTGTGCCTTCTGCCCCACACACCTAGACCTGTGCCCTTTACCCCACACACCTAGACCTTTGCCCTCTGCCCCACACGCCTAGACCTGTGCCCTTTACCCCACACGCCTAGACCTGTGCCCTCTGCCCCACAGACCTAGACCTGTGCCCTCTGCCCCACACACCTAGACCTGTGCCCTTTACCCCACACACCTAGACCTGTGCCCTCTGCCCCACAGACCTAGACCTGTGCCTTCTGCCCCACACACCTAGACCTGTGCCCTTTACCCCACACACCTAGACCTTTGCCCTCTGCCCCACACGCCTAGACCTGTGCCCTTTACCCCACACGCCTAGACCTGTGCCCTCTGCCCCACAGACCTAGACCTGTGCCCTCTGCCCCACACACCTAGACCTGTGCCCTTTACCCCACACGCCTAGACCTGTGCCCTCTGCCCCACACACCTAGACCTGTGCCCTCTGCCCCACACACCTAGACCTGTGCCCTTTACCCCACAGACCTAGACCTGTGCCCTCTGCCCCACACACCTAGACCTGTGCCCTTTACCCCACACACCTAGACCTGTGCCCTCTGCCCCACACACCTAGACCTGTGCCCTTTACCCCACACACCTAGACCTGTGCCCTTTACCCCACACGCCTAGACCTGTGCCCTTTACCCCACACGCCTAGACCTGTGCCCTTTACCTCACACACCTAGACCTGTGCCCTCTGCCCCACACACCTAGACCTGTGCCCTTTACCCCACCCTGACACACTCTGACACCTTCTCTTGGAGCCAAACCTCAACTCTTCTGGACACTTACCAATTAGCTATGTATTTGAATATATTTGCATAAACTAATGTGTTTAAGTATGTGCCTGGTTAATGCCGAAGTACTTCCAATCTCTTTATGTTCTCCAACTCTGTCATGAAGACAGGTGTGGATAGAGCAACGGCATGTGTGACCTCACATCTGTAAAGCCAGTATTCATGACAAAGAAAGAGGCACAGTGAGTGTTTATGAATTGGTTGTGCATGTGTATTCATGTGGCCTTACTTTTAGTAACATTTTCTGTCATTTCTGAAGCGTGTTTTTCCATCATGCAGAGGTCACACTGAATTTGTTCCATGTCTGTGTTAACTGCCATGGTGGAAGAACAACTGTCGTTTGGAGAAGAACAACTGTCACATCAGAATCAAGGTGTGTTCAGCAACGTTTCATCTACATGGTTTGCACCTCCCAGCTCCTCCTATCTTTCCTCCACACTCCTCCTCTCCTCTTCCTCCAGACTCCTCCACTGTGCTCCATCCTCCCTCAGACAGATGGAGACATTGGGTTTGACGGGTTTTTCTTTTCACAATATCAGGTTTAGTCAGTCCAGCCTTGAGCCTCCTATCATCCCAGCAACCATTCCTACGACCCTGTAAGCATTAAGATTACCTCCTTCAGTCCTAACCAGAATCACTAAGTAAAAGATAGAAACACATAATATAGACTTATTTTCTTTTCTATAGCATAAGTTAGGATGATCTCGGCTTATTCTGAATATTACTATTTGTCAAGGGGGTGAAATTCTGGATGAATCCTCCCTCCAAAAAATATCCTAAAAAGTTCAACAGAAGTTTAGTGTCAAATGTTTAGGGATCTGCTTTAAAACATCTAAGTCCCTCCAAAAATGAGTACATTATTTGGCTCTCCTAAGATTAGTCATCAGCAGCATGAAAAAAGAATCATGTAGGCACTTTTATTTCAGAAAATGATATTTTGGTGTTAGGTGTGATATTCTGCTGTGAAACTGCGAAACCAAAGTGGAGCCAGATGAAAAGCCCCCTCTGCTGAACACACAAGAGACTAAGAAAGAAATCATCAAACTGAGATGGATTGTATGGACTCTGTCTAGGCATGTTCACAAGTGTGTGTGTGTGTGTGTGTGTGTGTGTGTGTAGGTGGGTATGTGTCTGTGATTTCTCTCATGTATCTCTCACAGCAAGCAGAGCTGGATGATGATAAACAGGATTAGAGGATTATTAGAGGGGGCTGAGGTGTGTGTGTGTATGTGTGTGTGTGTGTGTGTGTGATTGAATGTGTGTGTGTGTGTGTGTATTTTCCCAGTCAAACCCAACTCCATCTATCAGTATTACATGCTCTGTTTAGACGCATTAGCTCAATTCACGTCCCCGTCCCCCCTTCTTTAAATGACTCTGAGTACATCATCAAAATAGACTTTCGACCTATTCTTGCTGTTCTGGCTCGGTGAAACCAGCTCTAGCCTGCTTGAGGACTCTTCACGCCTCTGTAATAGTATAAAGCGGTATCTCTCCAACTCCTAGCTTTAGGGGAGTCGTCCCCTGCACATCATGCAGAAAGGACAATGACGACGGATGAAAGAAGAAATCTAGTCATTAACTGGACTTTTTGTGATTTTTTCTGAGCACTTTTCTACCCTAGGTATAACTGGATGCCACCAGTGTGTGTAGGGAAGAGAGATTACAATGAAATACGCATGAAGGTAAGGCGACACAGAGGAGGGGTGGGGAGAGAACCCATTCATTACCAGGTAATAGACATAGTGATGAAAGGAGAGCGGAAAATGGCAGATTGAGATTTGACCGGGCATATCTAAAGAGAGAAAGAGCTGTCACAACGAGCCTTTTGATGTTTCTCTCCCGTGTGGAACATCTCCCTGTAATCAACTCGACTCCCGATAACTCCTAAACTGCCTTCCTTTGTCCCACAGCTGCACTTCAGCACCTATCAGAGAATGATATTCCCCAATCTGATCTGATCCACAGTCCGTCTGGAGGGTGCGTGAGCCGTTTCCCCAGTGATGGTGTTCGGTGTGTCAGGGTTCTGTGGGGTGAAGCAGCCCTGACTGTGGCCAGGGATCTGACCCTGTCACAGAGCAGGTACACAGAGGAAGCAGGCAGCAAGGATCTGACCCTATCACAGAGCAGGTACACAGAGGAAGCAGGCAGCTAGGATCTGACCCTGTCACAGGGTAGGTATGCAGAGGAAGCAGGCAGCAAGGATCTGACCCTATCACAGAGCAGGTACACAGAGGAAGCAGGCAGCAAGGATCTGACCCTATCACAGAGCAGGTACACAGAGGAAGCAGGCAGCAAGGATCTGACCCTATCACAGAGCAGGTACACAGAGGAAGCAGGCAGCAAGGATCTGACCCTATCACAGAGCAGGTACACAGAGGAAGCAGGCAGCAAGGATCTGACCCTATCACAGAGCAGGTACACAGAGGAAGCAGGCAGCAAGGATCTGACCCTGTCACAGGGTAGGTATGCAGAGGAAGCAGGCAGCTAGGATCTGACCCTGTCACAGGGTAGGTATGCAGAGGAAGCAGGCAGCAAGGATCTGACCCTGTCACAGGGTAGGTATGCAGAGGAAGCAGGCAGCAAGGATCTGACCCTATCACAGAGCAGGTACACAGAGGAAGCAGGCAGCTAGGCCTGCGAGGTGTGACACTCACACATGCTTTCCTACATGGGAAACTTTCAGTTGCGGCTGTTTCCTGCCCCTGTGCTTCACAGGTGTGTGTGTGTGTGTGTGTGTGTGGGTAGGTAGTTTGTGTGCATGTGTGTGAGACTCCAGCTTCATCCTTGTGCTTTATTAGACCACAAACTGACACCAGCATCAACAGTGTGTGTGTGTGTGTGTGTGTGTGTGTGTGTGTGTGTGTGTGTGGGTGTGTGTGTGTGTGTGTATGTGTGCGTGCGTGTGTGTGTGTGCTTGTGTATGTGTGTATTTAGTGAAAAAAAGATGATGTTTCTGTGTCACTTTACTAAGTGTTGCTGATGTGTGCCACTTGTGTGAGTGCTAAGTACCTCTGTTAGTGTATGATGAGGGGAAGGAAATCATAACTCTACTGTGCCCATGACAACACACACACACACGCACACGCTCTTCCGCACCTTAAGAGGCGGCCCCCCATACCACCCTCGCCTCTTAAATAGTACAACACACACACTTTGGTAGCGAGTTATTTGTGCCTCTCCCGCTCAATTCCACAAAGGGAGAATTAAGAACTTATTTGTGTTGTAGTGTGTGTTCACTTCTACAAAGGGGGAATTAGGAAGTTATTTGTGTAGCTCATGTTCACTTTTTAAGAGAGCAAGGCATCGGTGGAGCTGTTTATCTGGGGCTGTACAAAGGAAGGATTAGGGCCCTGTCTTTGAGGCCTGAACCATAATCCTTTTATGGATGTCACCTGTCATCTCTCTCTAATCACCCTCCAACTTTCTCTCCTACCCCTCTGCCCGGCGTGCTCCAAGTCTATCTGCTCATCGCCACTGGCTTTCAGACGTTTCCTGGGACTGAGAGGTACAGAGGAGGAGAGGAAGAGGAGGAGAGGCGAGTGCAGACGTGAGAGATGGAGGGGGGGGGGGGGGAGGGTCGATGGATTTAGGGAAATCTGAGTTTATAGGGGGTAAAGCGTGGTGGGGAGCACACACACACCTAAGTGTGTGCACACTGGAACCCAGCCTAATACCGGCCCGGGGCCATGAATCTAGCTTCTCTCTCTCTCTACATCCACCTCTCCATCGTTCTCTATCTCTCTCTTTCTCTCTCTGCCTCTTTTCCCCTCACTGAGTCTATGTCCCGTTCATAATTCCTGACCCTTCTGTCCTCAGACTTCCTGTATTGACTTTCTCTTCTTCACCTTTTGACCATCTCTCCTTCCTCTCTCTACCAGCCTGTATGATCTATACAGTGTGTCCATTCATCCTCCTTTTAACATATCTTTCCATCTATCTCTCTTCATGTCCTCTCAGCTCGCATGTTAAATATGATGTATTTATCCTGCGTGTAATGGCCGCAGCTGTCCATTAGTAAATTATGAAATTTAATCGTAACAATTATGAGAATCCATAACGATTAGCCATGCATTTCCTCATTCATTTACTCTTGGTGCTTTTGTTGCCATGAATCCTGTCTTCTTATCGCTCTTTCTGTTTCCCCCTCCGACCATCCCTCCCTCCCTCCCTCCCTCCCTCCCTCCCTCCCTCCCTCCCTCCCTCCCTCCCTCCCTCCCTCCCTCCCTCCCTCCCTCCCTCCCTCCCTCCCTCCCTCCCTCCCTCCCTCCCTCCCTCCCTCCCTCCCTCCCTCCCTCCCTCCCTCCCCACCCTCCCTCCCTCCCTCCCTCCCACCCTCCCTCCCTCCCTCCCTCCCTCCCCACCCTCCCAAGCTCACACTCACTCGCTTACGAAACTTTTTCAATCTCTCTCATCGCGCCTCTGAAACAACTCTAGGAGACACTGCGCTCGCTGGCGTCGGCTAATCGAAATTCCAAATTAAAGTGTGTTTAAAAAAGAAAAGAAAATCTCTCATTAGGTACTGCAGGGCCCCCTCATCACATTAAGCTCTCCAGTCTCACCCCCGCCCCCATACTGCTCCCCCCCCCCACCCTCCCTCACCCCCTGTCTCCTCCGTCTCCTCTCCCTCTCTCCTCGGTCAGTGCAGGGCGCTGCT